>NC_084470.1:120395453-120703162 GCF_027409185.1 Cynocephalus volans | reverse complement strand
GCAAGCAGGGTGCAGTGACTGAGTGACCATGACCTGCCCTGATTTTCATGGTTTGCAATAGCTGTCTCCTGTTCTCTAGCCGGGAATCTCGGTCTTCAGTACTCAGCTCAACATGTTGCCTCCTCTGCGGCACATTCCTGGATGCCCTGGAGAGGCAATCCCTCTCCTCTGTGCTCCTCCAGCATGATTAATGAGGGCTGTGCCTTGACATTTCTCACTGCAGAGGAGACCTTTTGGAACTCTCAACACCTGACCAAACACATCACATGTTCAAG
This sequence comes from Cynocephalus volans, assembly GCF_027409185.1. NCBI lineage: Eukaryota > Metazoa > Chordata > Mammalia > Dermoptera > Cynocephalidae > Cynocephalus > Cynocephalus volans. The sequence continues at coordinate 120,702,887 of NC_084470.1, read as the reverse complement.
GCCCACCATGGAAGCGGAGTGTGGAAGTGTGGCTGTCAGAAATGCCCAGCTTCCCCAAACCCACTGTCCATGGGGCTATCACTGTGAGAACCCAGGGTCCCTCACCCTCAACACTCTGCACCCTAAGGCCTTCCCTCTTCCTCCCTCCTGTGCCCTTGCTCCCCTTTCCTTCCGGAATCACTCAGTTCGATCCTCATGATAACTATTGATCACCTGCCCGCTATGGGTCCGGCCCAGAAGAGATGAGAAGGGGACATCAAAGCACCTAGAGGTGTCATGTTGTGGAAGACACAACTCATACACCCCCCACAAGGGACCAGCACTGCACAATCCACTGCTGTTCTGGGCCGTGCAGTGCCCACAGGCTGCAGGGAGCACGAGGGCAGGGGGTGGACAGAGTGATGGCTGGGCTGTCCCCCTGGCAGGATGGAGCCCCGGGTGGTGATGTTCTCACTGCCTCCTTCTGCCAAACATCATCCTTAGCCCTTCTCCTCTTGGCACCAGGAAGAAGCTGGTGAGGTAGTTGGCCAGGAGGCAGCAAGGTTTGGGCCTGTCCTCATGTCTCTGGACGGGACTTGGGAGCTCTCCACCTGAGTGTCCCCGCAGTCAGCAGCTTTAGCTTCTCCACCAGCCTCCTTGAATGCATCTCCCACCCTTTCAGGGCCCTGAGTGAATCACTTTGGAGAGACTGTCACTGGGGACCTCGGCTCTTCAGCCCCTCTGAAAGAGGCCCTGACACAGCAGACAGGCTGGGAGGGCCGAGGTGGAGGGGAGACATTGTTCCTCTGGCTACTTTATTTCTTTGGTTTGTGGCTGTTTGACAACAGCAGTAAAAACAGCTTATAAATTAGGTGCCTGGTTGTAAACTGCAGAAACAGCCACGGTGCAGGGAGCAGAAGGGCTCCTTGCCCTCCCTCTCCCCACACGATCCTCAAGCAGGTCAGGGCCTGTCCTCTCCAGCACCCTCAGCCCTCAGTCTTGACGTTCAGACCCAGGGGCAGGGGCAAGGGTGGGAGGGCTGGCATCTCTCACCCCCAGCACTTCCTCTGATCACAGAAGGGCCAGAGAGCTGCTGTCGGCTCCTCAGAGGCTCTTCAAACAGAGAGATGTTTATATCTTTTCAGGGCGATCCAAATTACAAGCAGCGAACTGGAGCCTTGGGAAAATAAACCAAGGGATACAAGGCAGGATTTTTTTTTTAAAGCCTGACTTAAATCAACCTCCAGAAGACCTCAGATGAGGCCAGTGGGGAGGAAGTGCAGCAAGAAGGCAGGCCCGTCTATGAGGAGTCCAGTGAGACCCGGTACACAGTTCCTTTGTGCTCTGGGCTCAGTCTCCACCTTTGTACAGCGGCCTCTCTCCCCCAGCTTGTTCAGAAGGCCAGTTAACGGAATGGAGAAGGAGCCCTAAAGAACTGAGGACGGGGTCCTGGTGCCATTCAGAGGCACTGCCAGGACAGGCCAAATCCTCTGGCAGCCACCAATGGCCTCCCTGGCCGCAGGAGGTGGTTGGCCCAAGGTCTACATGGAAGTGTCTGTTCTACCCCTTGGCAGGGACAATCTGTCTGGTTTCCTGCCACTTCACCTTGCAGCTCCAGACCCCACAGGAGCCTCAGGAACTGGCTCAGAGCCCGTGGGGTCTAAGGCATCCACTTAAGAGTACTCAGTGACAGTCTGTATGTGGAGGAGCCCTGGGACCAGCCTTAGCTTACCCTTGGAGTTCAGTTTCTGAATGCAGAACACAGCTGCTTTGACTCAGCACCCCCAGTTCTATTTCTCTGCTCATTCCATCCGCCCCCTGGCATGGCTGTGTGAAGCACCTACAGCTGGGTTATTACTCTGCATTTGTTTATGTGTTTTCTTTGTTGTTAAGTCATTTTGCATGTGTGTCCTGCCCACAGGAGGAGAGCTTGAAGAGCAGGAACTGGGGCTGCTGCCTCTTCCAGATCTGATATTCTGCTCTGGGAGCAGGCCTGGCCACCAGGATGCCAGTAGGCAGGGTAAGGATACCCAGGGCACCCAGGGTGTGTGTGAATGCATGAAAATAAATTGACATTGAGGTGCAGGACACAAGTCTTGTAGGGGTTGGTTTTTCTAGGCATTTTAGCTTTTTTACTTATTCCCTTATCCTGCAGGGCAGCTACACACACATTTCACCCTGGCCCAAGCCCAGGACTTCTTAAAAAGAGCAACCTAGAACCTCAGTTCCAGGTTATATTAGACCAGTGTTAGACCTGTTGTGTATTAAACCAGTGAGCTGCAAAGCAATGTACCATCTCTCTTTGATAAAGATGACATTTCTTACCCACTGGAAACACCCAGGAAGTACTTTGTCAAATCTAATGAGCTGTGTGACTTTAGTCAAGTCACTTAACCTCTCTGAGTTCAGAGCTTTTGTCTTGGAAGTCAGGAAAGTGATTTCTGTGAAATTGTTATGAAGATCAAATGAGATAATAGATAAGAGCTCTGAAAAGTCAAAGTGCTTGAGAATGTCTAGGATTCTACAATAACCACAACACCCATTATGATTAGCAGGGACAGACGGTGGTGAACGCCAGCAGGAAGCCGAGTACTCCAGAAGGCCTTCTCCAGCCTATGCTCTGACCAGCTGTGCTCACTGGTCTGCTCTTCTCTATTTCTCTTTCTCTGTGTGGAGGCGTGTGTGTTTCAGTCATTTTACACATACATGCACACACACATGCTGATACAGTTGTCCAGAACCATCTGTACCTACATAGGTTCCCCAACACAGGTGTGTAAAATATACACATAGCTACACCTTTCCACACTCATAAAAACACACACGGATACACACACACACACACACACACACACACACACACACACACACACACATAAACAAAGAATCCCTCATTCACAGGCAAGCCAGTGAGGGAGAGTACACTCATGGACCAGCACACACGCATGCACACACAGCAGCCCAGATGCTGTTGACTGATGGTTGACTACCAACCCACCCACCACTGCCTGTGGCACCTAGGGTCCCATGTTCCCCACAGTGAGGGGCCCTGGAGCAAGAGTGACAGCTCTTGAGGTGACAGCCCTACTCTCACACTCTGGGACCCAGGAGACTTTAAGGTGACTGAATGTAAATCTGGGTCCATTTGGAGGGGTTTCCTGGGCCAACAGTTCCCTTTAGGAGGCCAGGGTGACATCCTTTGTGTAGCCTATGCCTAGGGAAGCTGTCCCCAATACAGGAGCTCCTCAATGGGTAATTGTCCCTACAAGCTAAGAGTCCATGAGCTTCAGGAAATATGTTTATGGGCCATTAGAAACAGCCCGTCTCACTGGGTGGGTTTACGATGTGACAAGGATTTCTAGTTTAACAGAATGAGAGTCCAAGGACCCCTCCTCATGACTGAACACTAGTCTCAGTTCTGAGGACAGTTTTCCCTGCCCATCTGTCCAGACGTTCAGGCCGACCGTGTCCTCTCTCCCAGCCCTCCAGCACACAGGCCTGACAAAGGTGACCAGCAACCCTGGGAGCTCCCCGAGAGCAGAGACCCAGCCCTTCTCCCCTGTCCCCATGTTAATCACTACAGATTCAGTTGGGGAGTGGGTGGTGATGACTCAGTTTTGACTTTGGCCAAACAAATGGCAGAATACCTAGGATTTCTGTGAGGCTTGACCCCAAGATGAACCAACTCAGGAAAATTCGATTCCCCGTGGGTCTGGGATCACAGTTAGCTGCAGGGTGGTACACAGAGGGGCTAGGGTGAGACCCCTCTCTCCTTCCCTGACTGTTTTGTCTCCTGCTGCCACCAGGCAGGGGCGGTGCTGGGGTGTGGAGCAGACTCAGTGCCGAGGTGCGTGGGTGACCTGCGTCTCTGTGCTAATGACTCTCGAGATCTCTGCTCTGGTTCTGCAGTAGCAGGAAGAAAAAGGCCTAACGCTGAAACATTCCTCCCAGCTGTCCCCAGTGTGGTATTTTTCCACCTACTCCTCTTGCTTCCTATCGATTTAAATAGAGAGAAGGCAGGTGGGGAGAAAGAAGAGAGTGACCAAGGGAACAAGAGACAGACTAAAGCAGAGAGGGGAAGAGGAAGGGAAAAGAGGGGACACGGTGGGTGGGGAGAGAGGGGAGGCGAGCAGAAATGAAAATGAGAGCAGAAAGATAAGCAGAGGGCATCGGGGGAGCAAGAAAATAACAAGGAAGGCGACAAGGAGAGGGGAGGGGGAGACTCAGCTTTCCGGGTGCTTGGCAGCCTCCTCCCCCAGCCACCTGCAGGAACCTGCCTTCCTGGGATCTGTCTGGAGCCCGGCCACCCCATCCCAGGGAGAATGGAGCAGGTCGTGCCTCGCCAAGCCCTGTGGTCCTGGTGGTGAGCTGCCAAGGCTTCACGGGCTCTACACCCTCTGTGCCCACCTGATGGGAGGCCTCTCCCCCGCTCCCCATGGCGCAACCATACCTAGTGCACAAACCATGTGCGTACCTTACATCCCTTTCTGTAGATGGAGGCACTTGGCGTGAGGAGCTTTCCTCTATCTGCTCCAAAGGAGAGGTGACCTCTGAAAGGAACCCCCCTTTCCCGCCCCTGGCAGATGGTCCTGGGCCCCAATGCAGTGCCTAGCCAGGACAGGTGCAGATCCCCACACCCTGGGCTCTGCTGTCTCCTTTCCTTTCTGTCCTAGGGCTTTGGCTTAGGAAAAGACTCACACACAGTGGTGTTTACTAGCACAATTGGATGTGTCTGTGTTGCCATGACAACAGCGAGGGCTGCCCCTATTCTCTCCCACCCCATACTCTGCTCCTTTCACAGGCTAAAACCAAGAGCTAGTCTCAACCACTGGGGGTAGGGAAGTGTCCTATGTCATAACTGGGAGCAGAGGGCCAAAGGGCCTTGGGCTAGGTTTGTGGGAGTGGTCAGGCCTCAGTTCTCCAGCATCCTCTGAGAAACCGCCCTCTGCTTCCTCAGGATATTCCCCAACACACCTCGTCCCCAGCCATCTGCAAGGACCTCTAAGCCTCCACTCCCCCAAAGACCTGTTGTTTCCTTTCTTCCAAATCCTGGCCAAGATTCATTTCTCCCTATAAGCTTTCCCTGTTTAACTCCATCTGACCTCAAACACCTAGCTCCTTTTCAGCACGGAAGTGCACTCTGGAGTATTGATCTGCACTCACTTCTGTTGTACATGCCTCATGTCTACGCTCTGTGCTGGGTTTATGTGTTCAGCCTCCTCAGCAGCCTGGGCAGTATTTTTGTCTGTCCAGCACAGCTTCCTGCCCCCCTCCCCATACCAGAACTCTGTTTTATGGCAAACCCATTCTGTGTAGATCAGTAGAGCTGAACGGCCCTCCCCTCTTCCACCCAGCTCCACCTGCCCAGGAGGGGCCAAACAGTGCCTTGTCTGAGATTTGTTATTAGGATGTGGGACTCTTCTTCTGGACTGTGAACTGTGGGACAATTTAGGCTTGGGCTTTCAGGAGCCACATTTCCCAGCACGTGAAACCAATGAACGGCTTATAACTAATATGTTTACTCATCATTCTAAGAACTCCCTGAGGGCAAGAGATATGTCATCACTTCCAGACTGGAGCTCCCTGGGGGCAAGAGCTTGGTTTTCCCAATCAAATTGGGAGTTCTCCTGGGCAGGAGAGTCTCTTAAGCAGATTAGGTGCTAAAGTCCCGGTAGTGTCATTGGTAAAATATCAGGCATTTAAAGCTCATCATCCAGGGTTTAATCTCTTATTTGGATATCTTTATTAAAATTTTACCTGATTATAACCTGGGAAGTATCTGTCTCCTTTAACATCGAAGGTGCTGAGTCGAAAAAGAAAAACAAGGCAATCTTTGGCCTTGGGGAATTTACAGGCCAGCAGCAGAACTTGTGTGTGCTGTGACGGATGAAAGTACATGTAGTGTCCCGTGGCGGGTATGGGAAGACATGGCAATACTGTCTGAGGGCAGATCTGGAAAATCTTTAGAAAAAAGATCCCAAGTCACTTCCTGAAGGAGGCATGACTTTTGTCATCTGGGCAGAATGGAGAGGGGCGTTCCAAACTGCAGGAGCAGCCTCAGCAGAGGCGTGAGGTGCTTGGGAACGTAGACAGGTGCATGGTAGGCTGAGTCACCCCTAGGCGCTCAAGCTGAGTCACCCCTAGGCTTTCACTCCTCTCCTGGACCCTCTCTTGCAGCTGGCCTTCCATGAAGCCATCTTCTGTTGTTTGGAATCGATGGTCCATCAGGGCAAAGTAAAGATGTGGGCCATGCCCCATATTTAAAATGACCTCCTTGCTTAGCCCTCACCCTTAGGTTACCATTATTCAGAATTCTGGGTTACAAGTACCAACTGTCTCTGTTAGGAGCATAAAGTGAAATATGAAATTTATGGAAAGATAACCAGTATGATATATTTCATCAGCTTAGGGTACAAAGAAGGCCACAGATCTTTTAATACTTAAATCAATCCTTTAAGTAACCATCTGCCCAATTAAGCAGGAAGTCCAGCATCTCTTTCTCGACGTCCTCTTTTCCTCCCCAAGGCTTACCCTTGCAATGGTTAGAAGAGCCCTAGGGCTCGCGTAGTGTGAGGGGCCAGTGAACAGATCACTGGGGAGCCTGACCGGTCTATGCTGCCATCACCGCCTCCTGCAGCGATGGTCCCACATTGGTCTCGCAGTCTGGTGGGGCTTCCTTGCTGTCTCCACGCCCTTGCAGAGAAGATGCCCGCACAGCCCTGAGCAGGGATGCTCCACCCTGGGCCCCTGACGTAGTGCAAATGAGTTTATACTCATGTGCTCTGCTACTGTCCCCACAGGCCACCAGCTTAATAGCTTGGTCTGGGACAGTTTCTAGTCACCAGAACCAGCCCCTCTGCCACCAGGGTAATGCAGGCCCCAGCATGAAGGCAGGTGATTTGTCTAGACTAGTGCTTCCCAAGCTTTATGGTATATTAGAATCACCTAGAGAGAATCTTCAAGCACAGATCTGGGGGCCACACCCTTAGACATTCAGTAGGTCTTGGATGGGGCCTAATAATTTGCATCTCTAACAACATCTGCAGGATGCTGACGCTGCTGGTTCATGGACCATGCTTTGCTTAGCTCTGTCCATAGGAGGAATTCTCCCTGGGGGGCCCTTGGCATCCATTCTCACCAGTGATGTCTAAGATCACCACCATCTAAGTACATCAGGACCTACCAAATTAGAGTAAATAGGAGATCAGCTTCTTGACCCTTTTCCTTTCAAGAGTCTCCTTGAGCCCTATGCAAATTTGTCTATTTCTTCCTCAGCTACCTTTGAATCCTCTATACCAACAGTTCTCAAAGTGGGGTGCCCAGACCGGCAGTATCAGCATCACCTGGAAACTTGTTAGAAGTTCAAATTCTCAGGCTCTACCCCAGACCTACTGTCTCTGTTCTTTTATGCAATGGTCAGTAAGGTGCGGCCATAACAGGAGACACGGGAAAGGCTCAGGAAAATGAAGTTTATTATACTCACAGTCCTAAGACAGGGGGCTTGGCATGTCATGCAGTGCCACATGGGGAAGCATCAGGCTGGTCAGCAGGCAGAAGGGGTGGGAGCCAGGGGAGAAACCCATTTATTGGGATTTCTGTGGGCAAGGCAGGGCTGAGTAGTTTAGGATGGGTTACTTTGCATAACTTCAACAGTCTCTAAACTACAGGGGCAGTCCCTAGCTGCCTGGCGCTTGGCCCTGGGATGATTGAGGCAGAGGAATATCGCCTCCTGGGGTGTGCAGGCCAGATGGAGGAAGCATGGCTCTGGATTGGCTAGTCTGCATATCAAAGGCTTGCTTCCAGCTGAGCCCTTTGCTCTCTCTAAGAATTTGGCTAGCCCAGGGAGGGGCCATCTCTCTCCAGCAAGAAAGGTTTTTAAACATCAAAACATTGTAATATACAGAAAATTAAAAATATAAGCAATACACGTACTGGTTCAGAAATTCTAGGGTGGTGCTCAGCTGTTTTAACAACCTTCCAGGTGATTCTGATGCACACAAAGTGTGAGAACCATCACTCTATACCAAGAGATAATAGTAGGGCAGCCTTTGTCGAACCATAAGAATAGGTCCTGTTCAATGTTTCTGCGTGGGAGCCCCTTCCCCTAACTTTACCTAAGCAAGAGGGGCACTCGGGTGACTTTGCTAAGATGACTTGCTATATCAGTCCAGCAAATGCCAAGAGGAGGAGGGCCCCGAGATGCCAGCAAGCCACTGTAGCCAGCCCTGCCACTGCCTGGCTGCGTGTCTCTGTCTGGCCAAGTCAGCAGAATGTGGTGACTGAAACGACGATCTCCAAAGTTTCTTCCAGCTCTGCCTTTTCTCGATTCTCCTTATCACTCCTCAGCGTCCTCATCTGTTAACGAGAGATAATGTCCACCCCTGGGATTATAGACACATGAAATGAGGTGACGTGTTGTGGCACCCAACATCTGGTGGAAGCTTGATAAATGTTCATTGAATTTAAAATCATTCTCTTGTCCTTCCAGTTCTCCCAAAACTCTCCTTTCACTTATTTCTGCCCCGACTCTGTGCCTATATCAGGCCTCAGGGACTCTCTCTTCTCCAGGACGGTCTTCTCTATAGAATTAGCATCTTTACACCCCACAAGTACTATGGAGAGAGGAGTCGCCCAAATACTTCCTCAAGAATCAGGGGATGGAGTCGCGCAGTCTGCACCAGATGCCCAGTAGACAGAAGGCCATAGACACAATGGCAGAGCTGGCCCGGTGGCCCTCTACTAGCTGCTTCCTGCTAAACCCTTTCCCTTCCAGGCCTCAACTAGCAGCTTGGACTATCTGAGCCCAAAGGAGGACACTCGAGTAGCTTCACTGCCTGTCACCAGCCCCACTGTCTCTTCCCTCCCCCTGCCCCTCTCTGCCAGGGTGCCTCTGCCAACGGTGGGTTATTTATATCCCAGAGCAGCTGCTGACAGACAGCTGGGAGCTGGGAGGCGTCTGACAGGGATGAGCGAGGCAGAGATGACAGGGTGGTGGGCGGCACTGTCACTCTTAGCAGGACTGCTGGGCAGAGCCTCCTCCCCTTTATCCAGGGAGGTGAGATTAGACAGGCTGACAGGGGACACGTAGGAAAGGGCACCACAAAGGGAAGGGAGCAAGGGCTATGAACCTGGGAGCGGGGAGGCAGCTGAGGTTGGAAGCAAAAACTGTGCCCCTGTTGACCTTTTCCAGAAGGGGTGGCAACAGCTGGGAACTTTGCCCACAGCATCTGTGCTCAAAAGCTGTATGACCTTGGGTAAGTCATGAACTCTGGGTTTTCGGTTCATCTGAGTAAAGTGAGATAGTTGGATGAGATGTTCTCTAAGTTCTCTTCCAACCACAGTAGCATAGAAGTTACAAACACAAACCCTGGAGTCTGAATCCTGGCTCTGCCTCTTGCTTGCTGTGTGACCTTGGACAATTTACTTAACCTCTCTGTGCCTCTATTTCCATCTCTGTAAAATGGTGGCTCTGAATAGAACCTACATCAAAGGGTTTTTGTAGGAATAAAATGAATTAATCAACACATGGGATGGGATTAGAGCAGTGCATGAAACACAATTGTCTAGGTTAAACAGAACCTAAGTCTGATTCTTTGGATCCTTGCTCTAAGAAAGTAATTCTTGCTCTAAGAGGGTAACTATAGGGGATGGCCTGTGGCTCACTTGGGAGAGCGTGGTGCTGACAACACCAAGTCAAGGGTTAAGATCCCCTTACCAGTCATCTTAAAAAAAAAAAAAAAAAAGAGGGTAACTATGTTAGAAAATATTAAGAGAGGAGGGTAGGAACTTCTCTATATACATTGCAGGGGGAAGGGGAGGTTTGACGGGTTTATATGCCTTGAGTCATCAAACAGGAAACCTGCAAATTGGAAAATGTTTAGGCTACACCTACATTTGTTCTGAGCCTGAGTCCTGGTCTTCTGACCTATGTCTCCACTTGTAATCTTTGGGGACTTTCGTTTGCTCAAAACATTAAAAGGTCAAAAGGTTTTGTTCTCTTTTTCCGACTCTGTCACTCTCCCTCCCTTTGCCTCTCCCCAGCTCCTGTCTTCCTTCTAACCCCTGTCGTCCTTCAATTTTAAAAACTAATACCTGGTCTTGGAGAGAACAGAATCACAAGTGTGTAATTAAGTCCCAGGGCACAGCTGCGCCTATAGCACCAGCCTGGCTGTCAGGGTGGGATGCGGGCTGAACAGGAATCTTGGGAGGGGGTGGCCTTGAAGCCCCCAGCTCTAAGCCCCTCCCACATACATGCTGACAGGCACGCTGGGTTCACAGCAACACCTCTTCAGCTGCAGTGTCTGGGAGCAGTTGAGGCTGGAGTGAGTGATATTCCCTTCTCTCTTTTACTAATCTTCGCCCTCCTGTTTAGAAAAGGAGTATCCCCATTACAGAGGAGCGGGAGAGAAGCAAGAAAAGGAAGCTGATGGGTTACCATGGAAACCAAACTCTTCGCTTCAGCTCATACTTGACTCACAGTAATTCCTCCAGAACCACAACTTACACACGCACATACACACACACACACGTTCACACACCTTTAAAAGAAGAATAAATGTTGACTCACTGTTCTCTAATCATAGCAATTAGGTTCTAATGTTGGAGTCCAGATGTGAGGTGAGCATGGGATGAATCTGATCTCCTTTAAAGAAGTCCCTTGAAATTCACTTTCTTCTTGGAAGCCCAAGGTGTTGGTTCCAACATCCTGACATTGACCAAAGTACTGTAGGGAGGATTACATCCCCAAAGTCCCTTAATCCTCTGCTGAATCATGACGGCCATAGACCTAAATTAAGGTGTCTGGTTTGAGAGAGTCCTCTGCCATGGCCCAATCCCACAGTGCTGGAGAAGGAAGTGTCAAAAATGGTTAGTCATAGATTTAAAATTTCCTGATCACCCACTATGTGCCAAGTGCCAGGAATTAAAAATGATAATAAAAATAATAAAAAATCTGGTCCCTGTCATCAGAGAGCTCATAACCCAGGCAGTGGGAGGTATGATACAAATTATCTGTTACTAATAATAAGCGATTCACATTTGCAAATGGTTTTTATATATGCACAAATATTGCATTCAAGGTGACCCTATGATGTCATGCTTTCTTGAGGGGAGAAAGTGAGAATTGCGGCTCAGAGAGAGAAAGAACTGATAATCTAAGACTAAGTCTCCTCTTCATCACATGCCCCAGCCACAAGGCCACCAACCCTTTCCCTCCCCAGGGTTTACTGCTTTCTCAACTCAAAAGCTACCTCCTTGTGAAGTCGGTCAACCTCACACTATACAGCCCTACTGGAAGCAACACAGTTATTGTGAGACCCACACTGGGAAGGGATCGGGGCAGGTGTCTTTCAAATGGCATCTTGCCTGTGTGTTTAACCTGCACACCCCCTTCCAATGGCATCTCGTTTAATCACCAAGTAGCCCTCCAAACCCAATTTAACAGGTAAGTTACTGGGTCTCAGAGATGTTACAGACACACAAGGTCACACAGCTGGTTTGGGGTAGAGCCTGGACTATGCCCAGGCAAATTTGGGGGTCTTCAACACTTTCTGCACTGGGAAAAAGCAAGAGACATAGCCTGGAAACCTGAGCTCACCAGGTGGGGTCGATCTGGAGTCAGTCAGCTCTCAGTCTGTGATCTCTACTTTCCTGCCGCCTGCGGGAGATCCTTAATTCTGTACCTACTTTTTCCACCTCAAGGTTGGATTTCCATCTCCTCTCCCCACATTTGGAAAGTGTCCCTAACCACTGGAGAATCTAATTACCACTCCTTCTAAGGGAGCTCTCAGTGTCTGTTATGCAAATGTGGCTATAATTGTGTCAGGCAGGTTTTGTTGCTGTTTTATCTTGCCTCTCCCCACCTCTCCCCCCCATCTCTTTTAAACTGGAGTTGCAGTTCCTTTTTTTTTTTTTTTTTTTATTGTGAAGGCCTCTGAGGTCTCCAGCTCCCCGAACCACAGAAATCGCCTTGATTACCCACTCCGGATCCCAGGAGCCACAACAGGCCCGCCTCAGGGCAAACAGAAGGAAAAATAAACAGCGTTTAGTGGAATTTATTTTATTTCTTTGGATATGCAAATGAGAAGGTTCCAGATGAGCTCTGGGAACGTCTGTGTAGGGCGGGAGGAAGTTGGCACTGGGAACGAGAGCAGAGTCTGCAGGAAAACAGGCCCCTTTGCACCTGGGGGTGGGGTGGGGGGGCGCTGATTCAAGGGGGGGAGAGAAGGGGGTGATAAGAGTGGGGAGCAGTGCCAAACCCCAAACCACTACATTCGTTATTTTGTCTTGTCAAATTTTCCAGGCCCTTTCTGAGTAGAGGCTGTTAGGAAACTCTGGCCTGTTTCACTCACAGCCTTGGTGACAGAGTATGTTCTTCTGGAATTCCTAAGAGGAGACCCAACTGCCCCTGGGGAAAATCCAGGATTGACTTCTTCAGCTGCCATCTCCTTGTGACCCTCAGTGGGCAGAGCAAGAGGCAGAGAGGTTCTGATTTAAAATGCAAACCTTTTTGGGGCCGGCCTGTGGCTCACTCGGGAGAGTGTGGTGCTGATAACACCAAGGCCACAGGTTCGGATCCTATATAGGGATGGCCGGTTTGCTCACTGGCTGAGCATGGTGCTGACAACACCAAGTCAAGGGTTAAGATCCCCTTACTGGTCATCTTTAAAAAAAAAATAATAATAAAAAAAATAAAATAAATAAAATGCAAACCTTTCTGTTGGTTCATTCATCCAGGGCCAGGCAATATTCTAGGTAGAGGGAATATAGCAGTGAGCACATTAGACATGAGCTTCCAATCTAGTACAGACAGAAAGACAACTCACAAACAAGTAAATATAGCAGGTGGTGAAGAGTGTTAAGAAGGAAAACCAGGATGAAGAGGATAGGGTGATGGCGGACGCTGCAATCTGGTAAAGGTGGTCAGGGAAGCACTCTGAGAAAGGGACATTTGAGCAGAACTCTTTGCAAAATGTGAGGGTAGAGGTCCAGGCCTGAGTTTACCTGGCAAGCCAAGGTTTCCAACCCAGATCTTCTGCTTGTCCAGGATCGGGGGGAAAGGAGGAGTGCTTTAAGAGCCACAAACCTGATCTGTGGGGAAAGAGTGTTGGAGCAAGCAGGACTGAAGCCATGTTGGGACTTAAAACCACCTGGGCTGGTGGTGGCAGGGGGGGGGGGGCGGTGTGGCGGGCAGTGATTTTAAAAAGAACAGTTTTTTTCTCTCCACTCTTTCTTCCCACCCCCTGACTTTCTTATCTTGCTTGCTAAATAGGAAAACAACGCTGAGAAGCTAATCAGTTCTTTGCAAAGCTAACAGTTCCTTCTTGAAGATTGGTAGAGTTTTGAGAAATGATGGAGGCCAAACGACTGGAAGCTGACCTTTGACACCAGCCATGTCAACCAGAGCTCTGTGAAGTGAAGCCACACAAAAGACTTTGCAGAAGAGTTGATTCTACTCCAGATCAAATCAAAATCTTGCAGGGTCCTGAGATAATAGCAAAGATGAGAACAGAAACCAGATGAGGCTGTAGTGCTCGGCTAATATCAGAATCCACTCTTTTACCTGCCGTAATCCTGCCGACAAGGCCAATTGTCGGGCTAGGGCTGGGTCTGGAGCTCACAGACCCCTCAAGCCCATTGTCCAGACTGGGTTACAAACCCTTCAAACGCCAGGCTGGGTCACCAGAACCCCTCGCACAGAGGTCTATGAGCTAGGTAACTGGCCAAAAGGTCCTTAGAGCCATAAATCCCAGAGCATGGCTGCGCATGGCAGACACCTGAGGCAGTAGTCACCAGCCAGCCAGGGCACGACTCGTTTACAAAGAATGCATTGCACCACCCCCAACCAGACCCAAGGCAAGAGGGCTTGATTAAATTATTCTATTTTCCCAACAGAGGCCTTGGCGAGACCTTGTACCTGATCCACAGACACGGGTCCCTTGTAGCTCATGTCTCCTTCCCTCCTGCTTTTCACCTCCCGAGTTCCATTCCCTCAACCCCTCCTTTAAAACCCCTCAGTAAATCTAAGTCTTTGAGATGGGATAGCCTACCATCTCTTTCAGCTAAATACATCTGCTTTTCTAACACCAACCATTTGACTTCTGGGTCTTTTTTTCTTTCTTTCTCAAGGGGGTGGGCAGCCAGACCTGAGTTTGGTAACAAATGCTTCCCAGGCAGAGGGAACAGCAAGGGCACAGGCCCAGCTGAAGTGAGCCTGTGTGTTCAGGAACAGCCAGGAGCCTACTGGCTGGAGCAGGGTGAAGGGGGTGGGGTGGGAGGAGAGATCAGAGCTCACTAGGCCTTGGGGGTCATCTACAGGTCTTGGATTTTACTCTGAGTGAGAGGGAGGCCATGGGAGAGTTTTGAGCAGAGGAATGACATGACATGAGATTTTATAAGGCCAATTCCAGCTGCTGTTTGGCAGACAAAACAGAACCCACTTCAGGAGGTTTACAAGTAGTCAGTGGGCCTAGGTGGTAGTAACGGAGGTGGTAAGAAGTCCTTAGAGCCAGCGGAGTGGTGCTGGATTGTACATGGGATATGGGAGGAAGAAAGGATTCAAGGATGATGGCCCAGGTGTAGCCTGAGCAATTGGAGCTGCCCTTTACCACGAAGGGAAAGAATGGGGGAGAGGCAGGCTTGGGGGAGGGAATCAAAGTTCCATTTGGGAGATGTTAGGTTTGAGATGCCTGTTAGAGATCCGGGTGGTGATGTGGACAAGGCAGTTGGGAACTGGAGTCTAGAGTTCAGGGAAAGAGGTCTGGGCTGGAGATATAAATTTGCATATAGATGGTACTTAAAGTAATGAGAATGGATGAGGTCACCTAGGGAGTGTGCACTGGTAGAAGACGGGAGTCTGAGACTGAGCCTCAGGCACTTGCTGTTTAGAGGTTCTTTTTAGCAGTTTGGTGGTACTGGAGAGTTATCCAGCTATGTAAACTGAGGCATGGATTTCAAGTATCCTAACCGCTCCACCCCCACTCCTACAAAACTCTCAGCCCTCAGGGCCTCAGATCCTGGAGAGGTGAACTGACAGCAGCCCAGTGTCTTTATGGGACATGGAGACACAGACTGAGCTAATGTGAGACCTGGACAAGTCACTTTCTTTCACAGCCCTCAGTTTTCTCCTTTTAAAGGGAATGGCAGATGCTTGGTCTCTAAGGGCTCTTCCAGCTTGAACTCTACCAGTTTAACTCCAGAAAACCCAATGCACTCAGCAGATGGAACTGACCTCAGGGAGGTTGGTGGAGTGATACCTCATTCCCCCTCCTGGCTCTCATTGTCTGCAATGTACTCTCGATCCTTGGTATTTGTGGATTCTGTTTTGCAAATTCTCCTAACTAAAGTTTATCTGTAACCCCCAAGTCCATAGTATGGCACTTTAATGGTCATTCACAGACACGCACAGAGCTTCAAACAATTTTGCCCAGAATACTCCTTCCTAGCTAAGGTCAAACAAGGTTCCCTTTTCCCTTCTTATTTCAGCTGTCATCCTATAAATAAGCATCCTTTTTGTAGCCCATTTAGCATCACATTTTTCACACTTTTGTGTTTTTTTATTAGTGATTTTGCTGTTTAAAATGACCCACAAGTGTAGTGGATTGAATTATGTCCCCCCAAAACTCATGGAAGCTTGAATTGTGTCCCCCAAGTTTTAGGTATTAGAAAATTAGCCCCCACCATTACTGTTAAGAGGGTGGGAAGGGCTGGCCTGTGGCTCACTCGGGAGAGTGTGGTGCTGACAACACCAAGGCCCTGGGTTCGGATCCTATATAGGGATGGCCGGTTAGCTCACTTGGGAGGTGCTGACAGCACCAAGTCAAGGGTTAAAATCCCCTTACCAGTCATCTTAAAAAAAAAAAAAAAAAAAAGAGGGTGGGAAATCCTACTATGGTAATTGAAAGGAGGAGCCTTGAAGAGGTGATTGGATTGTAGGACTATGCAGTAGTGAATGGATTAAAAATGCATGGTTCTGAGGGTTTAAAAGAAGAGGAGAGTCTGTCTTTCTCTCTCTGCTCTCTCTGCTTCCACCATCTTGCAATGTGAGTTACTGAGTCACTGTCACCACTACCAGATGGACTTTGGACTTCCCAGCCTCAGAAACTGTAAGCAATAAATTTTGCTTTTCTTTTATTTTTTTATTTACTTATTTATTTTTTAAAGCTGACTGGTAAGGGGATCTTAACCTTTGACTTGGTGTTGTCAGCACCACACTCTCCCAAGTGAGCCACGGGCCAGCCCTAAATTTCGTTTTTCTTTATAAATCACCCAGTCTCGGGTATTCTGTTATAGCAACACAAAACGGACTAATACACTCAAGTTTAATGCTAAAGTGCTGTCTAGTGCTCCTAAGCACAAGAAGGGTGATATGCCTTACAGAGAAGAGACGTGGGTTAGATAAGCTTCATTCATGTGTGAGTAATAGTGCTGTTGAGCATGAGTTCAATTTAATAAATCAACAATATATATTAAAGTGTCTTTAAGCAGAAATACACCCAAAACAAGGTTATATGTGGATTGGTCGACAAAAATGTTGTGACCAGCCGCTCACAGGAACCTAATCCTGTATTTCCCCTAGGGGCAATGCTTCAGTATTTGCTAATTCAGTGTTTGCAGTGATTTACAGAACATACCTATTGCGATTAATGAGAATTGACTGTATTTTCTTGTTTCTTCAACCCTAGTATGTACACAGATGAAGTAGTTTCAAAATTGCTAACCTACACCCCTTTGAGAAGCAAATTTACTGAGTACAGTATTTGTGTACAGTTCTTTTTGTCTTTAGTCTTAAAGTATCCACTCAACACTGTTTTCCAAAGTTACATAGGTTATTTTCCATCTATTTCAGTATAATTCTATGATTTACTTGTAATACAGTTTGGTTTATTTCTTAGTTTATATTTCATTTTGGGTTTCTCCAATATTCTGGTCAATTTTTAAATGTTTGCATACAGTAAAATTTACTTTTTGTGTTGTGTGATGCAATAGGTCTTGACAAAGCATAGACATATAAGTCCATCACCACAGCCCTGATATAGGACAATGCCATTACTCCAAAAATTCCCTTGTCCTGCCTCTTCATAGTCAGCCCCTCTCCCCACCACTAACCTCTGGCAACCACTGATCTATTTTTCGTATCTATAGTTATGCCTTTTCCAGAATGTCATGTAAAAGGAATCATGCAATATGTAACCTTTTGGATCTTACTTCTTTTTTTTTTTTTTTTTTTTAAAGATGACCAATAAGGGGATCTTAACCCTTGACTTGGTGTTGTCAGCACCACGCCCTCCCAAGTGAGCTAACTGGCCATCCCTATGTAGGGATCCAAATCTGTGGCCCTCGTGTTGTCAGCACCGCACTCTCCCAAGTGAGCCCCGGGCCGGCCCCCATGGGTCTTCTTTTACTTATCAAAGTACATTTAAGCTTCATCCATGTTGTGTGTCAAGCAGTAGTTTTGTTTCTCTTTACTATTGAGTAGTGTTATACTCTATGGAGGTACCACAGTTGGTTTCTCTAGTTGCTGGTTAAAGAACATTTGGGTTGTTCCAGTTTTCGGTGATTATGAGTAAAGCTGCTGTAAATATTCATGTACAGGTTCTTACATGAACACGAGTTTCCATTTTTCTTGAGTAAAGCGGAGTGAGATTGTAGAGTCATATGGTAGCGTATGTTTAACTTTATAAGAAATTGCGAAACTATTTTCCAAACTGGCTGTACCATTTGCATTCTCTCCAGTATGAGAGTTCCAGCTCCTCCTCAATCTAACCAGAACCTGGTATTGTCAGTCGTTATTTATGTATTTTCTGTTCTAGCAGGTTTGTAGTGGTATTTTGTTGTGGTTTTAATTTAGCATTTCTGTAATGACTAATGATGTTGAACATCTTTTCATTGCTTATTTGCCATCCTATTCCAATCTCTTGTCCATTTTTTTAGGGGGTGTTTTGTTTTCTTACTGTTGAGTTTTGAGGTCCTATGTTCTGGAGGCAAGTCCTTTGTCAAAAGTGTGATTTGCAAGTATTTTCTCTCCACCTGTGGCTTGTATTTTTATTCTATTAACAGTGTCGTTTACAGAATAAAATTTTTAATTTTGATAATATCTAATTTATCCTTTTTTTTTTTACTGTTATCAATAATGCTTTTGGTATTTTATGTAAAGTCACAAAGATTTTCTCCTATGCTTTTTTCTAGGTTTATAGTTTTATGTTTTACATATGGTCCAAATGTAAAATTAATTTTGAGTTAATTTTTGTATAAGTGTGAGGTTTAGGTTGAGATTCATTTTTTGCATATTTGTCCAACTATCCCAGCATCACTGTTGAAAAGACTAACCTTTGAAAGGTCTTTTCGAGTCAAATGAGGAAAAAGACTGAGTTCCACAAGGGGTTGAAATAGTGGGAACTGAAAAAAGCATATGGAGGGCGGAGGGATCAGTGAGGTGGTCCACGTACCAAATAATTCACCAGCAGTTCAAAACCGGAGGTGGTTGAAAGGACCTGTCACTCAGGAAGTTAAAGAAATCTGGGGAGGCTTTGGACTCCCCACAAGTCACTAACATGGGGAGAGAGTTGTTGTGCCAACATCAGGCAGATCTGGAGAGGAGAGAGCCCAGCCAATATCCCCGTACCCCGGGCAGTGAGATGCTTCACTGTCCCAGGGCTGTGATTCCTTAGAATGGCGGGTGAGGTGGATACTGCAGCCTGGGCTGAAAGCCAGGTTGACTCATCGGCCCAGGGTAAGCATCTAGAGCGAGGGTTGTTTTGTTTGCTCTCACAGTGAACCCCATTGCAATAACAGCACCAAGGTGTCCTGGTGCTTTGACTGTTCTCTCCTCAGGTTCCTAATGGAGATCGACAGAATCTAGCATCCCAGGTAATTCTATTGTCAGTTTCAGCAGCCTCCTGTACCTCATTAGACAAAAGCAGAGAGAAATGAGCAAAGAAGTAATGTCAGCCCTAGAGCAGAGGGGGCCTGTTAGAGTAAGCAGCTCTCAGGAGATGACAAGGCAGTGAGGAAATTACCTGGGGCTTTCAACCAGCGTCTCTAGGCCCTGGGTTAGAAACTGGAACATCTGTGGCATAACGCTGCAGAGCAGAGCTGGTATGAACTGTTCAGTTTCAGCTACAGGCCTTTTTCTTTGAGGAACAGAATGTGGGAAAGCTAAGACAGGCTGTTTTTTGGATTGTCCATCCCCTGAGTAAGAGGCTCCTCCTGGTCATGGGGCCTAGGAGGAGAGAGATCTCCAGGTGGCTTGGGTTTGAGCATCAAGTAGATGCAGTCTCAGGGGCCAAAGCCTTATCTGATTTATCTAGACCTTTAGGATTTTACTCAGGATGAATAAATTGTAACAGACCACAGGAGAAAGAATCCCGGGCCTATAGGAAAATAGGAATCCATCAATTGTCCCACAGTAGTATCCTGTCCCCAGCCCTGGCCAGAAGCGCACTCAGATTTACATACACCCATCTTAGTCTGTTCAGGATGCTGTAACAAAATATCTTAGATAGGTAATTTACAAACAACAGAAATTTATTTCTCACAGTTCCAGAAGCTGAGAAGTCCACAGACAAGGTGCCAGCAGATTCAATGTCTGGTAAGGGCTTGCTCTCTGCTTCAAAGATGTCACCTTCTTGCTGGGTCATCACGTAGTAGAAGAGGAGAGGAAGCTCCCTTCAACCTCTTCTATAAGGGCACTAATACCATTCATGGAGGTGAAGCCCTCATGACTTAATTACTTCCCCAAAGGCCTCCCCTCTTAATACTGTCACAGCAGTTATTAGGTTCCAACATTTTTGAGGGGCACCAACATTCAGGCCATCGCAGCACCCAACTCCCATATATGCAAGCTGATGTCCACATACACACAACACTCACTCACCTACTCATGTATGCATATATATATCTTTTTTTTTCTAGTTAGGTTTACCATTTTGTTATGAAGGGTATTACAAAGGATACAGATGAACAGATGCGTAGGGTGAGTTATGGGGGAAGAGGTGTGGAGCTTCCATGTCCTTCCTGGGCGCACCATCCTCCAGAAACCTCCATGTGGTCAGCTATCTGGAAGCTTTCTGAACCCTGTGTTTTGAGGTGTTTATGGAAACTTCGTTAAGACTGAAACATGGACAGCTGTGTAGAAATGTGATTGGACACAAAGAGTATGATTTAACACAAACGGACTGTGGGGAAACCTAGCAAGGCCGGTTTGCTAGGGTTTTACTCAACCTCTCTGTGCAGCATTCCTTCCTCTCAGGTGTGGGACAGGACCCCTCCTGATATGGGGGTCTTCTGACCTACAATCAGCCAAGGTGGATCAGAGAATTTCCTGCCTTGGGGAGAAAAAGGAACAGGTGAAAGGAGGGCAGGAGAAAGTCAGAGAGAGAGAGACTGTTTTTTGAGGCCTGCTTCTGAGACCTAAAGCATCCCAATATATAACAAAAGAACAAGGGTTATGGGAGTGATGAGCAAGGAATCGTGGACAAAAACCAATATATATATATCATAATATCACAGGCTACCCCCTGGATTTCGAACATGGATCCCTTACATCAAAAGGACACACAATTCAAAAGATAGTGGCACATTGCTAGAATCCCATTCAATTATTAATATTTTGTCCAGTCTATTGTCACACTGATCCCCCAGGGCGAGGCCACTCAGGTCTGCAGTCTTCCATTTGATCCAGTCAGTTTCCAAAAGCAAGAGTGATCTCAGCAAACATGTAGCTTCACCCTTTCAGACATCCGGTAAAATTGAGCTAAGAGACAACATCATCTCTTGCTCTTAGCCTCTTTCGAGGTATTAATGTAATTTTGGATTTTTCTCGGTTTATAACCCATTTATTCACTTCTTTACCCTCAGCTACTATTTTTCTTTCTCTTTATTTATATAACCAAACTTTTTCACCTTTGGAAGGGACATTAGATTCAGCCACTGTGCTTGCCTTTATTGCAGCAGTACTAGTCCAGCAATGCCTCTCCCTCAGTCCGCTCCCATTCAGATATAGGGTAGGGCTACACAGGTGCAGGACTAGTGGGCTACTTTTACCGCAAGGAAATATAACTGCTTAGGAATCATTCCTGCTTCCAGCTCTTGTAGTTGCAGGATTTGGCCCTCAAACCATTGCATCAGGTAAGGAGGAAAAAATTTGAGATAATATGAGGAAGAAAAAACATTATAGGCATTATACCGGGGTATTCCTCCCTTGGCAAGAATTGCATAGTCATACCAGCATCCTTCCCCATATCCTCTTCCTTAGATCTACCAGGAAAACGGGAATATCTAGAGAGTACACTCCTTTAGTCCCACTCATGTCGAGTGTGAGCACACACTCACGAAGGTGTGTAAACCAGCCCTTCATGTTTTCCTCTTCCCCCGTCTTAGACAGCCAATGTTTCAATTGCCTCTTCCACTCCTCTAACTATTTCTCTGAGGAGGATGTCTCTGCCCATCGCTGGACATTAAGTGCTGTATTGTGTGTTCCTTGGTCTGAAGAAATGATGGTTGGCCATGCAAATCTGTGTGATAGCTCCTGTTCTGGTTCTTTTACAGCATTCTGAGCATTTGCATCTTCCAGTGGGTAAGCAAGCCCAGTTCAGAGAGAGTGTTTATTCCTGTCAAAACTGATTTGTAGCCCTCCAGGGCTACCAGCATCAGTCTCACTTGGCTTCTGTGTTCACAGTCTTCCTACTGGGGAATCTGCTCCGTACCCATTGGCACTCTTTGTCTCTCTTGCTGGCAGACAGAACAGTCCGTATTGGCATTATGTGCCTGAGAAGGTGCAAGAGGAACATGTCTAGATCCAGCCCATTTCTGCACTGCTGCAGTACCCCCATGTCCACCCATTTCATGGACACAGGTGGCCACCTTAAGTGAGCACACAGGGACATCTGCTTGTTGATTCCAATTACTCTCCAAACCTGTAAGGGAGCTCTTCCGATGGGCATTGACACTTCCTACTTTTATGCACCCCTCAAATTTCCAGAGGGCCGTGCCCCATATGAGCATCTCTTTGACAGGCCAGGTTTCCATTATGCTCCTGCCTCAGTGCATGGCCAGACCAGTGGCCACTGCCCATGGTTCAGTAAAAACCCAAGCACAGGGGCTTGTACCACTGTTGAATTTTTCCACCACTGCTAGGAAAACACCATTCAATTCAGCCTACTAAGCTGATTTGGGTTTACCTTCTTCAATCAGAGTGGTGACCTTCCAAATGGGATGTTGTTCATTCACCTTGGAACTGCCATCCACATCCTAAGCAGCTCTTTGTTGGTCACTTGAGAAACGATTTGTAGGGCACTATCCAAGTGACAATGAAATCCAGTAGCTCCTCATACCACTTCAGCTTGTGAGTATCTCCTCCTTGCATTCTCTGGGTAGCACGATCCCATATAAACCATTTCCATTTCATTGTGGAACTCTTCTGCAATGCTCTCCCCATTAGGGTGTTTCTCTGGTATCACCCAAGACATCATGGGGATTTCTGGCTTCAAGATTATTTTATGTCCTTCAGTGAGAGGGGTGGCTTCAATTAATGTCCTATAGCAAGGTAGGAAATGACTCTCAAGTGGAAATTCTCTAGTCCAAAGTCCCAGTAGTCATCACTGAGAAGCTCTTCACAGGTTTTTGCTGTAAGCCGCAATGAAGTCTCCACAGGGCTATCAAAGAGAATTTGTCCATACTAGCATTCCAGCTTCTATTCTACACTGTGTGGGTTCAGGCAATCTTGTTGGTTCCCATTTAGCATGTCTAATTGTTACCGAAACCCCAAAGGTCCATTTGCTCCCCGCTCGATAGCCAATCATTGAGAGACAAGTGTTGGTATAAGAAAAGGTAGCCTTTAATCAGGAAGCTGGCAGCCTGGAGAAATGGTGGACTCATGTCTCAAAGACCATCTCCACTTTTCCCAGACTTGCCAAAGGGTTTTGTAGGGACAGGTGGTAGGGGGCTGATTCATGGTGATCTAAGCAGGGATGTGCAGGCATAATCATAAAATTGCAGATAAACGTCAAAAAACTTCTCGGGTGGAGCTGATTCATGGTGACTATCCTCATGAAGTCAAGTCATGGATTCAGTTCCTGTTAACCTCAAAAAGATCTAGTTAGTAAGCTAGTAAAGAATGGCCACCTGGGTTATTAATTTCTTCTATAATTATTCTGTGTACAGTGTGAGCAAGAGTCATTATGTTCTAGCAGTCACGTGAACAAGAATCATTGTATTCTAATGTCCAGCTGCAAGCTATGTGGTTCAGGTTACAAGAGTAAGAAAAAACTTTTTAATTTAGAAGCATAACAAAATGGAGTCACTTCTGTTCAGCCTGTTACACAATTAATATTGCTTGCAGGGTGGATTGATATACCTTCTGTTTTATGGTACTTCACAGGGGAAACACTTCCCAGTCAGATACAGTGTCTGCCCCCTTAATACAATCAGGTGAAAGAGCCGCGACCGCTTCCCATAAAGTGGTTAGATACGCCAACTCTCCAGTGAACTCTTAATTCCGTCATCCCTTACTTCCCTAACTGTAGTCTCCACTAGGACTTTATCAACAGGGTTTGGAATCACAGTGTGTGGGGCTTCTGTGTGAAGAAGCCCCAGAAAAGTTTCTTCTCCCTCCCCTGACCATTTTCCCCTCTCTAGTGCAAAAGGTTTTGAGTCCCCAGCAGGAGTTTGAGCCAAGGGACCCTTGCCTGTGTGTCAGTCTTTATCTTCAGTAATCTGCTTGAACATTGCCTCAGGGAATTGTTGGTCAGGTCCTCTGCCTTTTGTCCCTTCAGACTCCTTCAGAGTGGGGTAAATACAGCAAACTTGTTTGGTATCCTTTAATGTTGGGGGACCAGGAGGGGCTCCTTTTGGTTCACCCAACCTTCAATAGTGTTATATTAAGACCTTTGACAACCCTATCCATTTCCATTTTATTCATCCTATTATTTATTAATTAAAAAAATTGATAGCCAGCTGGCCATCCCAATATAGGGATCCGAACCCAACCCACGGCCTTGGTGTTATTAGCACCACGCTCTCCCAAGTGAGCCACAGGCTGGCCCTTTGCTTTATTTCTTAATAACTATTTAAAAATTCCTACCTTCCGGGCTGGCCCGTGGCTCACTTGGGAGAGCGTGGTGCTGACAACACCAAGTTAAGGGTTAAGATCCCCTTACCAGTCCATAAAAAAATAAATAAATAAAATAAAAATAAAAAATAAAAATTCCTACCTTCCTGGGATGAGTCCTCTGACTCTCCCCTCTGCCTTTCACCATTCTCTTATTAATTACCCTAATGTTTTTGTTAACATCTTTAAGACCCATGAGGCGAAGCTGAGAGACAAATTCAGTAGGGCTTCCCTGAGGGTCTTTTGACTGTGCAGCTGGAAGGTCATATGAGGACCCACATAAAAGGTGTCCCCCTAACCACAGCATTTACCACAACCTGGTAATGGGCATATTCAGCAGGTGACTATCCCAATCATCATAAAGCCAGTCCCACGTGGCTTGCATACGAAGTATATCAGCTGCTTCATCTGGGGTGTTCCACTGCATTCACTTGGGCAGTTTTCCTTTTTAGGGTAAACAGACCTCACAGTGGCTTTTATCCAGTCCGCTGAGGCTGGCTGTTTCCTCGGGACTAATCTCCTGTGTGTCTGGATCATATACAGCCATCTGTGATTGTTCCATAGCAAGTGCGGATCCTTTATCAACCCAAGCATGCTTCTCCACTCTGCAGCATTTGAAAGCAATGATACTGCTCCTAAATTAGTCACTCTGACAATCTATATTAGTGAAGTTTCCTCAGAAAGCTTATGATACCAATCTACAATCGTTTTGTGGTTTTGCCTTTCCCCCACATTGACCACCTTACTGGTGACTGTGGGGAAAATAGGTGATGGGTTTGGGATGTGGCAGTGCCATTGTGCACACAATAAGCACAAAATAGCCGCCAGCCTTGTCTTCCACTCCAGCACCAAGCCCTTCCCCCCTTCCCTTTATGAGAAGCCTCCTGACTTAGAAACAACTTTTGGGCCTCTGCATTGGAGTTCTCCACCCAGTTACATCAACCTAATGGTCCCTCCCCCTGTACATTTTGTACCCAAAAGCTAATATAAACTCTTGCAAACCCATTGTTGGGGATGTCCACCATTTTCAGGGCAGCCCCAGGCTGTCCTCCATTTTGAGGACAGCCCAGCAGATTTCTTTCTTTAATAAAGCTTGAATGGTACCTGGCATCTCAGCTCACTTTCTTTCAATAGGATAATTTAGTCAGGCTCCCTCTACTCAGGTCTGGTTGGAGGGTCAGCAGCACATTTCTTGTAACAAGTTGTGTGTGGGTGGAGTTAGTGCACATGTGCACCAATGTATCTTTTTAGTTACTTGCTATTGTGTGTTCTTGAGTTTGTGAAGGAGGCTGGCCAGAGGAGGCTGGCGGGCAGAGCTCGCATCTAAAAGTAGAGCATGTTTACTCTGCTGGCAGCTGCTCAGTTTTTCTTTGGACTTTGCCGGTAGCAGTTGAGTTTTGGAGTTTGTCTGTGGACTGCATAGTGTTGTGCATGCTGAATAAAGACTATTCCTACTTCAACCGAGGTTCCAAGGACCTTTTTTCCAGTTACCTAGCTCATAGACCTGTGTGTGAAGGGTTTGTGAATGGGCTCGAGGTATCTGTGAGCTCCAGAGACCCAGCCCTAGCCCTACAGTGACCACAGGTCTTAGAGGTATTCTCTGTTGTCCCTGAATAATTCTTCCCTTGGGGGACAGCTCTGAAGCTAGTTGCCAAAGCTCAGACTCACTGAAATATATATTTTTAATTTTAACATTTAATTGTACATGTTTGTGGGGTACATTGTATTGTTTCAATATATGCATATATTGTACAAGAATTCACTTAGGGTAGATAGCATACGCATCACCTGAACATTTATCTTTTTTTTTATGGTGATTATGGTCAAGATCCTCTTTTCTAGCTATTTAGAAATATGCAACATAATATCATTAGCTATAGTCAGCCTAGAACATCAGAATTTATTCTTCCTATCTACCTGTAAGTTTGTACCAGTTAATCTACCTCTCCCTCCCCACCTCTCTGCACCCTCCTACCCTCTGGGCCTCTGGTATCCATATTCTACTCTCTACTTCTATGAGAACCACTTTTTTTTTTTTTTTTAGATTCCACATAATATTCCATTGTGTATATATACCACAGTTTTTTAATTCATTCATCTATTTGTGGACATTTAGGTTGATTCCTTCTTGATGGATTTTGGATGTGACTAGCACCATTGTTCACATGATAAGCACAAAATAGCCACCACCCTTGTCTTCCACTCCTGCACTAAACCCCTCCCCCTTCCCTTTACAAGAAGCCTCCTGACTTAAACAGAAACCCTTTTGCTTCTGCAAGGGCACAATTCTCCACCCTGGTTGCATAGTTTCCACATTAGCATAATGCCCCTCCTTGATGGTATCAGCCAGCCCTTGGTGCACTATGTAAGCTCTCCTACACCCACACCTGATGCTGTCCCCCATTTTAAGGGCAGCCCCAGGCTGCCCACCACTTTGAGCACAGGCCAGCAGATTCTTTTCCTTTAATAAAGCTTGAACGGTACAGGCATCTTGGCTCACTTTCTTTCACTTCTCTTGGCTATTGTGACTAGTGCTGTAATGAACATGGGAGTGCAGATGTCTTTGATATACTGATTTCATTTCCTTTGGGCATATATCCAGTAGTGGGATTGCTGGGTCATAGATAGGTCTATTTTTAGTTTTTTGAGGAACTTACATACTGTTTTCCGTAATGGCTGTACCAATTTACATCCCACCAATAATGTAGGAAAGTTCCTGATTTCCTTTTTCTCCAAATGCATCCTAACCAGCATTTGTTATTCTCTGTCTTTTTGATAATAGCTATTATAACTGGGGTGAGATGATATCTCATTGTGTTTTTAATATGCATTTCCCTGATGATTAATGATGTTGAGCATTTTTTTTTTTTTTTTGATGTGCCTGTTGGCCATTTGTATGTCTTCTTTTGAGAAATGTCTGCTCAATTTCTTTGCCCATTTCTTAATTGGGTTATTTGTTTTTTGCTGTTGGGTTATTTGAGCTCCTTATATATTCTCAGCTGCTGCATAGTTTGCAAACACTTTTTCCCATTTTGTATGTTGTTTCTTCACTTTGTTGATTGTGTCCCTTGTTATGTAGAAGGTTCTTAGTTTGGTATAGTTCCATTTGTGTGTTTTGGCTTTAGTTGCCTATGCCTTTGTGGTCTTGTTCAAAAAAGTGCTGCCCACTTCCATTTCCTGTAGTGTTTCCCTTATGTTTTCTTCTACTAGTTTGATAGTTTAGGCCTTAAATTTAAGTCTAATCCATTTTGAGTTGATTTTTTTGTGTATGGTGAGAGAGAGGGGTCTAGTTTCAATCTTCTCCATGTGGATATCCAGTTTCCCCACCACCATTTATTGATGAGTTCATCCTTTCCCAGTGTGTATTTTTGCCATTTTTGTCAATAATTGGTTGGCTATAAATGTGAAGATTTATTTCAGGGCTTCTCCTTCATGAACATGGGATACGTTTCCATTTATTTGTGTCTTCTTCAATTTCTTTCACTGATGTTTTATAGTTTTTGTGGTAGAGCTCTTTCATCTCCTTCGTTAAATTTACTCCTAAGTATTTCATTTTTTTGGGTAACTATTGTAAATGGAATTACTCCCTTTATTTCTTCTTCAGATATTTTGTTATTGGTGGATAAGAATGCTATTGATTTTTTTTTTTTTTTTTTTTAAAAGATGACCGGTAAGGGGATCTCAACCCTTGGCTTGGTGTTGTCAGCACCACGCTCAGCCAGTGAGCAAACCAGCCATCCCTATATAGGATCCGAACCCGTGGCCTTGGTGTTATCAGCACCACACTCTCCAGAGTGAGCCACGGGCCAGCCCAGAATGCTATTGATTTTTGTGTGTTGATTTTATATGCTGCCACTTTACTGAACTCATTTATTAGTTTTAGCAATTTTTTGGTGGAGTCTTCAGAGTTTTCTATGTATAATATTATCTGCAAATAGGGGTAGTTTGACTTCCTCCTTTCCAATTTGGATGCACTTTATTGCTTTCTCTTGCCTTATTGCACTGGCTAGAACTTCCAGAACTATGCTGAATAAGAACGGGGAAAGTGGGCATCCTTGTCTTGTTCCAGATCTTAGAGGAAAAGCCTTCCGCTTTTGTTGGTTCTGTATGATATTAGCTGTGGGTTTGTCATATATAGCCTTTATTGTGTTGAGGTACATTCCTTCCATACCTAACATGTTGGATGTTTTTATCATGAAGGGTGTTGGATTTTATCAAATGCTTTTTCTGCATCTATTGAAATGATCAAATATTTTTTTCCTTTATTCTGTTGATGTGATGTATTACACTTATAGATTTGCATATGTTGAACCATCCTTGCATCCCTGGGAAGAATCCCACTTGATCTTGTTGAATGATCTTTTTAATGTGTTGCTGGATTTAGTTCACTACTATTTTGTTGAGAATTTTTGCATCTAAGTTCATTAGAAATATTGATCTGTAGTATTTGGGTTTTTTTTTTTTTTTGGTGGCTGACCAGTACAAGGATTGAACCATGGAACTTGGTGTTAATATTACTGCACTCTAACCTGTGACCCAACCAGCCAGCCCCCTGTAGTTTTCTTTTTTGGTTATGTCCTTTTCCAGTTTTGGTATGAGGGTAATACTGGTCTCATAGAACAAATTTGGAAGTGCTTCCTCTTTTTTGATTTTTTGGAAGAGTTTGAGATGAATTGGTATTAGTTCTTCTTTAAATATTTGGTAGAATTTGGCAGTGAAGCTGTCTTGTCCTGAAGTTTTCTTTGTTGGGAAACTTTTTATTACTGCTTCAATCTCATTACTCATTATTGGTCTTTTTAGGTTTTCTAATTCTTCATGATTTAGCCTTGGTAAGTTGTATGTGTCCAGCAATTTACCCATTTCTTCTAGGTTTTCCAGTTTGTTAACATATAGTTGTTCATAATAGTTTCTTATGATCCTTTGTATTTCTGTGCTATCAGTTGTTATGTCCCCCTTTCCATTTCTGATTTAGTTTATTTGAGACTCACTGAAATCTGAGCTTGGTCTAGCATCAAGGTATCACCCAATACTGTCTTTTAATTTCATTTTAACTCTTATAGATAACCAAGGGATTGAATATTTCACTTTTTTTTCTTATTAGTTTGCATTTCCTTATGCATCCAGCGAACCAACTCCCCAGGGGCTGGATTCATCTCTAAATCCCATTGGTAACTTTTACCTTTAGTAACTGATTGCAGCACAGCTGTGGCTTTATACCATGGATGACCACATGGCCACCCAGGAATCAAAGGTCCCTCATCCCCCTCCCATTTATCATTTTTCTTCCTAAACCACATGTTTCTATGAGCCAGGGCCATTCTAGCAAACCCCACGTCACTGACACTAACTGAGTAGGAAAAAAACACTCAATTCAGTTTCTTCCACTATACTCTCACAGCACACTCTGACACCAGATGTGTGGGGACTTCTCCCCACCAGCAAGAAAGCAATCAATTCTGCAGTGGACACCAGCTGGGTGTCCTCCAATTCATTTCTGACACTATCTACCTGGAGATAGCATCAAATCCAACAGGTTGAAGTCCTAGTCCCTAAGATTGTGCCCCACTTTAAATGCCAGTTGCAAGACCAGACATCTGGAACTTCTCACTGAACAGCTATAAATCACGGTTCCTATGACCCCCTTCTCCCTATTTAGGCTCAATCGATTTGCTTGAGCAGCTCACAGAACTGAGGGAACCACTTACTTAATGTTTACCGGTTTATTATAAAGGATATTACAAAGGATACAGATGAAGATACGCACAGGATGAGGTATAGGGGAGGGGGCGCAGTGCTTTTCTCCCTTCCCTGGGTGCATCACCCTCCAGGAATTTCCAAATGTTCAGCTACCTGGAAGTTCTTCATACACATATTTTTAAATACACTGAACGCTAGGCCAAACATGTATGCCAATTGCACACACAGGCAACACACAAGCGTTGATGCTGAAAGCATTCATTTACAAAGTTCTTTTCTGTGGCTTATGGCATCGGCCTCTTTGCTTTCTATTTACATCTTGGATGTATACAGCTCACACACGCATTCACACCCACCCACCATTCTCCCAACACACAGCACGTACTCAAACACACATGCCACAAACGCATTCACATATACACACTCTGTAGTCACTCTTGCCCAAAATACATGCCTCTTCCATTTCCACCATGCATGAAAGCTTTTGACCAGACTCAAATGCCTGCCCGTCCTCCACATGTGTACACCTATGTCTCTCTCTCCAGTAGGTTTGTGACAGGCCCTGCCAGTGTCTGCACAGAATAGCAGAGCAGAGAGTATTTTCACATCCCTTCTGTCATTGACATGCAGCACCTGTCCTGTCTTTAGTTCTTTGTACTCTGACTTAAACTGGGTCGAATGCCAGAGTCTGCCTGGCACAGAGCCCAGAGCAGCAGCCCAGAAGCAATTGTCCTGTGGGAATGAGCCTTCAGGAGCCTGGAATGGGTGCATGCCAGCTCTGGAAGGGCCATCCAGAAAAGAGCCTCCATAGGTGACCCTGCCCCTCCCTAGTGCTCTGGACAGCCACGGGATGAGTCAGCACATGGCACCCTCTGTTCATCCCTGCCTTTCTTCTCTAAATTCTGCCTATTTGGGGTATTGAATGAGGCTTGCAAGAGATACCAGCTTAGAGAATCCAGCACCAGAGTCTGGGCATTTTCCATGAGCCTTTGCTGTGCATCACTATAGCCTTATAATCTAGACCATGCCTGGGACAATAAATCTTAACTGAATAAATATGAGTGTAAATTAGCTTATGTCACTCCAGGCTGTCTATATATTATAAAGAGAAAAGCAAATAAGAGGGATTTTTGCTGTTATTGTGACCAACACCAGGTAGATATATTGTTTTCTTCCTCAGTTCATATGTTTCTGGCCCTACCTACTCCAAACCGCCTAATTAACATAAGGCCTCAACCATTCCCATTGGATATTTCATTTAACTCCTCATTAACATAAGCTATGGGCAATCAGAACACCACAAATTGCCACAAGAAGACATATAAGCCCAACCCCCAGGGGGGAGGGCAGGCTAGGTCTCATAGGGCCCAACGCTACTGCCTACACAAATAAAATCATCCAAGCCTGATTTCTCATCTCAGTACTCGTCTTTGCTAATTGCAGACCTTTCACTAGTTACCATTATTTGAGCATCTGTTATGCTGCAGGTACTATACAAAAATACAAAAAGTATTTTACAAACATCTCATTCAATTCTCATAACATCCCCATGCAGTGAATATTACTAACTGCATTTTATAGTCAGAGCATTTGAGGTTTTTGGAGGCTGAGTAGCTTGCTCAAGGTCACACAACTCGTAAACAGCAGAGATAGGATTTGAACTCAGGTTTTTGTTTCTCAAGCTCATGACTTCCTCATTACACCAAGCTTACATTTATCAACCACATACAATACAAATTCTGTCTATATATACAGTCTAATCCTAAACCCCCTTTTGTTTAAAAAAAAAATCTCTCCTTTTTAAACTGTAAGCCAGACTATAGAAGGCAGGAAATGTGTTTATTGAATTCATTTCATAGTGTTCCATGTACTTCCAGGAATATGTATAATAAATTACTTTTTAAAAAAGTAATGGTTCCATGAATTTCAAATTGTGTCTGAAGTCAAGAGACCAAGTTCTAGCTCTGTTCTTAGAAAAGAACAAACTTCAAAAAGACCTGGTCTGAAGGAAAAACAGTTTTTTACCGCACTTCCATGACCAGATGTATGGGCTTTTTTCCCCACACACCAAGCAATTCTCCAGCAGGCACCAAATGGGTATCCTATGATTCAATTCCATTTTTACACTATATGCCTGCAGTTAGACACCTTTTTTTTTCTTTTTTTGAGTTAGAATCTGATCCCACAGGTTAAGGGCTCAGACCCACAAGACTGCCCCCACTTCTGATGTCAGTCACTTCTGATGTCCTCAGCTCGTAACCTGTGCTTCTGACCAACCAGCTATAAATTGGAGGTTCACATAACCTCTTCCTTGAGCTTGATGAATTTGCTAAGATGGCTAACAGAATTCATGGAAATACTTACATTTACTGGTTTGTTGTAAAGGATACAGATGAACAGCTAGAAGGAAGAGATGCATAGGGCAAAGTATGAGGAAAGGGATACCAAGAATTTGTGCACTTTCTGAACATGCCACCCTTCCGGTACCTGCTCATGTTTAGCAACTCACATGCTCCCTGAATTCTGTCCTTTGGATTTTTATAAAGGCTTTATTATATAGGCATGACTGATTACGTCACTGGCTATTAGTGATCAACTCAACCTTTAGCCCCTCTCCTCCCCCTACATCATGCCTAGTTCTTTCTGGTGACCAGCCGCCATCCTGAAGATACCTGGGAGTCCCCAGCCTCCAGTCTCATTAGCATACAAAAGACACTCATCTCTGAGGAGATTCCAACCGTTTTAGAAGTTGTGTATCAGGAACCAGGAGCAGAGACCAAATGTATTTATATGTTTCTTCTTATGACACAACTTCACCCCTGAGTTTGAATCCAGGGCCAGCACTTACTAGCCCTGTAACTTTGCTCTCCTCATTTTCTCTCTTTGGCCTCAGTTTCCTCATCTGTAAAATGAAGTTCTAGATGTGATGACTTCTTGGATTCTTCAAACATGACTTTCCAAGAGTCTACCGTTTTATATGATGCCAAATGTAAATGATCTAAAATCATTTCGTGTGCTTGCAGAGTGGGCCATTCCCAGAACACCATCTCCTGCTTCCTTGTGTGCATCTTCTCTGTTGGTCTGCTCCTGAAGGAGCGCGCACACACAGTCAAGATGCAAAATTCTCCCACTGGAGGACAAAGACACCCTTTTGCAGCTTGCCTGACAGTACAGCCATCCAGAGCTTCCCAAAGTTATAGTCAGTTGCCCCACTCATATGCCAAACACTTCATGTGCTAAACACTCCCCATGCTCTTAGCGAGTGTAAGGTAAATGCTGGACATAGACCTATTTCCCCTTCCCCATGCATACCAGAGTTCCCCCTGCCCCCGGGAAACTACCCTGGGCCAAGGTAGTTGCCCAAGGAAGGGCACGTCTCCTTTAAGACAAAAGAAGATTAGAGGAATTCAGGGACCCAAGTAAATTGACTCACTGATGTGAAAGTGTTCTGGTGCCAGGAAGGTAGCAAATAAGTTAACATATCTCAGCCAGATGTCGTGCACTGTCTGAGTTGGGTGAGGGTCTACACATAAGCGTGTGGATGATTTACACCTCTCCTTTGATCTGTTCACTACGTAACTGTTGTATGTACCCTGTGGCAGTGCTGATTTCTAGCTGACTGGCTGCCATCTGCACCTTGCATAAGTCTAACAAACCAATGTCTCTATTGCAATATTGGGTGAGTTTCTTTGGAAAAGGCCAACACTACATGAGTGCCCTTTCAGATTTGGGGCTCCTGCAATACAGTGAGCCTGTGTTAGGAAAAAAAAAAAAAGTGCTGGGAGATGATTGGAGGGTTGTAGGAAAGAGGGCTGCTGAGGGTCATGGGTGGTCAGACTCTCCCAGACTGATAGTCTCCAGACACTTGTTGACAGAAGGGAGGGGGACAGGTTCTCACTGATAAGAAGATAGCAATGCAGGTCCACCCATGCATCTTTTTCCTGTCATATGCAGGTGCCTGGTAAACAGCATCACTATCCTGGAAATAGCTAGTCTGAGAGAAAGAGTGAGGAAACTAGACCTGGCTCTGAGGTGCTACTTGATTCCAGGCAAGTCACTCACCTCCCCTAGGCTCGGTGTCCCCATCTTTATGCATCAAGGTTCTTTCTGACCTCACCATTCTGGAAGTGTAACTAAAGAATGTGGACCACTGTAATGGTTGTGGACACCAAGGCTCTAGGGGGCCCCAGGAAAATTACTGGGGTCTTAGTCCTTAAATACTCCTCTCTGGCTCAAAGTCTCCTTGGGACAAAAGTGGCCCTGACACTCCTCCTCTTCTATACCCCATGATGTCTGCCCTCTGTCATTCTCCACTCACTTGCCTGCTCTCTCCCTTGTGAATCATTCTATAAATGAAAACCCTGGTCCCATCAGTGTGCCGATAAATATTTAACAACCAGCTTTGAGGAGGGAGGAGGAAGAATGCCTGATTTGCATGGTTTGCCAATTGCTAAGGTGTAAATACTCCCACCACGACTACTTTCAAGATGCCAAATATGACGTGGTTGAACGCAGAGCAAGGAAGAGAGTCACAGTAGCACTCTGCTGTGGAGTATTCTCACCATACAGATACAATAGACATGCATGACCTCAAGTGCATGCATAATAATAAAATATAGCCAAAGAATTAGGAAGTGATAAATTTTGATTATTTATTACCTTTGTTTTTAATATAATTTATTGAATTAAAAGTTTATGTAATTTACTTTTTTTTTTTTTTTCTAAAAGACGACTGGTAAGGGGATCTTAACCCTTGACTTGATGTTGTCAGCACCACACTCTCCAAAGTGAGTGAACCGGCCATCCCTATATAGGGATCCGAACCCGTGGCCTTGGTGTTATTAGCACTGCACTCTCCCGAGTGAGCCATGGGCCGGCCCCTTGTAATTTACTTTTTAATAATGGTGTGTTTAATAACTGGCTCATTAAATTCATGAAAAATGCCTGGTCCTTCTCTTCAGACCTTCCCAGACAGGACTGCACATCCCCAAATTTGCAAGGATACATTGTAGCTGAGGTTCTTGTTGTCAGAGCCCTGTGGGTAGGTAAAACAGGGGCATTTATTTCTGCATGCCCAT
Source organism: Cynocephalus volans (assembly GCF_027409185.1). Lineage (NCBI taxonomy): Eukaryota > Metazoa > Chordata > Mammalia > Dermoptera > Cynocephalidae > Cynocephalus > Cynocephalus volans. The sequence continues at coordinate 120,668,027 of NC_084470.1, read as the reverse complement.
TTTGTCTCCCTTCTTTAACTTGAGTTTCTCTGTGTGTTATATGACATTCCTCCAAGATTCTTCCTCCTTTATAAAAGTGGTATGAGAGAAATGGAACCAGGGCAGCAGTTGCACCTTGTGTCTGATGGATCTTTCAGTTTAACTGAGCCCAAACCTCATATTAATTCTCACAACAATTCTGTGACGTGAGGTAAGTGGAGCAGTGAAGTTGTGGATTTCACACCAGGTTGGCACATTTTTTCTGTAAAGGGCTAGAGAGTAAATATTTTAGGCTCTTCTGGCCATGCGGTCTCTGAGGCAACAACTTGGCTCTGCTGTTGTAGGTTGAGAGCTTCCACAGACAACACGTAAACAAATGAGTGAGGCTATGTTCCAATAAAATTAATATTTATGGACACTGAAATTTGATTTATATATAATTTTTGCATATCACAAAATGCTATTCTTCTGATTTTTCAAACCATTTGAAAATATAAAAGCTATTCTTAACTCACAGGCCCTATAAAAACAAGACCTAGGCAGAATTTGACCGGCATGCAAGTTTAGTGACTTTAACATAAGAGGAAATGAAGCTTCAAAGAGAACAGTGACTTGTTCAAATTGAATAAATTGGCAGAATTGGGACTGGCTTGGTTCCTGGTCTACTGAAATTTCCACTAAACCAACCTGCAGCTGAAAGAGGCTACTCCATCTCTTCAACACACCTCTGGGGCCCCACAGGTGAATTCTCCACTGTGGGGTCTTTGGAGATCCGCAGGTGATCCTGGGACACCTTCCCTTACGGTCCATTTCTGTCTCTTTAACTGTAGTGGGCCTTCCCACACATCAAAGTCAAATAGGAAGGCTTTTGGACAATGTATAGTTATAGGCAATTCCCACCTATGCTGCCTATCCATTAAGCAGAAAATAAAGAGCTCACTGTTTTATGACTGTTGGTTTTATGTTTCTGTCCTATTTTCTCCCAGGTATCCTAAATTTCCACAAAGCAGGACTGCCTGTTTGTTATTCTGTATCTTCAAGTGTCTCATCCAGGACTCTTCCTGCAGGAGCCCTGAGAAAGAACTCGGTGATTAATGACTAAGCTCCCCCCATGCCATGCTGACCACCTGTGTGATGTATTTCCCTCCAGTATGTTATTTTGAAAAATGCAAACATTTAGAAGAGTTAAAAGAATTGCATAGAGAACCCCCATATGCCCACAACCTAGATTCTATAACTAACATTTTGCGATATTTGCTTTATCACATATCTGTTTGTCTATCCACCTGTCTTTTCTTATGTTTTTGACACATTTGAAAGTAAGTTGCAGACATCAGTACACCTAATCTCTAAATTCTTCAGCATCATATCGTTAACTAGAGTTCAATATTTGTTTATGCTGCCTGTTATTATTTATTTTTTTGACCTGGTATAAATTTGAAAGACTCTAGAGGCTACCTCCAGAAAATAGCTCCCTGTTCCACTGACCCCCTAAGACTTTACTGGGGCAATTTTTCCTTAGCTTTCCAAGGCTTTGATAGTGCACACTGGGTTAGTGAGATGAGATGGTTCGTTAATGAGATCACGCATTAACTCCACCCAGTGGTGGCTGGAATAGTGGAAGGAGCCCTGGTCAGGCTGGGGTTTGGATTCCTCCCTGCTCTATCACTAATAATTGTGTGTCCTTAGGTAAGTTTTTGTATTTTGTTTATTATTTATTTATTTTTGGTAGCTGGCCAGTCTGGGGATTGAACCCTGGACCTAAGTGTTATCAGCATTGTGCTCTAACCATTTTGGTTTTTTAATCTCTCCCAGCCTCTTCACATGTAAAATGTAGTTAATAATAACTACTTAGAGATAATAGGATTATAAATTGCAGATAACCTATAAATGGCAGTGTGGTGTAAATGTAGAAAGCAAGGCCCTCTCAACTCATGAATACATTATAGAACTAACTTTGTTTTCCCTTTAGAACTAGCTCTTAATGATTAACTAAGATTGTATTGAAACCAGACATCCTGTCTTGACCCATACATCTCGCAAAGCAAGAAGCAGCTGTCTACCACACTTGAAGACATCTTACATCCTGTATACATCTCTCAAAGCATCCTGTCTCCCCCATACATTTACTTATATAAACCCCAGCCCTCAGTCAATCAGGGAGGCAGCTGATTTTTACCCTCTGCCTCTGATGTCTTCTGAAATAAAAAGCCTTTCCTTTAAGTTCTGTCTGGCAGGTGTGGCTGGCAATCCTATAGCAGTGAACACTTGGACCCACATGGGGGAATCCCACGGGACCTGTTCATTACCAATGGTAGGATAACTAGGTTGAGAAATTAACTGTGTCCGTTTTCCTGACTATAGGCTTGTCATCAAAGAATGAGAGTTATTTCCAACTTCACCCCAACTCCTCTCCAGAATGACCGTCCAAGCTGCGTACTGAGGTTTAGGCTCTTCTCACAGGGGTGGCGTTAGCAGATTCTTTGTGCTTCCACTATCATTTTAAAAGAAACAAAAATTTTAAAACAAAACAAAACCCACCTGGGAAGGAGTTGGCACCACAGGGGAGGAGAGGCAGGCTGCTGCTTGAGCTGGAGTTGGGGACTGGCTTGAACTCTAGGGGACAGTGCAGGGGAATGAGCGATGGGGCAGGGTCTTGCAGTGCTGGAGACCTGTGCTCCACACCCACACAGCCACCCGGGAAACCACTGAACCTCTTCTGGGGCCCCGGGAATCACGGCCAAGTTGGCATGGAGGGAACAGATGCTGTGAGCAGCCTTGACCTCCTCAAAGGAGCCTTATAGGTCCAGACAAAGGGCAGAAGCCCTTCTCCAAACTTTTGGAATTGAGTGACCATCCTGTGAAAGAAAAAAGTTATCCAAATACTTGTTAAAGATGGTAAGGCAGACTTTATTTGAGGGGGACTATGGCAATAGGCATAAGGACCACTGCAATGGGTAGAGAGAGATTGGGCTCACCTCTGACTCCAACAAGGAAAGTGAGGATTTATAACCAATGAGCCTGGTGGGGGTCAGTGGATGGAAAATTACTAAGAAGACGCATCAAGGACAGGAGGTTTCTGGCTGAACTGACTTGATGGGATCATTGCTGAAGGCAGGCCAGGATGATAAGATATTGAGGGTAGGGGATTTTTGTTGAACTGACTTCTCAGAATTCTTGCTCAAACTGGATTCCACAAAGACAGAGAGCCCATGGTCAGGCCTAATCAAGCAGAGGACTCAGGAGCCCAACTAAAGTTTTGGTCAAAGGAAAATGTCTGTCATTCCAACCACTCAAACCACATTAGGGAGCAGAGTAGAATGTCCTGCCAGCTGGGAAGGTGGGATCTCAGAGTCATATTTCATTTAGAAAATTAGCAACCCATCCTTGCAGTATTCACTCCTTTTTTCTTCCAAAAAGTCAGTGTCTTGACAGGTGTCCCAGTGGCAAATGGTTACCAGGCAGAAAGGAGTCAGGGGCTCCAAATGTTCTCCCTCCTTTAGGCAGGTTTCTGGACAGAGACAGACCTAAGAGACCCTGAGAGGAGAGACATGGCTCACGAGCTCCCACCTCCCACCAGGGATCCCCTCACCTTCCACCCCAGAACCAAAGACAGCTTCTCATGCTCCCACTTACCTCCCAAGCTGCTTTTTCCTGTCGCCTGTTAGCTGCAGAGTAAAAAACAAATGAAGCATGAAAAAAATTCAGCAATAATAATTACAGGTTACAACAAATCAATTGGAACTGTGTAAATAGCCTCAGGCAGGTAGCTGAGGCAGGGTTTTTAGCTTAACACCTGGCCCTTCCATGGCAGCTCTGCCCAGCATGAGTCCCGGTGACATAGACAGAAAAGAGCCCTGGATGTGATGTCCAAGCATCTGGATGTGAGTTCCAACCAGCTGTGTGAATTTGGGTAATCGCTTCCCCTCATCCTGGCCTATAACACTAAGATAATAATTGTACCCACTTAGTATATCTCATGGGTGATTGAGGGTCAAAGAAAATAATAGATGCAAAAGTGCTTTGAAAATTGTAGGGCTGGACAGAAGGATCATCTTTTTACCTTCTGAATAGCTCTCGAATCCATCCCGTCTCCATCTCTAGCCCCAGCTCCTTGCACCAGCTCCTGCCATCTCTCACCTGGTCTCCTGCAACAGCCCCTCATCGGTCGGCTTGTGTTCCCTTTAACCTCTTCGGTAGGCTTGCAGCCAACACCATCTTCTAAAGTCCCAAGTCTGATCACATACCTTGGGTTGTCTAATCCCTGAGGGCTGGAGAGAAAAGTGGGATTGAGAACTAAAGGTATTTAGGATTAAGAGAAAGGGACAGAACTGGAAAGAAGGGTGAAAACAAGGTTATACCAATTCAACAGGAATTCATTGAGCATTCTGTGCTTGGTGTTGGTGTTTGAGGTGATACAAGGAGTCTATTATACTCATATTGCCTTGCCCTTGTGTTGCTTAACAACTCTGTGGGAAGACACAGTTTGCAAATATGAAACAAATGGAGTGCAATTAAATGCAAAATCGTGTGCTTCTAATTGTAAAATACTTCTGTCTGCTGCAGAAGCCCAGGGAAGCTCATGGCAAAGTCCGGATTTGAAATGGGACCTTGAAGAGCAAACTGGATTATAACAGAGGGAAGGATGGGCTTCTGGACAGGGGGATCAGATGGGGCTAAAATGTAGGAGACGGGGGCAGCAGTGTGGGGACTATGTGGTGGGAGGAGCCCAGCACGACAGGGAGCTGGCTGGACTCGTGACAGAGTCAGGTGAGGCCAGACTTCTTCAAAGTCTGGCCTGAGGTGATGAGATCTAATTTAGACTAAATGTGGATAATCTGATGAATTATTGATTTGCTCAATGGGTAATTTCATATCTCAGAAGCGGAGGAAGCAAGGAAGAAATGCACCGCTCTGGACTTAACTCTGACTGGCCCCAGGGAATCTTTGTTGGCAAGATTGATTGGGGTCCTGGGAGGAAGTGGCTGTGCCAGCCTGGACTGGATCACAGCAGACAAGGGCACCCTGGGCATGGCAGGCATTAGTGTAAACTTGAAAGGGCATTGGAAAAGTCCTGTTTGGGAGAAGAGAGAGAGGTCAATCCTCTAGCCAGAGACTCAGGAATGGTGGTGGTGGTTGTGGAGCAGGGAGGTGTGCGTAAGGCTCCAGAAGATGGAGGCTCTGCAAACAGAAATCTGAGATACAATCACAAATAATTCCAAAGAGAAAAAGACACTGCCTCTTCCCTACCAGCACACACACACACACACACACACACACACACACACACACACACACGCGCGCGCTCTCTGCTCCCATGTCTGTCATTAGGCATTCAGGCAGTTAATTCTCCCAGACATACTGCTGAGAGCGCCAGGAACCTTGTAGAGTTGAAAATGGGATGGCACTGCAAGGCTCATTACAGAATCCCCTAGGGAGTGGATAAGGACAGGGATTTCCCCTCCCTCAGCCTCTGCAGGAGGTTCTGGGCCTGCCTGCCTCAACTGCTACCTGCCCTGGCAGGCCCAGTCCCTTGCCTGGCCCCTGGCCTCTGGCTTCCAGCCCTCCTCTGGCTCTCCTCTTAAGTCTCTGACCATGACCACCCTGTCTGAGTCCCACTTCAGGATCCTGATATGAGAAAGGTCCTGAACCCTGTGCCTTTTGGAGGAAAGAGGGCAGAGGGGCAAAGAGGCAGGGAAATGGAGCCCAGAGAGAACCCCAGGCCAACCCTGTCAACTCCTTTCCCCGTCAGCTTTAGACCAAAACAGCTCCCAAGGAAGTTGGCGCTTTTAATACCCCCCCACCCCCTGTGCCCCCATTATAAAGAATCTTGTTGCTCGCTGAAGAATAGCGCCTGGCACATAGTAGGCATTTCAGTGTGATGCAGTGAGTATGTGAAGGGCCTGCTGAGCACCTAGCCTGTGCCAGACACGATTCCAGGCACTTGAGACCTGGTGAGCCAGAGCCATGAGAATGCTGCACTAATCCGGCTGACATCCCACTGAGAGCAGAAGGGCAGTGAGCAGCAGACACAATAAATGAGTAAGTCATGTCCTATATGAGAAGGTGTTGTGTTATGGAAAAAATAGAGCAGGGTAAGGAGGGTGGGGAGGGAGAGGGTGTTGCAACTTTAAATAGGGTGGTGAGAGCAGGTCTTATTGAGAAGGTGACTTTTGAGCAAAAACTTGAAGAGGGAGAGGGGGGCATTGCAGGCAGAGGGAAGAACTAGAGCAAAGGCTCTGAGGTGGGAGGGGGCTTGGTGAGATGGAAACACAGCATGAAAGCTGGTGGGTGTGACCGGATTGGTGGGAGTGAGTGCAGGAGATAAGAGAGGAGCAGGAGGGGGTGGGTAGACAAGCTGACTTGCACCGAGGTCTTCCTTGATCACTCTACATGAAACAGCCCCCCTCGCCCAGCGTGCTCCCACCTTCTCCCTGCTTTGTTTCTTTTCTATGCTCAGATCATCTGGAGTGTTATGTATTATTGGCGTTGTCTGCCTCCCTAAGGAAGATGTCAGGTTCAGGAAGGCAGGAACTTTACTTGTCTGTTCACTGCTGTCCCTGGTGCCTAGTTTGTCGCAGGGCCTCCATCAGCACGTGTCAAACGTCAGAGCAGCTGGTGAGTGCGAGGAGGGCAGCGTGCCGTGCAAAGCAAGCTCTCACTCCCTGAGCTGAAGGAAGCCCCTCTGACCAGCGCTGCCTGTTGTCTTCCTGAGGGGAAGTCCGTAGTGCTATGCCAAGACTTTCATCGGCCTCAATTGGTTGGGAGAAGAGATGAGCTGTGCAGGCAGAGTCTTCTGTAAGGGTTGTTCTCAGACCTTCTGACAGGCAGGCAGATATTTTGGCTTTCATTTGTTCAACACTCTTTTTGTTGGGTCCCTACCATATGCCAAGCACTGAGCCTGCTGGGTTGGGTGGGGGAAGGAGTTGGGATGATGCCACCCTAGCCCTATACAGAACCCCAAGCCCAGGCTTTATTGTGCAAGCGGGTAGCTTTATGCCAGGTGCATGCTGGGCCCTGGAATACAAAGATGAATGTCACAGTACTTGCACTCAGTCAAATAGCTGACATTGCAGTAGATGTGAGAGACATGTAAACAAATGTCTGCAAATCCACTGTGGTAAGTACAATGATGATGTGTACAGGGGACACTGGGAAGGGGACAGGAAAGGTCTCACCGAGTGATGCCTGAGTTGAATTGAAAGTGGTTATGTGTCACCATGTGGTCTTGTTGGAAGTACCCCCAATTCTTTTCTTATTGAATTTGAAATAAAGAATTCAGTTGCATTGGTTAAGTATTATCTTTTTCCCTTGGCCAAGAAATAATTGATATTCCCAAGAAAGTAAGTAACATACCACACAATTCTGAGATCACCTTCTTAGATGTGAGGAGACCAGGTGCTAAGTGAGGGGGGTTGATGGAGAGAAAGGAGTGGGTGAGGGACCCTCATCTCCTAGTTCTCTGTCCCCTCTCCACTTTTAGTGGTCTCTCTTTTTAGGTGCCAAGGCTGCCTGGGGGTTCTCTCTAATCCTAGAGGGAAAGAGTTGATAAGCACAATAATAAACACATTTACCCTAATAGGCTAATGAACTGATTTCTCTTCGTAGCTATGCTTTCTCCTCTCCCTTGATGCATCCTCTGCAGCAATTAAATGTTCCACCTGTATACAGCCTGACATGGCTCGCTGAACCCCCTACCTGTCCCGACCTGCCATATCCTGGCCTTGTAGATAGGACCTAACGGATGTGGAGTTTCTTGATTTTAGCAAGAATTGGACAAAGGTTCCCATAACTATCTTTGTGGACCAACTAAAAAATAAGGCAGGTGATAGAGCGTTAGGTGGAGACTTTGTTGGTCTAATAGACAGAACAGGTATTGGTTATTGTCATCCTGAAGGGAAGACCATAGTAGTATACACCAGGGCTTTTTCATTGGCCTTGACTCCTCAGCATCTTAGTGAGCGACTTGGAAAAAGACTAAATGCCACAAAGCTTAAAGGAAAAGATAATACAAAGGTCAACAAAATCAGATATCTGAAGACTAGATGAGGAGAGACAAACTAGATTGTTTGTTGGATGGTCCTGGAGGCTCTCCCTCGGGTAACCGAGCAAAATGCTGGCTCTATAGGAGGGCTTCAAGAACTCAGGTTGGAGCCAGTGCTGATATGCAAACTCCTCACATGATTTTCATGGGGAAACAGGCTATTTCTCATGCTGGCAAGGTCATAACCCAGATTGCAAAGCTTAGGATCTATCTGCTTCCCCATTCATCATGAATATGCAAGACAATGGGGCACCAGGGTCCCTCTCCTGGATCACACAAGCACACACATGGCACTCCAAGCCATGTTCAGCCCGAGCATGCCTCTCCATGGGATGGCAAGAGTCTGCGAGGACCACATCCATCTCACCAGCAGAGGTTCTCTGCCTGAGAACCTCTGTGTTGAGTCTGCATTGTATGTCATTTGTAGTGTTTATCCTTGCCCCTTGCTTCACAAATGAAGCAGTTTAAAACAAGATCAAAAAATAAAATGAGATTAAATGTTTTATAGGCAAATATGCTGCATTTATGCTAAAATTTCAATTATATAAGTACAGGAAAGGGAAGACTTGGCTCCATAGCTTGAGAGAGACCCATGTGTTCAGTGGACTCAGTATGAGTCAGGGAAGTGACTTAATGGCTGACAAGTGGTCAGTGGGTTCATTAGCAGATGCAGCATCTGGATCTCAGGGGAAGACATTGCACCCTTCTAGCCAGCCTACCCTGGACATCATGCTTAGTGCTGCCCACCCTAGGTGAGAGGCAGGGCTGACAGCTGCCACTAATGTACATGCCAGAGTACTTACAAGGCTAGTGGAGCAGCCAAGAGAACCAGACTGGAGCAGACTAATTGGCTGGGGCTGACAGATTCGAAGTCAAGCTGGCCCAAGCTCATGTCTGGGATTGTAAAGCAGAAGGAAGGGTCGAGAGAGACAGGGAATGGACCTGGATGACTGCAACAGGTCCAGGTGTGGAAGCCAAAGGATACGACACTGAGGCTGAACGGAGCAGGTGGTTAGTGGGCTAAGTCAATTACTGAAGAGGGAGGCTGATGAGGACTGAAGTGAAGCAGGCTGGAGTGCTGCAGCTGAGGAGCTCTTCTGGAAAGGCTGGCTCAGTAGTGCTACCTACCCAATTTTAAAAACTATTTCTCCTCTTTTAAAAAATCAAACTAATGCATGGCAATGAGTTTTTTGTTTTTGTCTTTTAAATTAAATAGTATTACTACATCTGTAATGAAAAAATTGGAATCCTCTGCCCAACTTTTTTACATTCCTGCTTCCTAGAACTCTTTTCTGTCCCCTGCCCCCCCCCTTTATTTCTAAGTAGCAGATTATACTTTTATATCTTGGCTTTTCAGTTTTAGTTTTTTGGTTCCTACATGGAAATGAGGATTGTGTTCTCTTATACCACCCTTTCTCACTCTCCTGCCACCCAATACACTCATACTCATACTATTGCTTGTCCCTATCTTCCCAGTCTAGTATTGCTACCTTTTGGGTGAAATCAATGTTCAGTGGCTGTGATATTATGGTCATGGAGATATAATTCACTGCTGATCTAGGGGATACAATAAATCTACTTTATGTTTTACCTGGAGTTGATAGTTGCCTCATTGTTTGTTTGCTTAGTTTTCCATGCACCTATCACAAATTCATTCTCAAACTCTCCCTGGCAGATCAATAAAAGTCACCACAATATACGAACATCAGGTAATTTATTTGTTTCTTTCCTTTTTCTCACTTGGGGATTTCCTCCTAGTACCCTGTGTCTCTCTGTTTCACTTAACTTGTAGCTCCCTAACCTTGCTACACAACTATCATTAGGAGGGTCTCTTAACCATTAATCAGGGAATTCCCTTTGCCTCTTTCCTGCGTTAAACCTCTTGTTCTCTGGATATCATGTTTTTCTCTTTCTTGGTTTAATCAGTCCTTTTTACACGTGTAGAATACATATAAAAGTAGCTTCTTGTGAAAAGATAAGTGGAAAGTTAACTTTTTGAAACTTCACATTCCTGAAAATGTCTTTATTTTTTACAGCTTTTTTTGAAATATGTTCTGCATTCCATAAAATTCACCCATTTAAAGTGTTTTTTTCAAAATTATATAACCATCACAATTTAATTTTAGAACATTTTAACACCCCCAAAAGAAACCCCATACACATTAGCAGTTATCCATCATTTCTGATCACCCTTCTCCCCCCAACCCACTGCTCCAACCCCAGGCAACCACTAATCTACTATCTGTCTCTATGGATTTGCTGATTCTGGACATTTCACATAAGTGGAACCATACAATATGTCATCTTTTGTGACTGACTTCTTTCACTTAGCATAATCTTTTCAAGGTTCATCTACATTGGGGCATGTGTCAGTACTCATTCCTTTTTTACTGCTGAATAATATTCAATGTATGTATATAATATATTTTGTTTGTCCTGTCATCAGTTGATGAATTTTTAGGTTGTTTCTATTCTCTGGCTATTTTTATTTCTTTATTTAAAAAAAGGTTTTTTTGGTGGTTGCCCAGTGTGGGGAACTGAATCTTTAGCTATTTTGAATACTTCTGTTGTTAACATTCATGTACAAGTTGTTATGTGGACATGTATTTTTTTTTCTCTCTTGAGTATATAACTGGAGTGGAATTGCTAGGTTATAGAGTAACTCTATGTTGAGCATTTTGAAGAACTGCCAAACTATCTTCCAAAGTGGCTGCACCATTTTACATTCCCATCAGCAATGTACAAAGTTCCCAATTTCTTTACATCCTCACCAATACTTACAATTATCTGTCTTTTTAAATTTTAGCCATCCTAGTGGGTGCAAAGTGTATCTCAATGTGGTTTGGATTTGCATTTTCCTAATGACTAATGATGCTGAGCATTTTTCCATGTATTTACTGGCCATTTGTATATATTCTTTAAAGAAATACGTAAATCCTTTGCCAATTTTTAAATTGAGTTATTTGTATTTTTATCATTGATTTGTAAAGGTTCTTTATGTATTCTGGATACATAAGATTTGCAAATACTTTCTCATTCTATGGGTTGTCTTTTTACTTTCTTGATAGTGTCCTTTGATGCACAAAGATTTTTAAATTAAAGTCCAATTTCTTATTTTTTTCTTCTGTTTGTTTTTGGTGTTATATCTAAGAAACCATTATATAACTAAAGATCACAAAGATTTGCTCCTATGTTTTCTTCTAGGGGATTTATAGTTTTAGCTCTTACATTTGGGTATATGATCCATTTTGAGTTAATTTTTTGTATGTGGTGTGAGATAGGGTCCAACTTCATTCTTTTGCGTATGGTTATCTAGTTTTCTCTGGCCATTTAGTGAAGGGAAATAAAGCCCTATTCTTTCCACCATTGAATTGACTTGGCACGCTTTTGAAAATCAATTGAATATACATGTGAGTTTATTTCTGAACTCTCAATTCTATTTCATTGATCTGTATGCCAATGCTTGTGCCAGTACCACATTTTCTTGATTACTGTAGCTTAGTAGTAGGTTTTGAATTGGGAAGTACGGGTCCTCCAACTTAGTTTTTCTTTTTCAATATTATTTTAGCTCTTCTGGGTTCTTGTATCTCCATATGAATTTTTGGGTCAGCTTGTCAGTTTATGCAAAAAGAATCTGAGATTTTGGTAGTGATTGCATTGAACCTGTACATCAGTTTGGGGAATATTACCACCTTGACAACACTAAGTCTTCTGATCCATGAGCCTGGGGTACTTTTCCATTTATTTATATCTTTAATCTCTATTTTAAAAGTTTTGTAGTTTTCAGTGTACAAGTCTTACATCTTTTCTGTGAAATTTATTCCTAGGCATTTTCTTCTTTTTGCTGTGATCATAAATGCTATTGTTTTCTTAATGTCTTAATTTTTAGATTTTTATGGTTGGCATATAAAAATATAATTGACTTTCTGTATATTGATCTTGCATTCTGCCACACTGCTGAACTCACTTATTTGTTCTAATAGTTTTTTAGTGTATCCCTTAGGTTTTTCTATATACAGGATGACGTCATCTGCAAATATAGTTTTCTTTCTTTTCAATGTGGATTACTTCAATTTCTTTTTCTAATTAATTGACCTGCCAGAACCTCCAGTATAATGTTGAATAGAAATGATGAAAGCAATCATTCCTGATTTGTTCCTGATCCTAGGGGAAAGCATCCAGTCTTTCGCCATGAAGTATGATATTAGCTGTGAGTTTTCATAAATATCTTTTATCAGGTTGAAGAACTTCCCTTCCATTTCTACGTTGTTGGTTGTTTTCATCATGAAAGGCTGTTGGCTTGTCAGATGATTTTTCTTTGTCTATTGAGATGCTCGTATGGTTTTTAGTTTTTATTCTATTAATATGATACATTACATTGATTGACTTTACTACATTAAATCAACCTTGCATAATTCCTGGAATAAATCTCATTTGGTCACAGTGTATAATCCTTTTTATATGTTGCTGAATTTGGTTTCCCAGTACCTTCTTAAGTACTTTTGCATTTATAATCATAAGGGATATTGGTATGTAGTCTTCTTTTTCTGTGATATCTTTGGTTTTTGTATCAGTGTAATGCTGGTCTCATAGAATGCGTTGGGAAGTGTGTTTTATGTATTCTTACACTTATTAGTAGTTTGGTTGACTTGAAAATAATTTTCCTAGGCCAGCCCGTGGCTCACTCAGTAGAGTGCAGTGCTGATAACACCAAGGCCACGGGTTCAGATCCTATATAGGGATGGCCGGTTTGCTCACTGGCTGAGCGTGGTGCTGACAACATCAAGCCAAGGGTTGAGATCCCCTTACTGGTCATCTTTAAAAAAAAAAAAATTTTTAAAAAAAAGAAAAGAAAAGAATTTTCCTTTAGTACAGGGGCAGGAAGACTTTTTCTGTAAAGGAGCAGATAGCAAGTAATTTAGATTTTTAGGGAGCACACATGCTCTCTGTCTTCTTTGTTTTTATGTTTCTCTTTTTATAACTTTTTAAAAATTTAAAAGCTGTTCTTAGCTCAGGGGCCACAGGAAAACAGGTTGTGGCCTGGATTTCATTTGCAGGGGCCACAATTAGCCAAGCCCTGCTTTAGAATTTTGAAGGCACTGCCGCATTCTCTTCTAGTCTCTTTCCTTATGCTTTTGAGCTAAGCTTTGTTGTTGTTGTTTTACTTTGATTTCTCTCTAGAAGCATTTAAATTCTTCTATTTATCTCAAGTTTCTCAAGGTTTTTTTAGGTTTTTAAAATTCATTATTTTAGGGAATTGATATAAAAATTGTCAACATGGCAATTCATATCCTTTTAGTTCTAGAAAAGTTGGTTTTTTTAATTATAATTTCTTTGCTAATTTCTCCCCTATTTGGCTATTCTCTCCTTCCTGAACTCTTGTTATTCATGAATTAATTCTCTGACTTTCCTAACTCTTCTGTATCTCCTCACCCCCATCTGTTGTCTTTTTATTCTGACTCCTGAGAGATTTCCTCAACTTTATTTTTCAACCCATTTTTGAATTTTGAGATTTCTGCCATGTATGTTTTTAATTCCCAGAACTCTTTGTTATTCTCTGAATGTTCTCTTTTATAGAATCCTATTTTTGTTTCATGAATGTAATATATTTTCCTATATTTCTAAAGATATTAAAAATTGTTAAAGTTTTCTTTTGTCATTTTCATTGCGTGTTTCTTCATTTCTCTCTTTTTCCCTGTTGTTTTGTTCTTTGGGGACGGGGTGGCTTGTCCAGATGTTTTCCTGCTATTTGTGGATGGAATGCAGGAGGCAAAAAAGAAAAACAACACAGGGACCTCACCACCCTGTCATTCCTCAGGTCCTGTGGTCCCTAGTTTGTCTTCTGCTCTCTACCTTTCAGAGTCTTCTTAGGTTTGTCCGGGGTTTTTAGATGTACTTAGCAGGAAGAATAGGAAAAAAGTATGTCTGTTCCATTGCTCCATAAGCAGAAGTCCCCAATACATTATTTTTTCCATTGCATAAAGAAACAGACTTATTTATTTTTGTCCCAAACCACAGGATTTGGAGCAGGATATGAACAGATTACCATGTAGCTTTTCCTCCTGCCAGAAATCTGGGGGCCCAGAACTTGTACAAGCCACCAATAGGGGCCTCAACCAGCCACAGGATGTTGTGTCTCCCAAATCACACAGCAGATAAATAGCAGAATTGGAATGGAATCTCACACTTGTGTGACATTACAACTGGTACTCTTTCTTCTGTGCCACGTAAGCCAAAGGGCCTAGGTCCAACTATAAGAAGAGTGGTCATGTGAGACAAATATTAGACTTACTTCTTGTGGATTCAGAGGACAGAGCTGTCCAATCAGAGATCAGGAACCAGCCATCAGAAATGCTATCAGAGAGGGTCTCTAAAGGTTTGGCTCATGGACCACCTGCATAAAAATGTTAAACCTGTCTGTTGGAAATGCAGATACCTCAGCCCTAAACTGGACCTTCTGTAGAAGGTAATTGCTATGGTTTGAACGACCCCTTTAAAACTCATGCTGAAATTTAATGGACATTGTAACAGTATTAAGAGGTGGGGCCTTTAAGAAGTGGTTAGGCCATGAGGGCTCTGCCCTCAAGGCTGTGTTCAATGCCATTAAAAAGGGAACTTTGATGAATGGGTTCTCTCTGTCTTGCATGTTCGCTTGCCCTTCTGCCATGTTATGACACAGTATAAGGCCTTCACCAGAAGTGGCCCCTCAATCTTGGACTTCCTAGCCTCCAGAACTGTGAGAAATAAGTTTATTTTCTCAATAAATTACCCAGTCTGTGGTTTTCAGTTATAGCAGCAGAAAATGGACTAAGACCGTGGTTTTGTGTATGTGCACCCTTTAAAGATTATTAACCACTGCTATAGAGAAAGAAAGGGGCGAATTCCATGATCTCTTGGAGCTCTTCAAACTGAGACTATGATTCTCTTGAAGCAACTGCCCCAATCGCCCTGCATGGGTGACTACCTGTGATGCTCATTCAGTTTCTGGTAAAACCAGCTTGGTGAGCAGGGCCAGCCCTGTCCTGGCTTATGGGAACACACCAGGAACCTTGGGGACAGGGAGCATTCTCCAGGCGAAGGAAGATTGGGGGTAGAAGGAGAGAGGGAGAGACCTAGTCAGAAGCAGCAGACGGTAGGAGACTCATGGAATTAATACATGGGATTCATTAGCCAGAGATTCTGGAACTTTTCCAGTCCTCTCCAGCAAATGGCCCAAACTGCCCCCTTATAGCATTAAGTGAAATTACAAGTCAGAGACGCTGGCTGATCAGTCTCCTTGGGGCCTCCTGCAGACCTGTACAGTGGTGGGGGACGGTCCTACAGTGGGATTTCTCTGCAGCAGCCGCAGCACTTGGTCCCTTTGGTCTGTTTCCCTCTTCCCTGGTCTGGAGAAAAGGAGCCAAAACAAACAAGTCCGAATCACGATTAAAGCTTATTTCTCACCCATCTCACCCCACCCCACCCCACAGCACAAAACCACCCCTCAAAGGGGAGCCAGGCGAAGACAAAATACTCTGTTCCAGAAATTTCCATGGCCACAAAATTTAGATTGGAGTGGTGTCCTGGGCAAAGGGGCCATGGTGCCAGCAAGGATTTTCTTCTTCTCAACATTCCTTGAGAATCCCAGAGTCCTCAGAGAGAGAAGAGGGGGCCTCTTCTACTGGTACCACTTCTCCTTCCAAGGCCAGGCTTTGGGGCAGGGAACCCACCCTGATGCAAAATTCCTGGAATCTCCCTGCACAGGCCCTGCTGCCTCGCCAGACCACTTGCTCACGTTCTCTACTGCCTTAGCCTAGCTGATGGGGCTTAATGATTATCCATCATCCTCTCTCCTCCCCAGGACAAGCCTTGATCACCCCATCACCCACATCCTTCCTTTCTTTCTGAAAGAGGGATGGCAAGTGAATTACTCAAGGTTCTCCAGAGAAATAGAACCAATAGGATACATATACATGTACATATAGAAGAGGGGAATGATTATGGGAATTGGCTCGCAGGAGAAGTCCCATTGATATGCAGTCTGTAAACTGGAGAACCAGGAAAGCCGGGAATGTAAATCAGAGTCTGAAGGCCTGAGAACCAGCAGCTCCAGTGTCCAAGGGAAGAAGAAAAGGAGAAAAGAAAAGAGAGTAAATTTACTCTTCTTCCACCTTTTTGTTCTTTCTGGGCTCTCACAGGGTTGGGTGATGCCCACCTGCAGTGGTGAGGGTGGGTCTTCCTTACTAAGTCCATAGACTCAAGTGCCAGTCTCTTCCACAGACACACCCAGAAATAATGCTTGATCAGCTATCTGGGTATCCCTTAACCTAGTCAAGTTGACACATCAAACTAGCCATCCCAGGAAGATAACCAAGCCAGGTCTGGAAGTGAGAGCAGATGCTTAAGCAGCGGGGGTTGCTCTGCAGTGCTGAGCCTCAAAGGGCCAGGGCTGGTGTGCCAGATGGGGAGCGCCTCAGCTCCCAGGATGCTTCTGCGTTGGCAGCAATCATCATCTCTGCCTGCCTGAGTCTCATTGGCCAGGTCTTGCCTCCTGCCCAGTGCAGCATCATTGCCCCTCACTGAGATCAATCAGCGACACAGTCAGCAGCAGAGTGGGCCAAAAGCAATTTCTTCACAACATTTACAAAGGAAGGGTGGGATTTAGTGCATCGTGCATTTCTCTGGGCACCCTGAGGGTCAGATGGTATCAAAACCCCACAGCAAGCTGACACCTCAAAGATGGGGGTGGGTGGTGAGCACACATGTGTGTATATGCAGAGCCTGCTGAGGCTGTCCACAAACAGTTTTGCATGCATGAATGAGCACAGGTGTTTCCAGGTGCCCAATGAATAATCTTATCTGTACTACATCACAATGGGAAATCAATTCTGGTAATCATCCTATTTCCTCAATTCTAATATGCCATTGATCATAAGATGCATCATTGACTTAATAGCTGCCTCAAAAGAAAAACCACTTTACCATAAACATGCACATCTATTTTAAGACACATCTCTATTTCAGAAATGTTAAAATGTGCATATGGGAGGGGGAGATGCATATTATAATTAAGAGAAGATGGTAATTGGGAGATAGTCAAACCAATTGCTTGATTGAATTCATCAGTAAATGCAGTTAGTATGATTCATTGGCCTGTACTGTGAGAGAGAACCTTTCTAGGTGAGGGATTTTTGTGTGTTGCTGGGCACCCTGGCCAATGACTCCGCCACCCTGAATTCAATTCTTGAGCCCCACTCTCAGCCAGTTCTCCAGGGCCCCTTCCCACAGAGTAACTCCTCATATTTGCTGTCACATCATGCATCTGATTCTAACTAGGTGACTCCCAGAAGAAGTGCAGACAAGAAAATGCCCTCATCTCCTTGCATCTGGTTCTGCCTTCTGTGCTCAGTTCCCCCTCCACCCCCCAGTGATTCAGATCTCCTATGGTGTTGCCATCATGAAAGGCTCATACTGTAAGATCCGTGCACCATGCACAAATCCCACACACAGGAATGGCTCACTTCACAAAGACCATGAGACAGACCGTTGCAATCAAGCAAGAGGAATTTATTCCAGCATGCTGGGGTCACTTAGTGTCCTGGACAGAAGCGACCCCCAGCTCATAACACAAGCGCTCTTTATACAGTTTTTCTAGACAGATTTTTGTGACAGGATGAGTTGTTGGTTATCTGTGGCGCCTTTAGATTTATGGGTAGGCTTTAGCAGGCTGGTACCCCGATAAGGAACAGCGCCTTTCTCAATCGTTTATCTTCCCTGGGGTCTGGCCAGGTGGCCTTTAGATAAGGAACTGGTCAGTTCCTGGAACTGGGTGGGGGTCACTCCCTTCTTGGAATTTTTAGTGTGCCCGGGCCCACCTGACCTCTACATGGCCCCTTAGAAGCTGCTTTACTTAAAATGTTTTCAGCAAGCATTTGTTACAGAAGCAAATTGCATATATTAAAGTTATATTTTTCTTACAATACCTCCAAGCTCTACCAAAAAGGGTTGGGTCTTCTCCTCCTGCCCATTACGCAGGTGAGGAATGAGAGAGACCATTATCATTTGCCTTCCCCCTGACCCTCCCACCTTCTCTCCTAGTGCACGCAGGGTGAAGCCTGCAGCCAAACTGTCTGTCACTATCTCTCCAGCACCCCCAGCTTCCTCCTGACCCCCGCCTCTGCTGATGCTGTCCTCCTAACCTGGAGGGTCTTGATGCCCCTGGCCAATACTCCAATCTATTGCTTTGAAGAGAAGATGAGGTGGGCTTTAGATACATGTTGGATCATGTGATGCACCAAGAAGTGATAACAGACCAGCAGGACAGCAGGAAGGTCTAAGGTAAGAGGTGGGGACTGGTGGGGAAAATTTTTTTTTTGAGAAAATAAACATAAGAAATTTTGATCCATAGCAAGGAAGGAGGGGAACTGGTTAGTGGCTAAGTGGACAAGGGGGCCGGAGTAGTCCAGTGAGAAACTCAAGAGGGAGAGAGTCTTAACAAAGGAGCTAGAGAAGAGGCCTGTTATGAAGCAGGCAGAGCACATTTCAGGGGTCACTTGCAGTCTTCCCTAAATTTCTAAATTTTCCATTTTCACCTGGCGTTTTCATCTTCCATTCAGTGCTTCTTGTCCTGGAAGGAAAGGTACTGCCCCTGCCTAGGGGTGTTTGGAAATGCCTGGGGGAGTTTTGGTTGTCACAATGACTGGGGCTCTGCTGCCATTTAGTGAGCAGAGCCAGAGATGGTAAGTTCTTGGGAAAGAAAGTCTGTCCCAAATACCAAGACCCCCAGACTGAGAAACGTTAGTCCTTGCACTACTGCACCTCGCCTCTGGGGGTGTTCGTCCCTCCTCACGGGCTGGCCTAAGTTTGCCCTGAGTCTGCCTTCCCCCATCACAGTGAGTCTGACGTGGGATTTCCAAATGGAACTTTCTTAAGAAACTAGGAGAAGACAGATGGGAAATTATTAAAGAAAGCAACAAAGCATGAAAACAGAAGAGCATCAACAGATTTCTGAGACAAAAGAGGCTCAAGTCTATTCAGTCTAGAAATGCTTTTTTCTTTTTAACTCACAGTTTTCCTGATTGAAACAATGTACTAGGTGCAGAAGCCTCGTTTCTTTCCCTCCTCTAAGGACGCCACAACCAGTCATAGTTCAGGTAAGCGCTGATGCTGTCCTGGTAGAACATTTAAGCTTCCCAGAGGCGAGCTTCTTGACCTCTCTCTGGTGTGACCCAGAGAGACCATGGGCTCAAATCACTCCAGTCTTGAGCTGCCCTGGCCTTCTGCTCTCTCCCCAATCTCTGATCCCTCACGAGTCCCAAATGTCAGGTCTCTCTGAGCAAAATGTGGTCTTTTCTTTTGCCTTTGAGAGTAAGGGTAAGGTAATGCTAACAGTTGTAATGGAGTACTCATAAACTCTAAACTCTCATGGTTTAATACAAGAAAAGTTTGTTTCTCATGCACTTAAAGTCTAAAACAGGTGTTACCAATTGGAAGAAAGTCTCCTCCAAGCAGTAATTCTGGAACCTAGGCTCCATTCACCTTGTGGTTCCTCCATCTTCACTGTGTGGTTTCTAAGGTCTCCATGCTGTTGACATGAAGCCTGCAGAAGAGGAAAGAGCATGGAAGATTGCCTGTGGGTGGTTTTCGTGGGCCAAGCCTAGAATTGCCACACGTTGCTTCTGCTCATATCCTATTGGCAGGAATGTAGACACGTGGCCTTCCCTAGCTTCAAGAGAGGCTGGGAAATGTAATCCAGCAATGTGTTCAGGAAGTTGAAGAACTGGGTTTGATGACCAGCTTGTAGTATATGCCCCCCACCTCTCTGTGTATTGGTTTCTTGAAGTCCTATTGTCCTTTTTCTCTACCATGTTTGGCTGGTCTAAAGCAATTCCCTGGTTAAGAATAAGTGGCTGGTTCTTCAAAAAGTTAAACAGAATTATCATATGACCCTGCAGTTCCACTTCTAGGTATATACCCCAAATAATTTAAAACAGGTACTCAAATACCTGTGCTCACACCTTCATAGCAGCACTTTTTATAATAGCCGAAAGGTAAAAAAAACTCAAATGTCCATCAATAGAATGAATGGATAAACCAAGTCATGGTACAGATATACAATGGAATATTATTCAGCCATAGAAAGGAACGAAGTATTGATACATGCTGCAGTGTGGATGAACCTCCAAAAGCCTAAGCTAAGTAAAAGAAGCCAGACACAAAAGGTCATATATTGCATGGTTCCATTTATGTGAAATATCCAGAATAGCAAAATCCATATAGACACAAAGAAGATTGGTGGTTGCCCAGGGCTGGGGAGTAATTGCTTAATGGGTATGGGGTCTCCTCTGGGGGTGCCAAAATGATTTGGAACTAGATAGAGGTAGTGATTGTACAACATTGTGAATGTACTAAATGCCATTGAATTGTTTACTTTAAAATGGTTAATTTTATATTATGTGAATTTCACCTCATTAAAAATTTTAATGATTCTAACAGAAGGAATAAATGGATGAATTTTTGGTTGTTGCTCTGTTTTTAGTGAAGCCTAACTTTTACCTATTGTTCTTTGTTATTTGTTCTGGTTTGTATCACATAAGATGGTGTGTATAATCATGGCCTGGTCCAGCAACTTACTTCATCCTGTACTCCTCTTAACACTTTTAGGGAAATAACTGGCTAATTCCCTTAACTTCTTGGACTCTCTCCTTGGGTTCAGTTTCTGATAATAGTAAATGCATTTCTAAGACACACCATAATTCTCTGTTAGAGAGTTCATTTGCTGAACAATGATAATTGACATACCCTGGCCTCAATTCTTTTTATTGTCACTTCCATCTGATTCTGGAGGCTTCCCGGCTTCCTTCTTATTATGCCTGACCTCATCCTCCTCCTCCACCACACCCCCACCTCGCCTCTGGGTACTGTCTAGGAGGCTGGGACCCAGAACATTTTCAAGCTTTCGCAGGACCCAGTTCCATTCTTTTCTGGGTACATGATCCTAGTCAAAATATCCTCTACAATAATAAAAATAATTTAGAAATTAATCACATTCTACTCATGCTTCAAATAAAACAGCACTTGCCATGCTGTTTTGTACTTCTTTTGCTATAGGACTTTTTATTCCTCCAGACTGCAAGCTCTATGAGGGTAAGAACCATGCAAGCTCTATGAGGGTAAGAACCATGCCTTAATTACCTCTATATTCTTAGCACTTAACACAGCACCTGAAATATAGTAATTGCTCAATAAATAGGAATTAAGTGAATGAAAAAAATGTAATGATATACAGATAAGAGAAAGGCTGTTTTCTCATAGGAATAAACAACTTGATTGAAGCTATTCTCTCGTAGAGAGAGAAGCTTTTACCTGAAATCAATGGATTGTTCATTCTTGGAGAACAGCACAAAAGAACCATTATCTAGGGCTGGCAGGAATTACAAGCAGGCAGGCTCAAGGAAAGAAACAAGCTGTGTTATAAATAGGAGTCTAGAGCTCAGTAAACAGTGGAGGGAGGCAGACCAGGCGTGTCCTGCTCACTGGGGGAGGGTGGGCAGGCCTTGCTGTAGGCGGTGGGGGAGATTGCAGCCAGGCAGCGTACTTTAAGTATGCGTGTGGGCATTGGTGATGGTATAGGTGGCAGTCTTAGGAAAGCCTATCAGAGAAAAAAAGAGAGGGGTCCCAGCAGTGCTGGACCATGGTAAGTGGGGGGTGGGGTGGGGTGATGGTGTGCTGGAGCAGGCACCAAGGAAAGCCCAATGGCTAGGTGTTCAGCAGATGTTTAGGTCCAGGGAGGGGTGTTTGGGGAGAACCATGGCCCTAGAAATGGGTCATGTGGTCAGAGCAGGATTGGGTGACTTACGACTGAGCTCCTGAACTAGGTAGAGCTCCTTAAACTTACTATGACTGAGTGCAGGATGAGTCCCCACGTTTGAGGTAGGACTGAGCATGCAGATGAGATTCAAGTGCCTCTTGTGGGGAAGGAAGGCCTTCAGGGAGTCAGGAGCCATTATAAGTTAATGGAGAAAATCAGACCTATGTGGTTGCCAAGCTGGATTCAATGATCAGGCTGTGTACCTATAAATTACTCCACTGGATTTAATGTGTACACATTTTAAAGATTTTCTTTCCCCGTAGCAAAATAGATTTATAGTCTGAATGACTGGGCTTATTAATTCTAATAACCCTCTTTAGAAAAGAAGTATATGACAGGATGGGAAGAGCCTATGCTGAGGTCCAAGAAGAGAAAGGAGCCCTCCCTAATCCACACAGTGGTGACGGTGGCCAGATGTGAGTGCAGGGTGTCTTCTAGTGACCACGACTTGGAAGGCTTCCCATATCTCCTTCTCCCTACCTATCCAGCTGGCACCCCCCGCTTCCCTGAGGACTCCAGGCCAATAGAATTCTCTGTCCTCTTACTCAGTTGTTTGGTGGCTCAACCCTTCCTGAATGCGTCCCCCAATCTCTCATTAGAGCATCCCCAGTCCAGTAGCTGGGAGACCCTCAGGAAATTCTGAATGGAGGACTGGCTTGACCTGAGGCCGGGCCACCCTCTTTCCTGACTGTTACATAAGCATGGTTCTCCTGTCTTCTCAGCAATTTTTTGAGCTATCCAGTGTTGTTGTTTCTTTTCAACAAATTCTCTTTTCTGATTCTATCAGTCTAAGTTGGTCCTGATATTTTCAATCAGGAACCCGAACAGATACAGAAATTGGTGTCTTAAGTGGTGGCAGGAACACCCTCAGAGAAGTGAAGGGGTAAGACTTGTCTGTCTGGTTGCAGCTGAAGTCAGTAAAATACAGCCAGAAATGCCAGCAGCCTGTGGCTCAACTGGCAAAACAGCTCCTTAAGTTATCAGCAGTGGTCCCCGGACTGATGAGCCACTGCAGGCAAGGATATGGAGGCCAGGGCTCAGATGCTCTCGGTGCCTGCACCATGTCCCCTCAGCCCTCCTGATTTCAGCACCACTGTGGGCAGTCACGCTGAAGCATGTGCCAGTCTTTCTCTGCTTCCCGGCCTGAAGGCTTTCTCCAAAGCCGTAGAAGAACACTCAGCCTGTGATTTGTGTAGTCAGCCTCCAAGTGAAGGGGACATTATTATTCCTGAGGGCAAACCTCAACCAAAGGGGTATAGGAGCTGATGGACAAATGTTGCAATTTCTTTTCTTCTGGGGATAATTCTGAGGCACCTTCTGCCATGTACATCAGAAGACTCCCAGCAGGAGTGAGCCCACCACAGTAAGCAGCTCAGTCGTGCACACTTCGTTGATGTTTTACACTTTCCTGTCTCTCTCTCTCTCTGCTCCCTCATCTGCTTCCTGACGGACACCCCAGATAAACGACCTGCCCCAAGTCTGAGTCTTGAGCTTGCATTCAGGAGAGCCCAAGCTAAGACAGGAGAGTGTGAAGGGGAGGAAAATTAAAAGACAGGGTGAGAGGATGGGAGATGGGGGGTTGGCAGTAGGGTTGCTTCTGCCAACACTGGGAAGGAGAGAATGGAAAACTCAAATTTGTAAATTTCAGCCCGACATTGGCAGAAATCTGGGGACTTTCTGTGACCCACTGAATGGCATTCTTAAGGTTCACGATGGCGGGACTGAGGTCAAAACCAATCACAAGTTTCAATCCTACAGGTGTTCCAGTTACAAATTTAGTTAAAAATCACAGCTTTCCACATTTCTAATGTGAAAGATAGAGCATTGATCGGGAACGAGTGAGGCCCCCACAGCGGTAATGAGGATATATGAGAGGATTTGGGCTCAGACCCTGCACTTCTCACCCACACCGAGCCTTTCTTGCAGAAGCAGTAACTCCTCTGCTTCTGTCTGATAAGGCTGTTTCTACCCGGCTTGGAAACCCTATCTGGACCCATTTGCAGAGTTGTCTGGCAAGAGGAGGAGTCACTACTCTTTTTATCCCCAGACTGAAAAAAGTCATTACAGGCAGATCCCAGCATGTGGGGTGGTGGTGGTGGTTCATTACATAGGTTAAACACTGGAGAAGAAAATGTATATACCATAAGTATTGTATGACGTTATTAAATTAAATCACCAAAAATCTGGAGACTTCATGTAGGAATAAGTTGGGAGAGAATAAAACCAAAGAGAGGAGGAAAGAGTGTAAGAGTGCCTGAATTTGAATACTTGGGGATATTTGCTAGAGATTATATACCGAAGATTTCAGTCTAAGTTGCTCGGAGTGATTCAAATTCTGTGTTTGGTTAACTGAAGCTTAGACTCCAAATTGATACCCACTCACTGGAGTTGAGAAGCCAGAAATCCCTTGGATGTAGGGAAGGAATGCATAGAATTTGGGAGATAGAAATGGATTTATGTCTGATGGCGTTTGGATGTGTTGTCCCCTCCAAAACTCATGTGGAAATTTGATCTCCAATGTGGCAGTGTTGGAAACTGATTGAGTCATGGGGGCAGATCCCTCATGAATGGATTAATGCTCTCCCTGGGAGAGGGGTAGTGAGTGAGTTCTCGCTCTATGAGTTCCCACTAAAGCTGGTTGTTTAAAAGATCCTAGCACCTCCCCCCCCTTCGTGCTTCCTCTCACCATGTGATCTGCTTGTACCCGCTGGCTGCCTGCCACTTTCCACCATGAGTAGAAGTAGCCTGAGGCCCCTGCCAGATGCAGCTATCCCAGAATCGTAAGTCAAATAAGCCTCTGTTCTTTATAAATTACCCAGTCTCAGGTATTTCTGTTATAGCAACACAAAACGGACTAATACAATGTGAGACCCACCTACTCATTCTGAGAAAACCCAGAAGGGTTTACTTTCCTGTATAGCCCTGAGAAATATGTATTTATCAGGCTGTCTAATTGAACATGTCCTGTTGTCCTGAAACTATGGATAAGACCAAAGGTTTGAATGCAAGATGCTAAGTATCACACGTTCCAAATGCAGTCATCAGCCCACCTCTATGAAGGGCATACCTAGGGGTACCAACAACAACACCCGCCTGCCCCCACAATGTACAGTGCGTGACTGAGAGCTCTGTTAGCCTTTGAGGGGTGCCGTGTACGTGCTGAGAAGCTTCACACCCTCATGGGAGAGGAGAGGTGAGGGGTGCTTCCAGAAGATCATTTGTCAAGTTGTATGTCTGCTTAGCTGATCCGAGCAAGGGAAAGGAACAGGGGGGAAGATGGTCAGGTGAGGTGTGCGTGGGGTGGGGAGAGGGGGCCATAAAGCAGCCTAGACTCCCACCACATGGCACGCATTTCCAATGGCTGGGTGGACACAGCAGAAGGAGCTGGTCTTGAGTTGTCTTGTCAGTGCCTCCACACGGGAGGACTGCCTGCCCACCAGGCGACTCCCACAGCTGCAGGAGGTCCAGTGTTCATGGTATTTGGTGGGGGCTGAGGGGTGGTGGGGAGATAAGGCAAGCCAGAGTCAAACCTCCTGGGCCAGGGAAATGTAGACCCCCACAGAGCCCACCCAGAGCTCACACGTGGAACACAGGCCCAGCCTTTGGTGCCCACCCAAGTGGCTCAGTGACCAAGGAAGCAGCCATGGCCTACAGGAGACCGCAGCCCCATCCACAGAGAAGGGAGACGCTGCCCGTTCCTTCTTGTTCCTCCTTACCTGGCTGTGCGAGTGCCATGCTGGCAATGCCAGCACCAGCACACACAGGCCTGGCTGAGTTGTGAAGGAGGATCGTGGCCCCTCACAGCTTTCTCATTCCTGAGTCAGTTCACAGACGTGGAAACTCTTTAACGATGGGAAAGCCAAGTACTCTTGAGGGAAGAGCCCATAATAACAGCATGAGAATGCACTGTGGGGCTTATTCTAGCTTCCCTAATGGAATCTGGGGCCATTTACCAGGGTGACTGTATTGATCAGGGTAACTGGATTACCTAGGTCTTTCCAGGACACTGAAAGATAGGACACTGGCCCTTGGTATAACATTGATTCTTGGGGACTCAGAACACCACTTTATCCACTAGTCAATGTGAAGCTTTGGGGGCCAGGTGGTAAATGGATTTTTACCTGAGTCTGTCTCATAGTAGACCCAGTGGGGCACTTACCCCATTCCATACGTATCTTCTCAGTTCCTGACTACTCAGTTGCAATAGATTACCTCAGCAACTGGCAGAATCCACACCCTGGCTCCTGATCTATGGTGTAAGTACTATTCCATCAGAAGGACTGAGTGGGAATCTCTGGAGCCCTTCTAAAGCCATGGAGGAATTGCAGGGGTTAATGCAAACATCAACAGCATCCAGCTTCAAGAGGGGCCCAGAGCAAGAGGGGTTCTGTTGCAGGTACAGGTCGCAATGCAAGCAGCTCTGCCCTGTGCACCCCGTGACCCAGCAGACGCAATGATAATCAATGTCTGTGGCAGATCAGGATTCCATATGGAGCAATCAGAAAGCACCAATGGGAGAACCACAGTGGGGGCCCCTGGGGTTGTGGAACAAGGACATCACCTCTATGCCCAGTAACTACTCATGTGAGAAACAGCTCTTGACTTTGTACTAGACCTCATAGACTGAATGTGAGAATGCAGGACACCCAGGGATCATGCAACCCAAGTGGCCCATCATGAACTGGACATGATCTGATCAACAAGCCAAGAAGGGCATGCCCAGCACCACCACATCATCAGGTGGAAGCAGTATATTTGGGACTGGGTCAAGCAGGTCCTGAAGGCACGAGCAAGTTGCACGTGGCTCATACTTCCAACACACCTGCTCCTGTTACACTGCCCTCACCTCCCACCCCACCCTTGGCACACACCTATGACCTCATGGAGAGGTCTCTATGACCTGTTGACTGCAGAGGAAAAATTGGAGCCTGATTTACAAGTGGCTCTGCATAATATGCTGGCATTGTATAGCAATGGACTGCTGTGGCATTAGAACTACCCCGAGGGCCAGCCTTGAAGGATAGCAGAGAGAGAAGGCACATCCTTTTAGGGACGTAACCTCTAGTAGTATATTGCGACCACTCTTCCCAAGAGAAGAGATGTCCTGAGGTAAGCATCTAAAGTGATTGATGAACAGTGGCTAATGATTTAGCCAGATGGCCAGGGACTCAGAAGAAACACAATGGAATAGGAACAAGGAGGCTTAAAGAAGGGGTCTGTGGTTGGACCCATATCCCAAAATCACAATAGCCTCTAGTCTTCCTCCCACCTAATACCTCTCCTACTCTGCCCTCCAAGTGATTTTGCTAGCAGGCTAATCTAATCATGTTATTCCCCTGACAAGAATTTTAACAACTCCCCATTACTTACAGGATAAAATATAAACCCTTTACATAACCTGTCCCTTGCCTATCTGTCCAATCTCATCTCTTACCACTTCCTTTCCTAACACTTTGTGCTCCATGCTGATTCCCAAAAGCGTGCTTTTCTTTCTCAAGCCTCTGTACATGTCTTTCCCTCTGCCCAGATGGACTCTGCCCTACTTATCCTCCTGGTCTCAGCTCAGAGGCCACTTCTTTTGAGAAGCCTTCCCAGATGCCCCCAGGTAGATGCAGGCTGGTAACTGCAGTAGACTCCAGAGCCAGACTGCTCAGGGCTCCAGTCCTGTCTCGGTCACTTACTAGATGTATGATCTTGGGCACATTACTCAGCCTTCCTGTGCCTCAATTTCCTCCCCTATAAAATAGACAAGGTTGGTGTGAGGATTAATTAACGACTCATTATTTATATAATAAAAACATATTTATATAATAATAAAATAATTAGACTTATAAATAATAAAACATAAACATTTAAACAATCCATAGCAGAAGTGGGCATGGCCTATACTGACTGATCACCATGGGCCGAGGGCCACTGTCAGGCACTCTCCCCTGCACTGCCCTGGGACTTTGCGCACATGCCCGAGCAGACAGCGTAAAGGTGCTCTTACTTCTTTGTGTCTTCAGTTCCCAGCACGTGCTTGGCTCTCAATAAATACTTGTGGGATGAATGAATGATGTGTGGAACCAGAATCAGAGACACAGTCCCAGTTCTACCATTTACTAAAAACCTTGGACAAGTTACTCAACGATTAAAGCCTCAGTTTTCTCATCTGCAAAATGAGAAAGATGGCACGACTACTAAGTTGAGCCAAACGAAAGTGCCATTTTAGTAGGTCAAAAGCAATTGAACATCAGCAGTTTCACAGGATTCAATGTAATTCTTTTATCTTAGAGCCGAAGGGAGGCTCAGATGAGATAATGGATGTGAGGCTGATTTATAAGCTGTAAAGGGCTGTACAATGTCAGTATTGATTATTATCAGCTATGTGTGGCAAGCTAGAGTTGATTTATTTGAGTAGAAAAATCATTTCATTTAGTTCTGCTTGTATAATAAGTAGCAATCTGGAGAAACAAATTTAAATTTTAAGTTCACATGACAGGTGTCATCAAATCTGAATTTGAACTCAGGACTCTCACAGTAGAAGGGCCATGGGTCTGGGTGGGCCCCCGTAGCAGGGGAGGAGTCCAGGGATGTCCTACAGAGCACTGTGGATCTGAAAAAGGCAGCAGCCTGCTTGTCTGCCAGCCTGTTTACATTTAGCATTCTGTGGCTCTTGGAACCCCCTGAGGGATTTTTCCGGCACTCTGGTTCCTCTGAGAGCACACACTGTATTTGTTCACTCTCTTTACATCTCTCCCAGACTCCCAAGGTGACAGCCTCCCTGGAATTCCTGATGTGGCACGAGCTTCGCTGGTGAATGTCAATACACACAGGTCTATGGAGCCCAGTCTGGACAAACCGGTCCATCCCCAGGGACTCTGGTGAACAGAACTGTTTCCCAACTCAGGCTTTTCCTAGCAAACATCCTTCTTGCTGTCCATTTGCTGGCCCGGATAGGTGGCCCTGTTGGATACGATGTGAGAAGAGGGGATGGGCTTGATGACTTCTGAGATCCGGGCAGCCAGGCAGGGTCAGTGTCTAGCAGAATTAGCACCAAGTTTGCCTTTATATCCAGAGCCCCCTGGTTGCTTCCTTGTGTATCTTTTGCCCTCTTCACTTTCCTATATAAAAAAGATTCTTAATCACTTAAACTCGGTGTGAGCTGAAGACACAGAATATTGCACCAGGGCTGGCCAGCTAGCTCAGTTGGTTAGAGTGTGGGATTACAACGCCAAGGCCAAAGGTTCAGATTCCTATAGCGGCCAGCCGCCAAAAAAAAAAAACAAAAAAAACCAATGTCGAAAGGGTCCTCAGAGATCACCCCACAACTTATAGCTGACAAAACTAAGGCCAGACCAGAGTTAGGAGGCTTGATTAGAAACTAGGCCTGTGGAATTCCAGAGCAGTACTCTTGATGCCATGCGATGTGTTTTGAACAATGAGCTGTCATTTATAAGGAGATGGGTATATGACCTAGGATAGTCCCGGGTTCACCTAAATCTGCCCCTTACCACTGTGTGGCTTTGGAAGCATCACCTGACTTCTCTGAGCCTCGGTTTCCTCTTCTCCAAAAAAACTCTCCGTGTGGTAAAGAATTAAATAATATGTAACATGTCCATGATACACAGAGAGATCATTAAAGGTAAGTTTCATTTCACTGTGGAATAAAAGGCAAACTTTGCTGAAGGATCAGTGAGCAAGCAAGAAGATTTTTGGCAGCACTGGTTGGGGTGGAGGGGAGGGAAACAGCACACCCCAACATATGTCATGTCATACTCTTATCCTGCTTTTAAAATAAGATGAGCACTTTCAAATCAATTAAATTCAAGGGGACATTTACTGAACACTTATTATGTGCCAGACTAGGTTAAATTTTATGGGTTCAGAATATAAGACTTTGTCCCTGCACTCTGGAAGGTGACCATCTAGCTTGAGACAGACAGGTAAACAAGTAGCGGTGGAGCTGTTCTGTGTAAGAGGTGTGCTAACACAGGCGTGTACAAGGGAAAGGGCATGCCAGGAAGAAGGAACAGTTTGAACAAGTGCCTGCAGGCATGAAAATCAATTTGGAGAATGTACCAGGTAGGCATAGGCTTGGCAGCCGACAATAGAAAACTCAAAATAGCAGTGGCTTAAGTAAGCTAGAGGTTGATTTCCCTCACCTATAAAAGAAATGCAGAACTAGGCAGTCCAGGGTTGGTGTGGTAGCTCCTCTGCCATCAGGAACCGAGGTGGAGCAAGGTGGCTGCTTGGAGCATAGACTCCAGAGTCACACTCTCTGGTTTTTAATTCTTTCTCAGACCATGAGCTCTTGTTTCCTCAACTGTAAAACGAGGATAGTAAAAGTACCTGTCTGTGAAAATTGCTGTGAAGATTAAATGATTTAACGTAGGAAAGATGTTTGAACAGAACATGGTACACAATGGTGCTGCATATTTTAATATTCTGTTTTTCTGTTCCAAAATCCTTAGCACGTGGCTTTCATGCTCAAGGTCACTTCATTGTCCAAAGTGGCTGCTGGAACGCCAGCCATCACATCCCAAATCTAGGCAGCAGAAAGTAGACAGGAAAGGAGGACAAAGTTCCCTCCCTCCAGCTGAGTCAGTTTCCTTCAAACAGTTTTTTAGAATTCCCACATTTCACTTCTGCTTAGATGTCATTGCCTGAACTTAGTCACATGACTTCATGTTGCAAGGAACCACAGTCTTTTAGCTGACTTCTCTTAGAAAGAAAGAAGGGAGATGGATTTTGATGGGCAACTTACAGTAGCTGCCACAGGGAATAATAGGTAAGCTCCAATCATTGGTCTCTAACGTAAGAGTTTAGATGAGGGTTGTAGCAGATGAGGCTCAGTTTAAATTGTGGACAACCTTGACTGCCATAGCAAATGCAAGGGATCTAAGATCTCAGTAGGGACTGGGCTTAGAGAGATTTTCTGGGGAGCCATCAGAATATGGGTGGTATTTGGAGCAATGGGGAAGTTTGAGATCCCTTAAGCATCAGAAGCAAAATAAGAGGGATGAGGAAAGAGGTGTATTTAGGTCCTGCCATCAGAGGGTGTCTGTTGGGGGCAGGTATTAGATTTCTGGGTGGTGAGGGGTGAGTATATAAGAGGTGCCCTCCATTGGTAGCCGTCTGCACATCTCACAGCACAGTTTCACATTTTTACAACAATGTGAAATCTCTTCTAACAGATTTTCATCAGCCTTCACATTGACATTTAATACATTACTTTTAAAAATAAAAGGAGCCACTTTTCAGGAATGTTCTCTCTTGCACCCCGTCCCCCCAATGAAGTCAGAACCCTGGAGAACACCAACATCTAGGGAAGGCAAAGAAGTGGGGGGATGTGTCTGGTTAGGACCTGAGCACTCAGCTCACTGGTGACTTTCACTGAACAAATCTCTACTCTGTATAAACAAGTTTGCTAAGTAGGGGGTGGAGGCGGCTGTGTTGTTTCTTGTATGAAAAGAGAGGAGGGGCTCAGACATGGGTGTTCATCCCTCCTGTGGCTGATAGCAGAGTGGTCATCCAATTGGAGATTTTCCAGGAAACTGGGCTTGATTTGGTGCTCTACTTTTATGTTTAGGGTCTCAGGACCTTCCCCATCCCTTGAGAAGAGGCAGTCGCTGCTGACACCACCGGCAGCCACTCTGCCGAGCCCCTTGTAGGATAAAAGGTCAGGCCAGCTTTTCTCTAGTAGCTGAAATGCTCTGTCCTCCGAGCACTCCTCCTGACCTGGCAGCCTCTGTTGTCCTTGCCCATGATGGCAGACAGATTGGCCAGGACGGTGACAACAGGGTGCCCAGGCTACATGTAACTTTGGGAGATGGGGTGTATTTGTTATCTATTGCCGCATATTTATTTACCAATGTGTGTTTAGTAGCTTTACACAATAATAAAAACATACATAAAATAATAATAATAAACACAGTTTCTGTGAGTCAGGAATCTGGGAGAGACTTGGCTGGGCTGCTCTGGCTTGGAGTCTCTCAAGAGATTGCAGCCTGGGCTGCAGATGTGAGGGGCTGGAGGAGGCACTTCCAAGATGGTTACCCATATGACTGGTGGGATGTGCTGGCTGTTGGAAAGGAGCCTCAGTTCCTCTCCTCGTGGGCCTCTTGTAGGCAAGCTCGAGTGTCCTCGTGACATGGCAGCTGGCTTCCCCTGAGCGAGAGGCCCAGGAGAAGGTGAGCTGGGCAGATGCTACGCCTTTTATGACCCAGCCTCGGAAGTCACACAACATCACTTCCACCACAATCTACCCTTTAGAACAGAGCTGCTAAGTCTGGCTCACATTCTAGGGGAGAGGAATAGGCTCCACTTGTTGAAGGAAAGAGTATGAGAAAGTTTGCAGAAATATTTTAAAACCATAACATATGGTTTAGGCCCTGGGAAGCCCAAGACGAAGGAGGCCAGAGGAAGAATCAGAAGAGAGACATAAACCTCACCCTCCAACTCCTAGCAATTTAAAGACACTGCGGAAAGTTATGTTGGGTTGGGTTGTCACAGGAGGATCCTGTGATCTAATCCAGAAATCTCCAAATGTCAAGTGGCTCTGATGTCTTAGGAAGCCTCTGTTTAGTTCATGCTGATGCCCAAGAGCCCCAAACTGCAAATTGGTGTTGCTGTCAAGGTCCATTCCTCCTCACTAGAAGGTGCCTTCCCATAGTATAGAGAGGGAAACTGAGGCCCAGAAAGGTTGAGTGACTTGACTTCTAGTCCTTTAGCAAGACACAGGCAGTAGTGAGGTGGATTCTGAGTCAGGAGGTCTGAGCACTGACCTATATACCCCTCCTCTCCACACCAAAGCATCTTTCTCCTGCTGCTCCAAGAAGCTGGCATTTATGGGAAACTTCCAATATGCCCGCAATGCACTAAGTATTCTATGACATTTTATCCTTCTAACAACCCACTAAGGGAGGTTTGAATTCCCCCATTTTACTGGTGAGGAAACTGAGGCACAGGTATAAAAAGTTAGGCTGTGTAAGTAACCCAAGGTTATTCAGCCACAAACAGGTAGGGCTGTGACTAACCCAGTCTGACTGACTCCGAACCTGGTGCTCTTAATCCGTACATTCTCCCACCTCCCAAATGTTCTGGCTTCTGGAATTACATCTGTTCCACTGCCTCCATGGCTCCATGGAACCTGGATATCTCTTGATTTCCTACAATAAAGCTGGGGTTCTCCAAGATGCAGAAGCCAGAGGTCTGAGGTTCCTTCGCAGGAAGAAGCAATGTCCAGACCCACTGCCCCCACTCTCTCACCAGGTTCTCATTTTCAGAACCCTGGAAACCAGAGCCAGAAATCGCCCCACCCCCACCCCCACCCCCGTTTACCCAGACTTTCTATGTCACCAACCTCCTTAATTAATGCCAGGGTGCTGGGGCCATACACACCTGTTCAGCTCGGGCTCCAGTTCTTGCAGCAGCTTGACAGTGAAGGTCAACAGCAATGGGGGCCAGACTGTCTCTTACTCATCCGCCTAAACGCTGCTTCCCACGCTTCCCACTCCCGCCTCCTCCCGCGGAGCTGCAGAGGCCAGGGCAGCTGGAAGCCCTTCTCCCTGCATCAGGCGCCCTCGAGTGCTGGGCGCAGAGCCCCAGGCTTCAAACCCCAGAAGCCGGCTCGGCCTGAAGCTGGGGCAGCTTCATGCCTAAATCAGCCACTGCAGTGGTGCACCCAGACAAAAACTGGTAGTTTAGGAAAAACCGTGTTTTAGCACTGCCAGCTCTCTCCAGGAGAATAAAGCTAATCTGATAAACTCTTCCTGTAAGCTGGAGGCTTAATGAGACCCCTCCCTCCCCCAAGGTCGATTTTAATCTGAAAGATGACCAAGAAAAGGGGCAACATCAAGCCTAAAGAAAGGACTCTGCTATGTTGACATTTAGGCACTAATGCGGGAGGCACTGGGGCAGGAGTCCTACGCATTCCTCAAATCCCACCACAGAAGCATCGATCTGACCCTCTGTCTGAGACAGCACAGGCTCTTCTGGTGCTGGGAGAATTTAGCAGAAGCCCCTTAGCCCACCACCTCTTAACCAGTTCTGCAGCCCTTCAGAAAAGACACATAGCTGATGCCCATGGAGGTGGGCTTCTCCCACTCCTCTCACCTGCTCCCACCTCTCCTGTTGTCTGCCTACGGAGAGCCAGCTGTGTTTGGTGCAAAATCTGTATGTCAATTGTACTCTTTTGTCATTACATACTGTTAATTAAATAGTATATAAACAGATGAAATATGAGCAAAAAACCAAAAAGAGTTGTTTCTGTAAAAATTAAGTTGAATACTTTGGAAAGAACTCATGTTGGCAATTTACTTAAAAAAGAAAGAAAAACACTTTCTGTCTAGGTGTGGTTGAGTTGCCTGTAAAAGATTAGTGGGAGTAACGGCCGGGGAGGGGAATTATAAAAATCCCAAAGATTGTGTATTCAGATTGATACCCAGTGTTTTCAAGTTGTTGGGTAAAACAGAAATAAATCTTAGCTGATGTCCTATGGGTGTGATTTGTGAAAAAAAGATGAGGGGAAGAAAAGTGGATCTATACCTATAAAAAAAAAAGCCATAGTCTTATATCAAAAAATTAGCAAATGTCCATTTATAATTTTCAAGGCAATGTGTAAGGTAGGTAATATTTTGTCTGACCCCGCCCCACTTGAATGAGGGTTTCTTTTATGTAGGTGGCAGCCTATGCTTACAGAGCCTACAAGGGAAGAAGCCACAGCAACCCCAAGAGCTAATTAGAAAATCAATGCATCCGAGCCCAATTGACAATGCTAATCATCTCTTTGAACTAAAGTGTTCTAGCTGCATTAGAATCATTAGAGCTTGTCAGCAAGAGATAAGGTCTTAAGATTTCCACCAGGAAGCAGGATTTTTTACCCAGCAGACCCGGACTTAATCAATACTTTCAATATCATGACCCATGACCTTAATTCCAGTTAATGAATGCTTACGCTTGGTAATAGACGTCACACCCTGTACTTCCTAATGGCTTTGCCTGCTGTGAGGCCACCTCCCATGTGGACCCTCACCACACACGCCCGTCTTTGTGCCTGCACCTGAGCAGTGCAATGTGGCTGCAAGAAAACCTCACTGCTGAGCCTGCTTTGAATTCATGACATTGACCCTCAGATCGGCACACAGTACTGCCTGGAGATCTCACTATGCTCTCTGGGGAAAAGTTCACCACTATGGTCAAATACATGGTACCTTTTCTTCTCACTTCAAGCCTCTTACACTTGCTCCTTCACCTTTTACTTTACTGGAAGAATAGATGCCATCTGACATGCACTTCCTCATCTTTCCAAATTTTTTCCCCCTTCCTCCATTCTTCTCCTTCTCCTGCCCTCCCGTCACAATCAAGAAAGCGCCATGAGGGCAGGGACCGTGCCTGTCTTGTCTCCAGCATCTAGCACAGCTCCTGGCACATAGAGAGCTCTCAATATTGATGAACAAATGAATCCTCCATCATTTCCTGATTTATCAAGCTGCTCTTAACTGTTTATAACCTTCCGGTGGAGAGGGAGGAAGATCCCATCACATTGGCTTAAGTATCTGAGATAATAAATAAAAATGGAACCACTGCAGTCTTCATCATTCCTGGATGCTGTACTCAGCTCACCTTTCCAGGCTCCCCAAAGTTTTATGTCATCTGTTACTGTGTGTGTGCTTCTCACAAAAGGCTGTCCTCTGCACGTCTGGATCCTCAGCATGTAGCAGCACGCTGCCTGACACACAGGTGGGGCTCAGTAAAAGGGGGATGAATTGTTGAGTGTCTCCAAACCTACAAGTCTCTCTGGATTCCTCCCGTTCCTGCTCCTCCCACATCCAATCACTGGCAAATCCCTTTAGTTTTTATCTCTATGGCAGAAATCAGCAAACTTTTTCTGTAAAGGGTCAGATAGTAAATACTGTAGGTGTGTGGAACATATGGTCTCCATTGCAACTACTTAACTCTACCGTTATGGTATGAACGCAGCCATAGACACTACATAAATGAATGGGCATGGCTGTCTTCCAATAAAACTTTATTTACAAAGACAAATATGGATGGAATTTGGCCCAGTTTGCAGACCTGTGCTCTATAGCTTATCTCAAAACCAGTGTTAGCAAAAGAAAATAATGCTGAGGCGAAGAGCCATCCTTGATGCCTTCCATCCTCTACCAGAAGTAACGTGGGAGGGGCTTGTGTAGCCTCATGTGGTCGAGTGCATGTGTTTATATATGGAGGGGAAACCCCCTTTCCAGATCAACAAAGCTCTTTCCCTGGCACATGAATAGTTCTTTCATGACGCTCATGTATTCTAGACATAGAAGCCGATGCCCCAGCCCTGCCACTGATTAACAGGGTGACCTTTTCTAAGTTACTTAACCATTAAGATTCTCTCTTGTCTCATTTACAAAATTGGAGTAATGTTGTTAATTTCCTCACAGAGTTGTCCGAAGGGTTAAATGTATTCATGTATCTCAAATGCTTAGTACAGTGCCTGCCATAGAGCAAGCACTTAATAGCAGTTATTATTGTTGTTGTAATTGCTATCATTATATATTGCTATGTATCTCCATATATAAACACAGCAGAGCTCCATAGTTAAGAGGGTGAACACCTGAGCCAGTCTGCCAAGGTTAGAAACCCAGCTCCGCCACTTATCACTTGCATAAATTTGGGGAAGTTTCTTACTCATTCCGTGCCTTGGTTTACCTAACTTGCAAGGTTATTACAAGGATTAAATGAGTTTTACATGCAAAGTGTTTCAGAGAGTGCCTGGCAAGTAGTAAGAACTATGGCAGTGTTTGCTGTCATCATCATCAAGTCATCGTCATCATGAAAACCAGGATCCCCTGGCTTTTGGCAGTCCTGAGGGGCAGGTATCATGCTAGTTGCTCAACCCATGGTGCCCCAGCATACAGAGTAGGTGGATCCTCCTCCCTGATTTGACAGAGTCTGAACTCTCACCCCCTGCAGAGCAGGATTCCAAAGCTTCTGCCATTCTCAATTCCATCTCCAAGAAAGCATCTGCTCCCTTCCTGCCTGCTTCACCCAGCGGGTGAGGTACCTTCTCTCCCCATGCTTCTCTTCTCCCCCATCCTTTCCCCCTGGGGATATTTGTGTCCCTCGTGTTTATTTAGCTCCCATAATCAGGCTGCTTGTGCTGTAGTGATTGGCGTCATACAATCTGAGTAAGAATAGAACTGTGTCATTAGCTCCCTTCGAGTCCTCCCTCACTACCACTGTCCCTGGCCTGGCAGGTGGGGGGATGGGAGGGCAAGGGGTTGGGGCTCACCCCTCTCTTGAACTCTTCCACCGTCTGCTGAAGAACTTCACCCCCCTTAGCATTAAGTACCCAGAAAACTGCCTCCTTGGCCCTTGTCTTTGCCAGATAGACTCCACCATTACTGACTTAAAGTCTCCATTGTGATATCTGTGATATTCTCACTATTCGAGAAGGCTGAGCATCCTTTAAAGATCAGCCAGTGCTCTGTAATTCCGACTGGTTTCTAGAAACAGACCCTCAAGTGGTCAGTGTTGCATGATTAAGGTAAGTCCTGGAGCAGTAGTTAGACTACGTCAGGCATGGGTGATAGAAAAAAACACTTGAATAACACTGAATACAGGCTCTGGTTTTCCATTTTTAAACATTTATTTAATTAGCTAATAGCACAGAAAACTCTTCCTCTTAGGAGCTGTGAAATACTGCAGTTAGAGAAGAGTTAAAAGAAATAAAACCTCCATAGCACAAATTGAGTGCTTTGTCATTAACAAAACTGTTATAAATTCCCTTACTCTGAAAATTTGCTTGTTTATCTCTTCTCTCCACCTCCGGGCAGCCTCGGGCCTCTTCACAGGTCTGATGTGTCTTGTGTGCGGTTTCTGCTTAGATTACTGATGTCAATTATCTATCTCCTCAGCACCTTTGCCTCTTTGCTCAGAGCTACAAGCCTCGGAGATTGGCTCCATTTTCAATTTGCCACTAGTAGCTCTGAACTTTTTTTTAAAGAGGCACTCCTGCCAGTGTCTTCCCTTGGCTCTTTCCTTCTAGATCACTGAGGTTCCTTCATTTCAGTGAGAGAAATCATTTTATCATCTGACTTCTGAGGGAACTAGGCCTTTCTTCTTTCTGAAGAGCCATCAAACAAAACAGAACATGAATCAAGCGAACCTCTTCCCACCCCAAAGAAGGAGCTGTGTGCTGTAGAAGCAAGGACTGAGACTTCTGGTCAACAGGGTGCACCAAGCAGATAGAAAAGAGGTTTCCCTCTGCAGCCCCTGCCCCCAAACATGTGGGATTGCTGTATAAAACAAAACTGAAGAAAACTCCAAAGCACAGCCAATCTCAAAGAGAAGAGAAAGTCCCCAGTGCTAGATTAACAAAGAGAAAAATCAAAGTCAGGGTGGTTGTGGTTAGTGGTTGCTGAAGCCAAAATGGCTCATGGAATTATCAAGTGAGCTGGGGCTGGAGTTCTGGCTCCTGACTGGGGAGAGGAGTCTTGGCTGTAGGCACTGTGCAGTGGAATTGAGCTGTCATAAAGGTGGGTGTCTTGCTGGTGAACCCAACAAGAATAAGAAAAGCTCCACAAATGATCTTGGAAGTTGATGAGGAAAGCTTGATGTCCATTCTGGCCATGGGTGGACAAAGCATCATTATCAAGAAATTGACATCCTGAACTAATGGACAGGCTTGGGTTCTAAGTTCCTATAACTACATGTATAGGGACCCCAGCTGAGAAATTAACATAAAAACCATCCAGAAACTATTGAAACCTTAGGGCCCTGCAGATTCCTTGTGAGAAGGAACACTTCCAAGCACTTCCATAGCCCAGGGCACATAGGAATCCCATGGAAATTAATACCCACTGAAGAGCAGCTCACCATAAAATATTATAATCACAAAAAGAAACAAACCACCATAAGGCATAGTCAGCAGATACATCAAATCAAAGAATTTGCACCCCAATATCTGGACATAATAAAATGATTTGAAAGAAACTTTAGTAAGTACATTTAAAATGTTAAACTCTTAAAGAATGAATAAACATCAGAATTATATGAATAGGACCATACAACAAAAGATGTAATTGTCAAAAAGAACATATGAAAATCCTGGAAATAAAAATATAATAGTCAAAATTTAAACATTCAGTGGAAGGATAAATAACCTTTTCAAGGCCAAAGTGAGAATTATCTGTATTTTTAAAAAGCTAAATCTGAGGTAATAACCTTGAGTGCAGCTCAGGGAGACAGATAAAAACATGAAAGTAAGGCTTAGAGGTATGGAGGCTAGAATAAAAAAAGGTTGAATATATATTTAATAAGAGTTATGAAAAGAGAAAAGGGGGCGAAGACAAAATGCTTAGGATAAATAACTGTCAACCTAGAATTTTATACCCAGTTTAACTGTCATGCAAGAATAAATGTGAAATAAAAATATTTTTAGACACTCAAAGATTGAGTTTACTAATCACAGACCTAAAAAAAAGAACTTTTAATAAAACTGAACATAAAGAAGAACTGAGTCTCAAAAACTAATAGTGATATTAAAAAACTTATGTGTTTCTGTTGCAAACTCCTGGATAAGACCCACAGATTCAGATCAAACCCTGAATTGTATGTAATTGAACACTGAGACTCAGAGAGGTAAGGATGTCTTACCACGGGTCATATACAGACTGGTTACTGTATGTAAGAGGCAAAGATACTTGAATTTTCTCATATAATTTCTTCAGTCATATGTTTCAAAGTTCGTTTAGCCTGAAAGACAAGGCCACAGACCTAGGGACAATCGCCCCATTTTATAATTGAGAAAAATGAGGCTTGGGAAAGAGGAAAGTGAAAGGAGAGGGGGGTAGAAGGATAGAGTATGTTGCTCCAGCATAGGATTTGTTTAGTCACGTCTGAATTTTATCGGACTGATTCTTAATGATTTTCCTTTTTGTGATTATGTAAGTTCTGTGTTTAAAAAACAAACCCAGAAAACTAATAGTGATAATGAAGTTGGTTTATATGTTGGTAAATCTAAGTATCAAATATTTTAGGTGTCTAATTTGGGAGAGTTTAACATA
This sequence comes from Cynocephalus volans, assembly GCF_027409185.1. Taxonomy (NCBI): domain Eukaryota; kingdom Metazoa; phylum Chordata; class Mammalia; order Dermoptera; family Cynocephalidae; genus Cynocephalus; species Cynocephalus volans. The sequence goes on along the minus strand of NC_084470.1, from coordinate 120,628,108 downwards.
AGATGTAATTAAAATTCTGTTTCATTGGAGATAGTATTTGTATGAAATTGCCATTTTTACAGGATAATAATTGTTGAATATTGGTAACTTCATGTGCCTCAACCTAATAGGGAGCCGTAGCTTGAAAGATGGGAGAAAGAGACTAAATGTAAAGCATTGTAAAGACTTTGTATAGCTCGGGACAAAGATAGAGAGAGTCATGTTAGGCTGTGTTAAGTACCTATGTTAAGATGTCAAGGGTATATAATTCAATAAAATGTTTATTAAAAAATGAGCGTAATTCCTAAAAGGAAAAAAAAAAAAAAAAAAGAATGTATGACTACCCAACCAAAGAAAAAAATAAATTAAGGAAACAAAACAAACAAACAAATAAACTGGATCAATCCAACAGTAGGCAGGAAAGGAGAAAAAGAAAAAGTAACAAAGGCTTAGTAAATGGCCTTTGAATTTGGGTTCAAGACTTGAGTTCAAAACTTGGCTTTGCCACTTCCTAGCTCTGTGGCCAATGCCATGGACAAGTAAATTATTTGTCCTCCTTTCTGAGCTTCATTTTTCTCAAGTGTAAAATAGGAGCAATAAAATCATGACGGTGCTTGTGAGCATTCTATGAGATGACAGCTATAGACAGTAGATGGCTGTGGCATACCACAGGTGCACAGTCAATGTCAGTTCTCTGCCCTCCTCCCCTGCCCTGCCCACCCTCGTGCCCACCAGTCCACCGCGCCCACACACGGGAATGTCTCCCTTCCTCTAACGTCACGTCATCGTGGTATCCTTCATGTCCAGTTCTAGTTCTCCTCGTCTTGTACTCAGTGAGGATGGCAGCAGCTAAATAAATACAACGGGCCAGCCTGGAGCTCTTTGTCAGAGGACCTGAGTCATGTCTCTGTCCTTTATTAGCTACAAAATATAGGGCAAATGACAAATATTCTCTAAACCTCAATTTTCTTATGTGTAAAATGAGTTAACAATAATGACATCTATCTTAAGGTTTTTCCATCAGGATATAATAAGGTAAAAAACGTGAAAGCTTTGTATACTACAAAGTGCTCTATATTGGTATAAGGGAATGTTGACCTTATTAGAAACCTTTGAACCTATTTTCAGGTCCAATAACACTGGCTCTCATTCTAGTCACTTCTGCTACTTCCTGGTTCACTGGGAATGAACTTTTGGAAACACGTTCATTCACTCTTTCAACATATGACTGTCTACTATGTGCCAGGCACTCAAAGAGCTCATATATTTTTTAACACCACTGGGCATAATTATCACACTGAACAGCCTGCTAAAAAATGCCAGTTACCCCAGAGATTCAGATTCAGTGGTAAAGAATCCAGCAACATACATTTTTAAATTAGCATGCCAGGTTATTCTGATACAAGTGATTCTTGGCTCGTACTTTGCGACACGCTGGCCCAGTTCTTCCAGAGAGTTAGAGGGACTCACCACTTACCCCTTTGTGCTTGCCAGTCTTCACCCTGCTCAGGCTTTCTGTTGAAACTGCAGTGCCAAGACAGGGGGCATGGGACTCTGTTTGGTGGCCCCATCCTCAGGAATGTGAGCCTTCTTCAACTCCACCTTCGGACCCTGGGTATAGGTGTGTTTGCAAGGAATGGGTGCTAAGGCCTTCTACAGGGCCACCAGCTGCCTGTGTTTTCTTTGAGCCTGTTTTGGCCGCTTGCTAATGAGCCCTGTCGTTCTTGTCCAACCCTGCTCAGTGGTAATGTCGCCAGCTGTGTTAACTCAGCATCTGGCCCTGAGCTTCCTGGGTTGTGATGTCCTACCTTCACTGTCTTCAGAGGAGATCAGCAATTCCGTTTCTTGCTTCCATTGAACTATACAGAAAGAAGCCGAAGATAGACTTTCTAAGTAGGGAGAACCCTCTAGACCATGTGCACAAAGGTATGACACGTCTAACCTGTTTGCAGGGACACCAGCACCAGAGTAATGCTCAGAGACCTGGAGTCCAGGTGCTGCGGAGGCTAGGTTCCCAGGCCACTCTCATGAATTTCCCGTCCTGATACTTCTCTGCAGTTAACAGCCCGTTCTTCTTCCTGGGCTAACACTTCCTCAGCTGCTTGGGAGCCCAGAGCCTTTCTCTCCTCCACGTTTTGCTCTTTCTAAACTTCTCGCCCGCTCCCCTGCGCCTAGCTTTTCATAGACGTAGCCCACAACACCCAAGCTTCTCTTTAGGGAGACAGAATTTTCAGTCCATTGGCTGTTAGATTGTAAAGTGCTTAAGAAATCATCTAATAGAACTGACTGTTCTGCCTTAACTTCCTCATCTCCATTTTATAGATGTGAAAATTGATGTGCAGAGAAAAAAGTGACTCCTTGGGTTTATTTAGTTCACAATCAGACATTTATGGGCACCTCATCCTCAATATCAGTTAGACCCAAGGAAGAAATGCAGAAGTTAACGTAAGAAAACAGATGCGAACAGTGGACAAAAATTTGGAGGGAAGAGGAGGAGATGTTGGAAATCTGCATATAACCTACAGATTATCTTACAGTGAATCTGTAAGAGTGACTTGGTTGTCTTTAGTCCTCCTGTTTCTAAAAAGCACAAAATGTCTTTCTTTTCATATGATCTTATTTACTACCAAGATAGTCTTGGAATTCAAGAGGGGCAAGGATAGTTCTCTAGCCAGAGTCCTTCTCCCAAGGTGGAGGCATCTCCGGACATTGTCCCCATGGCAGATGCCAGAGACCTGATGGAGAATGTCAGGGTAATGGCAAGAGATTGCTACCAGGGGAGGAGAATGGTCCCTGTGCTATGTTCCCTGGGGTTCCGGACAGTGGGGCAGAGACATATATTTTCAGGTCCACTCACAGGAATTTGGGGGAAATCCTTTGGCTTCTGTCTACTCTTTTTGTAGCCCAGCTTTCCCATTGCAATGTTACCACCATATTGAGTTTTTTTCTTCCTTTCTCTCTCTCTCTCTCTCAAGATCCATAAAAATGTATTGTCTTCTTCTCATTATCCAGGCCTGAGAGAATACCCCAGAACCCAAACCAAATAAACAGACAGCAGCAATTTAAGGGATCTATGTTCTAGTCTGCTGCCACCCAGATGGGGAGAAGTCACGTAGCCCCTCTGTGCCTCAGTTGTACCAAATGTCGAGTGGGATTAACAAAACCTGCATTTGCCATCTCAGAGGGCTGACATGAGACTCAAATGAGAACATAAACAGGACAGAGGCATGAAAACATAGAGCACCTTACAAACCTGAGCATCACAGGTTAACAGCTATTATCATCACAACAATAAATCCTCAGCTCCCAGAAGCTTTCTGTTAACCAGAACTCCTCCAGGGCTCCTTTTTCAGAAGGCAAATGATTTTGAATCAAGCTGGTATTGGGAATTTCTCTTTTGATAAAGTAACTTCTGTCCTGTAAAGCTCATTCAGCCCCATCACCTTCCCTTTCTTTATCTACATTATCACCTTGAGACTTGGTCTTCTGGAAATAATCACCTTGGGGGCTTTTAAGATCCCTGTTCATCAAAGAAAGCATCAACCATGCTCACTAGGCTGTGCTTATGGTGGGAAGAACGCAGAGTCAGACGTTTCAGAAGGATATTTAACAAGAGTTTTCGGAATAAAACTTAGTTACTTAGAAAGTTCAATTTACCAGAACAATTCATTTCATGAACATTCTGGTTAGTTGTGCCGCATTGTTACCTCCAAAAGCTTTCCAATAAATGTTGAATTGGATTGAACTCCACAACCTCACTCGGCTGGAGAAGGATGAAGAACAGTATTCAGCCAGGGTCCTCCAGCCTATGCTTCTCTGAGCCAGCTGGAGATGCACCTCTGCCCTTGGCAAGGTCATGGTGGATGGCATTCTGGGGCCCTAAAACAGCCAGAAATCCTGGGGTATAACTGCAGCCCAGTTTCCTCTTGGCAACTGGAAATGATCACTTCAGCTAAATATGGAAGCCCCTTATTGAAGCCTACTGGTTCAGTGACAAGAGGAGCCCCAGATGGCCAGAGGAGAGTGTCACTTCCAATTTAATAGAACCATGGCTGTGTGAGTTTCCTTGTGGAAGCATTCCTCCCTTGGGAACTAGGACATTCAAACCTGCCAAGACCAAGAGAATGTGCCCATCAGGGGAAAACTCTATAAATGTATTATTAGGGGTAATTGTGAGAGGGTCACTCCCACCTCTTCTACTTGGTTTTCAGATCTTTATATGTTGGCAGTGGGGAAAATGGCACCATTGTTTGGTCATAGGTTTAAAGCATATATGGCATCCTATAGGGCAGTACTTCAATCTTTCAGGGTGTTGTCACCCAGCTAGGGTCATAAATGAGCCTCAACTGGCCATTCCACTCTTATATCAGACCTGCTGCCTCCAGATGATGGGGTACATGCTAAGATCACTGAATTCCATGGTCACAAACCTATTACTGCACTATTTTTTTTATTAAAATGAGTCCCTTTGTCTGAGGCCATATTGTATAAGATACCCTGATGATGGGATTCTATAGGTCTCCTGATGATAGTGTTGGCAGAAAAGTTTCAAGCAAAGAAGGTAAATCTGTACATAGAATATGTATCTATTCCCATGAAAACAAAGCCCTGTCCCCTCTAAGGTGGAAGGAATTCAATAAAATTGGGTGATAGGCTGGTTCCACAGAGGGATTATGTGGGAACATAGCTCAGTGTTGTCCTCTGCTATTGGCAAGCAGGGTACCCAGCAGTGGTGATTGCCAGAAAAGCCCTGGTGAGGGAAAATGAGTGACCATTTCTGCCACTATGGCCACTTTATACATAGGCCCATGGAGCAAATAGCAGGGTGGCTGGGGAAAGCAGTTGACCACAGCTGCAGAAGGGTCATCTTGCCTCCTTATTTCTGGAAGCTTCATCTGCTGTGAGTGATCTCTGCTTAACATATCCTTGGGCCATAAATATCTTCACAGTCTTCACCCATTCCAAGAGTTTAATCCATACACTCTTCCCCAGCTCTCTTTGTTGTATCAATCTTCCACTCTTCGTCTTTCCAAGTCCTCGGTCAGTCCAACTAACCTGTTAGCCATGGCCCATGAGACTGTATAGATTTGTCCTTCAACCCATTTTTCCTTCCAAGCAAATCAGATATTTCGTCCAAGTTTCTTCCCACTGTGAAGTTTTTCTTCATCAGCCATCCATTTCTGGCTGGTGCCAAGATATAAATAGACTTATCTATAAACCAGGCCTACAATTTTTCCTCCTTCTGTTAACTGGTCTGAGGGAATTTCCCATGAGGCCATTTAGGTGGCTGAGGAAGAGATGTGAAAGAGCAAAGGTAGATGCAACAGGAGTACCAGTCGATTTACCTGTGCCTCCCAGACCTGCACAGGCCTGGTTTCACATCGATAGTCTCTATGTAATAAAGGGATGCTTCTGTACACACCTAACCTTATGATGTAGTGAATGAGGCAACGCTCAGTTCATAAGGAACAGCTCAGTTCACATCATCACTTGGCATCTTTTGCTCAAAGGTTAGGGTTCACTTGATATTCTTTAGTCAAAGTATCTGACTACGCTAAAGTACCACGGGATCTGCTGGGTCATAAGACCTAAGTGGCAGAGCAACGTGTACTGCAGCCTGGGCTCGATGCAGAGTGCTCGGATGCTCTGGGACCCACCCTAAAATGGCAACCACATGAGTTACTGAGTAAATGTGCCAGAGCAGAACACCCAAATGTGTCTTTGAAAATTCAGAGAGATCTACCAAGTATTGGGCCTCTTTCTTTGGGAACACAGTGCAAAGTGGAGCAATTGAACTGTAACTTTGGAAGGGCTATCCCAAGGTTTTCTAAACTACTGCATCCCTGGGAATTTCATCAATGTGTTAGCGTCAGCTTCCTAAATTTTGTGGGGTTTCTCTTCCTCCCTCTGTCATGCCTACATCTGAAAAAGTCTTCATGTGTTCTTGCAGCATCCTGCTCACCAGGTTCAAATGACTTAATAGCATCAATACAATGGAGCAGCATGAAGTATTGTGAAGTATCAAGTCTCCTTTGGATTATATTTTGATAAAAATCAAAGCTTACATAATGTACAATGCTCTCAGCCAGGTGAAAGCCAACTGCTTCCGATTGTTCTTCGGAATTAAGATGGAGAAAAAAAGTCATTTTCCACGTCAATAGTTATATACCAGGTGGCATTGCTCTAGTAAAGATACTACATCCAGAACAGGAGCTGCAGTCAGCAACAACTGCCTAATCAAGATTAGTCCTAATCCATAGCTATTCCCCACAATCTCTATGACTTTTTCCCTGATGAAATAGGTATTTAACAGATATCTGATTGGAACCACCATGCCTTCATCTCTCAAGGCTTTGATGGTGACTCTAATCTCTACAATGCCCTCAGGAATGTGGTATTGCCTTTGATTTGCTCTTTGGGCAGGCAGGAGGACGCATAATGTCAGCTTCTCCGAGGCATCTTCTTGGCCTTTCTCACCCTAGTAGTTTTCATTCCATGGCTCAGGGAACCAATGTGGGATTCTTCCAGCTGCCATTTATGTCCACTCCAGATACACTTTCAAGAACTGGGGAAATTACCACAGGCTCAGTCCATGGGTTTGCTAGAGTTATTGTAGGAGAGCTCAAGCCAAAATTTTTATTTATCACCAGATCTTTGTAAATCCCCACTCTGGCTAATGGACCATGGTGATTTTTAAGGTCTCCAGAGGTTAGCATCAGTTCAGTCAGTATCCAATAGCCTCTGCAAGGTCTGCGTATTTCACTTTCTCTTGTGCACAGTCACTCTGGCAAATGGCTTCTCAGGTACCTCTGGAAGGCTTGGAAGAAATTTTCAGAGTACACTTGTGGTCACATTTCAGGGTTCCTCCTAAGAGAGACCTGGTTTCTCCTTCAATCAAAGGGTTCTAAGTTTCTGAATCATCTTATCTCAGTGAACTGAGTGAGAAGGTGAGAATTATCACCATGGCTGCTTGAATCAGGTTTCTACTCACCATAACTATAATCTTCCCAGTTATATAGATCTGTGCTATCCAATATGGTGGATACTAGTCCTATGTGGTTACTGAGCAGTTGAAATGTGACTAGTACCCATTGAGATGTGCTTACATGGAGAATACATGCTGGATTTCAAAGACTTAGTACAAGTAAATAATGGAAAATATCTCATTAATAATTTTTATATTGATTATGTTTTGAAATGGTAATGCTTTAGATATGAGTTACAATATAGTATTAAAATTATTATCATCTGTTTCTTTTGACTTTTTTAATATGGCTACTAGAAATTTTAAATTTACAAATGTGGCTTACATTATATTTCCACTGGACTGTGTTGATAGATCAGTTAGCTACCACCATAAGCTATGTGGGCCAAAACAATCAGATTACCATTCTATTCTCCTGGCTTATTAGAGTAATTGAGCCCACCTTGTCTCTGACAATCAATCACTGTTTCCAATTGTCACTGTGGCCTCCATTGTTACCATTAGTATTAGAGATCCCAATTCAATGGCAGCATCTCTCACTGTCATCTCTAGTCTACAGAGGACAGTCACTACAGGGCTTTTTGAGGATGCTGGTGTTCTTCTTACTGAGGATTTTTAAAATGCTTTTGTGAGGGGAGTATCCTCTGGGCCTTAAGGGAGGGATTAAGCAGGATACATCCAATAGATACATTTCAGTTTCCCACATACTAAGCTTGGCTTTCTTCTACACTATGCTAGGGAAGTTCTGGCATACTCAGCCTCATTAGATGTAGGGCACTATTAAATCAAGGGTTTAATTATTCAACCATGCAAACTATTAGAGCCATTCCCAGCTGTTTAAGCTACTATATTACATTTTGAATCCCAGGTGAATTAACCCATATTGACAAATTTGATCCAGTCCAACTATATTTCATCCTCCTTGGCCTTACACGCTTGGAATCTATTCCCATACATGTTCCTCACGTTCCTGACAATACAAGTGTAAAGATATTACAATTCTTTTAGAGCACAACTATCTCCTTCTGGAGGAGATCTTTCATTTTTTCTTCTGGGCTATGATGAGATACTCTCATAACTTGCATTATGAGCCTGGAGGCAATGAGATAAGGTGGGGCTAGGACCTGAGGACAAGAGCTGGCCTCTTGCAAGGCAACTGCCCTTTGTGAAATCATAGAAAAGCCTTTATGCGAGGGACTACTTGCTCTGGTGAGGAAGACTCATGGAAACTAGGGGTTCAATGATCTCAGTTTCATATGTATCCCTCCAAATGGCCTTATTCCAATCTCAGAGTCCAACTCCTTCCCAACCAGTGCCCTAACAGCACAGAGACCTGGTAAGATGGAGCATTTAACAGGCACGGCAAATCTCCAACCCACTCAGTTATATTTTAGGCCGGACCCGCAGCTATATCTTCTCTGAGGCTGCATGAGACAAGGGGTTCTTTTAAGGCCCCCATGGAAACGTTCTGGTTCTACATCCATGCCTTGAGTTGAAAGTTCAAGGCTCAAAGCTCCTCTGTCTCTCAATCTCCAACACAATCAGTAGTAGCTAGCCCACCCTGCAATTATTGTGACCACCACTGTTGCCATAGCAATCTAGTGTGGCAGTCACTTGCTCATTTAGAACTTTGCCTTCTGCTGACTCTCCGTCTTTCCTACATTGCCATCAGTAATCATTCGAATCATCTTAATGCTACTTCATTCCACACCACTGTCCCATTTCCGTCAGCAATAAGGTCATTTATGCCTTCATTAAATAAGTGAGAAATCTGGTCCCAGAATCTCATTTTGAAGGTTGTTTCCCAGGATCACTCCTGTTACCATCTATCATATTAGTCAGGGCCTTAGCAAGAAACAGCATCTCCACCAGATGGTTTAGATAAAGATATCTTAACGAAGGGATATGACAGAAGCATGATGAAGGTGAAGGGGGCAAATATGGGGTTTAGGAACTAAGGGCTTAGCAACTGTGTGAAGCTGTCACTACCTCAAGTGCTGACAGTGGAGGCCAATAATGTCACCAAAGGAAGACTGGAGGGGTGGAGTCATGGAGGAAGGGCCACATGGCAGGAGTTGCAGTCCGTGGAGGACCACAGCCACTGCCAGAACGTGTTACAAGTGCAGGGAAGGGGCAAAGAAGAAATATTCTAATCTCATTCCCAGCCCCAGCTGGAAGCCAGAAGACAAAGGAGCCCAGGCGATACACTCCAAAAGAGAGCTAAGTGTCCTGGGCCTCAAGCAGGGTAAAAAAAAGGGCTCTCCTTTCACGGAGGAGGGCAAAAGGAGAATAACCAGTCCTCTAAGTGTTGCACTTTTCATAAACAATATCCATTAATCCTTTTAACCTAGCATCAGTAGTTGTGTAGTATTATTATCCCAATTTTGCAGATGAGGAAACAGGCCAAGAGAATAGCTTGCTCAAGATTATGCAGATACTAAATAGTGTGGCTGCAGCTTGGCCTGGGCAGTTTGTACTTGAGTTTTTATATCATGCTAAAGGAGATTAGTTAAGCTAGGATAAAGAAGTGGAGACAAAAGTTGGGTCCAAGGCCTGAAAATCCTTGAAACCTGGTCTAAGGAATTCTTTAGCTCTTTAAGCTCAGGCAGGTACCTCATCTGCTCCTGCAGTGCTTAATCAAGCCCAGTAGGAGTTACGAAATCCATTGGTTTTTGTTTCCTCTTCTCAGTAGCCTGGGCCAGCCAGCCTTGAAGAACCTGCCCAGTGCTGCTGAGTGTGATGGACATTGGCCATCTGGGCTCCTCATTCTCCATCGTTTTGTGTAATAATTATTCTATCATCTTGCTTTGGGGAACCGTTCTTAGAGGACGAAGAACCTGAGAAGAATTTGGGGTGCAGCTTTTGCTGCCAGAATTCTACAACTGGAGCCAAGACTGAAGCCAACATAAAAGAAAGGCAGACTGAGAGATGACCCAAATCATGTCTTTATGACAGTTTTGAGCCCTAATCCAGCCATAGCCACAGCCTGGTCCATCACTGGACTTTTTGTTGTAGATGCCATAATTTCACTTTTTTGAAATTGCAAGGCAAATGTGGCAAGGTGAAGAGCTGCTCCTCCGTCTCCAAAAAGTGCTCCAACATTTGCTCCTCATCCCACAGATTTTAGAAGCATGGGGAGTGGGGCCCACGGTGGAAAAATCCTGTGTGATGGCGAAGTGTGAGAAGCCCCGGAGAAGAGGAACGTGTCTCCTGGGATCAGAGACAAGATAAATGCTTGAATCAACACACACCCCCACAGAGGCATATTTAGTAAACTTTTTTTCCCTCACAGGGCTTGAAAGATCAAAATTGCTTTTTAAAAAATAATAAAAAGGAAACAGCCACTGTGGTTTCTCCTGACACCAGCCCAATTTCATGGCTGTCACAATACTTCCAAATAGCATGTGTAAGACTTTGCTGGGCTGTCTCTTTTTCCCTAAAACCCAAGGCAAAAAAAACAACAACAGAAGTCGACAGTTCCAGCTGCATAATAATGTTTGGTCAGAGGCTTCCTGATATCACTAAGATTCCTGAATGGTTTATAGGACCCGATGTTTTCCCTGTAACTGGAAAATGGCTTTATGCAAGTGTAACGTGGGTTGATAGAGTGAACCCAGGCTGACAGCCTGAACTCCTGGGTTCATTATTTAGTGCTCTTGGATAACCCCTAAAATCTGCCTGGCCCACCTTTATACCTTTTAAAAATAAGGGCCATCATAATCTTCGTCATGGAAGATAGAGCCATTGGGCTGTTGAAATTACATTTCACCATGGCCCTGAGAGACTTTCTGCTCCTCCCCACTGCACCTTCCGTGAAAAAACACATAACCTCCAAAGCACCTGCACTCTCCTGCACTCACATTCTTTCTTCCTGGTATGGTACAAAGAAAAACGTATGTTCTTCTCAAAAAGTGCTGTATTCCAAATTAGCCCTTCTATTTATAGTTTTGATCCCATTTTACACTTAGGACTTATCTATAGTTATCACTTTATCCTATAAAGAAATGTTTAATCAGCCAAATATATGATTATCAGAGAGGGGAGAAGGAAGGGGAGGGGAGGGGGAGAGGGAGGAGGGGGAGGGGAGGGGAGGGGGAGAGGGAGGAGGGGGAGGGGGAGGGGAGGGGGAGAGTGAGGGAGGAGGGGAGGGAGAGGGAGAGGGAGGGGAGGGGGAGGGGAGGGGAGTGGGAAGAGGAGGGAGAAGGAGGGGGAGGGGAGGGGGAGAGTGAGGGGGAAGGGAGGGAGAGGGAGAGGGAGGGGAGGGGGAGGGGAGGGGAGTGGGAAGAGGAGGGAGAAGGAGGGGGAGGGGAGGGGAGAGGGAGGGGAGAGGGAGGGGAGGGGAGGGGAGGGGGAGGGAGAAGGAAGGGGAGGGGGAGGGGTAGAGGGACGGGGAGGGGGAGGAGAGAGGGAGGGGGAGGAGGAGGGGGAGAGAGAGGAGGAGGGGGAGAGAGAGGAGGAGGGGGGAGGGGGAGAGAAGGGATGGGGAGGGGAGGGGAAGGGGGAAGGGGGAGGGGGGAGGGGGAGATTGGATAAGGGGTATAAAGAATAAGTATGATTTGTAACAGTGAATAAAAAATTCTCTAATAAAAAATGCTAATAAAAATAAATTAAAAAACAAAAAATCATTTAATCAGCTTCATTGAAATATAATTTACATACAGTAAAACCCAACCATTTTAACGAATGGGTGAATTTTGACAAACGCATACTCCTGTGCAGCCACTAGCACCACAATCCGGATATAGAACAGCTCTGTCACCCCAAAATGCTGCGCCATACAATCAATTTCCCATCAAATCTGCTCCACTCTCCACCAGCCATGGCCAGGGTGTGACAGATCTGCCTTCTGTCATTGTAGTTTGGGCCGTAATAGAATGTCGTACAAATGAAACCATACAGTATACTGCTTTCTATCTGACTCTTTTCATTTAGTATAACGTTTTTGAGATTCATCATATTGTTGTGTATATCAGTGCCTCACCCTTTTTATTGCCAAGTAGTATTCCATTGTACAGGTGCAGTACAATTTACTCATCCATGCACCTGTTGATGGATATTTGAGTTGTTTTCAGTTTGGGGCTTAATTTATGAATAAAACTGCTATAAAAATATATATGTAATCCTTGTGTATAAATATTTTCATTTCTCTTGGGTAAATACCTAGAAATGGAATTTTGAATTGTATGGTAAAATTGTATGGTAAAACTAAGTCAAAGAAACTGCCAGGTTGTTTTCCACGGTGGCTGTAGCATTCACACTCACGCCAGCAGTACTGAGAGCTGCAGTGCTTCACATCTTTGCCGACACTTGGGGTTGCCAGTCTTCTTAGTTTTTGCCATTTTAATGGATGTGTAGCGGTATCTCATTGTGGTTTTGATTTTCGTTTCCCTGATGACTAACGATGTTGAGTGTCTTTTCACATGCTTATTGACCATTTATATCTTCTTTTGTGATGTGTTCATTCAAGTCATTTGCCTATTTTTTTCTCTTATTATTGAGTTGTAAGAGCATTTTGAAATACATATTTATGTTTGAGCATATATAAATATATATTTATATAAAAATATAATATATAAATATTCTTTGCGTATATTATATTTATTGGTCTTTTCATTTTCATAACAGGCCACAATTAAACTTCATTTTTATGGAGTCTAATTTATCTCTCTTATAGTTCTAACCTCTTGGCTTCTTCCCCCCAGCATGTAAACATGCTCAAGTCCCTCTAATAACTATCAAAACCAAACTAAACAAAAACAAGACAACCACCACCTCCAAAAGCTCTTTACTGAATTCATATCCCTCTCTAGCTACAGTCATTTCCTTCTTTCTCCTTTCGCAGCCAAGCAGCTCAAAAGAAAAGTCTTCACTTTCTGTCTCTACACCTTCTAAAACCCCATGCACGGTTTAACGCACTCCTGTCACTCTACAGTGACATCTCTTGTTTACAAGGGCAGGGGAGCAGGCTGGATGCAGGGAGAGCCAGTGCACTAGAATAGTGGGGCCTGGGGAAGTCTTTTGCTACTTTCTCTTTGTGTTTCAGTCTTGTTTTCTCTTGGTTTCCTCTAACATCTTTTTGTTACGGTTTAAATAGTCATCACATCAACACATTATCTTAAAAAATGAATGATGAGGAGTTGTTCTTGGACATGCACTTGATGACAGCCTTTCCAGGGCCTTTATTCTGAGTTAGGCTGTGGCTCTCAGCCCTTTAGCTTCACCACCACAGCGCTCTCTCCCCACCTGCTCCACCAACTGCACTCTTCTGGCCTTACCTTTCCTGACTTCCCGCAGCGCTGGTCAGTGCCATCCACTCTCTTTCTCCTGCTTATCCCCTTTCTGCCTTAGCAAATACATACTGAGTGCCTATTGGGCCATAGAACTCAGTATCAAAAATTATTGACTTCAGGGCCTGGTCTGTGGCTCACTCTGGAGAGTGTGGTGCTGATAACACCTACATGAAGTCCCACCACCACCCCATTCTTACACACTGCTTTTGCATTGGACATAGAAGCACAAGTGAATATCACAACCCAGAAAGATCTAGCAAGTTCTCAACGTACACTCAGTGGGAATATGAGTTGCATTATGGGACTATGGGTTCTCACAGCTGCTTGCTCATTCAAATAATTGATCTGTTCAGAATGAGGGCTTTTAAAGGAGCTCCAAGCACTGGGGACAGCACCTGCAAAAGTGTGTGAATGCACATGTAAGGTAAGTGAAGAGAGCAGCACTTACAAAGAACAGTTCAGGTGGGTGGAGCTTAGGGACCCTGTGGGAAGTATCATAGGACATAAGAACAGCACTGCCTGTGTATTGTATAAGTGCCTTGCTATCCACCAAAATCCATCCTCTCTTTTAAGGGAAATGGGATTGCAGCCAACCATATGCCTGGGCTACATTTCCCAGCCTCCCTTGCTGTTAGTTGGAGACATATGGCTAAGTTATCACCAATGGAAGGTGAGCAGAAGTGGTGTGTGTGACTTCTGAGCCAAGCTTTTTAGGAGAGTGGGTGTGCCTGCCTCATGCTCTCTATCCCTTTTTTAAACTGGATAGAGACAATATCGAGACCCTAAGGAGATGGTGGAGCCATAAAATGAAAAGAGCTCAGGTTCCTGAGTGACTTTGTGGAGCAGAGCCACCCTGCAAACCTGAACAATTGGCCAAGATTGTTACATGAGTGACAAATAAACTTCTAATGTGTTAAACCATGAAAAATTTTGAGTCATTTTTATTGTTGCAGTATAACCTGATTATAGTGCATTTGTGAAAACTTTATAAAATATACACATATACATATATATAGAGAGAGAGAGAGAGAAAAAAAAGAAAATGTGGTAAAATATACCAAAATGTCAATAATGGTGGTTATCTGTGGATGGGTGGTGGAATTATGAGTGGATTTAATTCTTTTTGCACTTTTCTGCCTCTTCCAAATTTGCTGCAATGAGCATGTGTTATTTTATGGTCATGACAAGTATAAATTCTCTAAATTCAGGTAGTTACAGAGATAATAAGAAAGAACCTCATTACTGGGAGGCATGTAGAAAGTCTATTCAAGTAGTAGGTTTAAGGGTAAAAAAATGCCGAGGAAAATGCAAAAGAGCAATTCAACTCCATATTCATTGAGGACCTAGTCATGTAAAGAGAAAGGGGAGGGACTCAACAGTGAAAAGCCCCCCTTCATGCCCAGCCCGGACTCTTACCCTCTAGCCCCCCAGCCAGAACCTCTCTCTGCCTCATGACACGCCCTGTTGCTGTTGGGTTGGGGGAGGGAGGTTCTGATTTAGTTTCTTTTTGTACTTCCCTTTGCATAGTTTAGAGAGGCTGAGGATGTACACGAAGCTAACAGAGAGAGGTCTAGGGACCAGAAGTTGGAGACAGGAGAGGCAGGTGTTAGAAAGCGGTCACTGGTGGGATACAGCTGCTGCCCACACTTTCTGTTGCTTCCACTTCCTTCCTGAAAGGTCCTGATTGTCTTTTTCGTCCTCTGCCTATCTTCTTGGTTCCTTGGGAATCCCTCCTGAGGCCTTTTTTCATTTCATACCATCCCACATTCTGAAGCAGCCTCCTCCTCTCCACCATCTCCCCAGGTTCACCCTCCAGTTAAGCTCGAAATACAAATCCTAGAGGCATCGCAATGGAATTCCACCCCGTCCCACTCCTCCCACTGACCCTATGTCACCATCATCCATCTGATTTTGCCCAGCCCCAAAGAAACCTGATTATTATCCTCATTCCTCATCCCTCTCCTCCAGCTGATAACTGAGGTCTCTTCATCATACCTCCTTTACATCTTTTGAAAGCATCTAGTTCCCTCATCCCTCTATTGAGGCCATCATATCTCTTGTATGGACTTCTATAACAGTCCCCTAATCCATGTCCAGACCCTCAGGACCCTCCATTTTCCACACAGCCCCAAGAATGAATGTTTCTCTCACTTAAAAAATTATGAAATATTTCTTATATACAGAAAAGGACATTGGGAATAAATAATACAATAAACATCTGTTTACCTACTGATAGAGTTTGGGTGTGTTGTCCCGCCAAGACTCATGTGGAGATCTGACCCCCAATGTGGCAGTGCCGGGAGCTGTTTGAGTCATGAGGGTGGATCCCTCATGAATGGATTAATGCTCTCCCTAGGGGAGGGAGGCCTGAGTGAGTTCTCGCTCTATTAGTTCCCACGAGAGCTGGTTGTATAAAAGACCCTGGCACCTCCTCTCTCTCTCTCTCTTGCTTCCTCTCACCATTTGATCTGCTGGCTGTCTGCCACTTTCCGCCATGATTAGGAGCAGCCTGAGGCCTGTGCCAGATGCAGCTGTCCCAGAATCATAAGCCAAATAAACCTCTGTTCTTTATACATTACCCAGTCTCAGGCAGTTCTGTTATAGCAACGCAAAATGGACTAATACACCTACCTTTCAGAATTAACAAATGGGAACATTTTCTGCCTATTTTCTCATGTGTTCTAAAACACGGATTTAAAAATTTTATAATGTCACTTTCTTGATGAAAAACTTTCAGTGGCCCCAAATTACACTCAACATAACTTCCATGCTCCCTACCTGTCTTTTAAGACCATCTGTGGCAGTAAAGTAATCAAAAGTGTGGGAGCTCCAGTCTACCACTTACCAGCTTATCTAACTTACCAGTTACTTAACTTCTCTGAGCCTCAGTTTCCTTTTCTGTAAAATAGGGTCAATGTTATGGGGCTGTTTGGAGATTAACCAAGATGTACAAATTGCCTAGCACAGTACTTGGTATATCGTATACATGTCAGATTTCTAACTCTTTTATCCTGAATTCCAAGGCAAAAAAGAAAGGTGGAAGGAAGGGGAGGGAGGAAATGTTTAAAGGAAGCAAAGAGGGAAAGGAAAAGAAAAAGATTAATAGAGTTTAAGGGAACAGTTGGACAAGAGGGAAGAGAGGAAGACAGAAGATGAGAGGAGGGATGTTTAAATGGAAGAAAAGAACATCGTGAGAAGAAAAATATGGCAAAGGAGGAGGTACCTGCCCAGAATGAAAGAGCCCTTCCCAGATGAAAGAGGACTGTGCAGTCTGGGAGGATTCAGTATGATAATTACGGCACGGAGCCACAGGTCAGTGTCAGTGAAGGTTCTGCTGGCCTGGGTCCAATTCCCCAGGCTGGGTCACTGCCCTTGAGCAGCTCCACTAGGGGGCAGTGTGGAGCCCCTGCTTTCTTTGCCTGTAATTCACCATCTTTTCCCTGGAGGTGCTGGGGAAACACAGATCCGGTTGATGCCCAGACGCTTGGATAGATTCTGCTACTTGTTATTTGAGGGATAGGACAGGCATTGAGCTTTCTGGAGATTAATTTTTGATTTATTGGTGGTAACAGTGATTTATTCTGATACACCCCCAGGGCAAAGAAAGGGCTGTAAATATGTTAAATGCTGTTAGCCGGTGACAAGAAACATTGCTGGTTGGGGAGCAGGGCAGATGGGAATTTCAAATGCCTTCCCTAAATTACTTAAAGGCAAACGGTGAATACTTGCTAGCTTAAGACAGAGGCTGGGAGGAGGGGGCAGAAACATCTTATTAACTAAGACGACATCTTATGTTTTCTCCACAGAGTCCATTTGCTTTCCCTACAGATTGGATTAGACGGATTTTGCAGCCTGCTGAGGCAATGCAAAGAGGTGGCTTTCAGACCCCTGGGGAGAGAGGAGGCTGATGGAGAGTGATCAGGGACAAGAGCCACTGACCCATGCTCTCTGGCGGGACCTGAGGAGCCCAGGACTGAGAAGCAGGGTGGGGTGGTACGAAAAGCTCTGGACCAAGAATCCCATACTGATTGTGCAACTTCAGGTGAGGCACCTTGACCCTGAATCTTAGTTTCTCCACCTGTGAGGTGAGATGATAATTCTTTTTTTTTTTTTTTTTTTAAAGATGACCGGTAAGGGGATCTTAACCCTTGACTTGGTGTTGTGAGCACCACGCTCAGCCAGTGAGCGAACCGGCCATCCGTATATGGGATCCGAACCCGGGGCCTTGGTGTTATCAGCACGGTACTCTCCCGAGTGAGCCACGGGCCGGCCCGAGATGATAATTCTTGCTGGTGCGGCAGGGCGGAGACTAAGTCTGGGAGCATTTGGTCTGATAACTAGAAGAAACAGCCTCATAGAATTTGCTTTTTCAGACTCATCTTGAAACCAGGGCACAGACCCCATTTTCCCCTGCCTGTTCTCCTAACCCCAGTTAGAACAGGCCTTGGCTGGGAGGAAGGGGGAACTAGCAAAAGAAAATTTGCTCAACCAAGCAGGATGGGCTGGATTCCTAGGAGCAACTTCAGTTAATAAGAGTACTGGCGATTAAACATATACTTACTTAGGCTTGATCCAAAAGGTCAGGATGTTTGTTCCCTAAATCAATACCTTATGGCTTAAGAGAACATCTGTAAACCCTCTTTCGAGTTGTCTTTGCAGATAACAAACAACTATAAGCCTGTTTTGGAGTCTGTTCACCTTCAGACTCGAAGGAGCCAAGGAGGACCTTAGTCAGGATGCCAGAAATAATTATGCTGACCTCGCCATTGACCAGTCATATTCCCACATGACTCCCAGGACCCCCACTCATGATTTTGCTCTATAAGTGTTTATGATTTTAAGCGGTCGAGGAGCACAAGATCTTTAAGCCCCTTTGGCTGCTATCATGCTCCTTTGAATGGCCATTCAAATAAATGCTAATCTTTAACACTACAAAGATCCCTTTGGTGTGAGAGATTTCTTGGTCACTTGGGCAGTGGATGATGGACCTCTCCTGGTTTGGGAACCCTCTCCCCTTGGTTCTCATATCAGCCCTGCTTGTGATGGAGAAGAGAGATGGTGATTTCCTCTCACATGATAAGGAAACGGTGATGAGTGATGGACTCCAGCTCACTTGGGAGTGAGAGGAAAGCCAGGGGTGGACCGGGGTGATGGTCAGTGTGGGCTCTCTGGTAGCTGCTGTGGACTGGCTTTGTTCCTCCTCAAAGGGTCAGGAGGAAATGAGGGGATTGAGGCACTTGCCTCAGCTGTGCAAAATTTAAGGAGGTACCAAAGAACTCAGCAATCAAGGTAAATAATATCTTAATGCAATATTTTTAAAAATTAAATTTAATGTAAAAATCCATAATGAACAGAATATCTAATTTTTACATAAAGACAGGATCAGTCTTCATCTCATAAAACAAGCTGTTTCTTCCCCCTGAGTGCAGAGACCATACTGGGATTTTGTCCATCTTGGCCTCTCAGTTCAGAATATGACACCTTTTTTTTTTTTCTTTGACTTTCAGCTCTCCCACTAAAGGCAGGAGAGCCAACCGATCTGCTCATGGTCTCTGGAATAAGGTAAGGCTGGTATTTAATCCATGCTCCGTTATTTACTAGCCATGGGATCTTGGGATAGTTGCTTAACATTCTATAAGCTTCAGTTTTCTAGTCCACAAACCTCAGTTTTCTAATCTGTACCTGGCTCTTTGGGTTATTCTGAAGATTAAAGTGAGATAATGTGCATAAAGCACTTAACAGAGGACCTGGTCCATCGTAAGCGCTCAGTAAACATTAGTTATTATTATTACTCATAAAATGGTTATCACGTCCTCAGTCCCAAAGTGAGACAAATTTTGTGCTAAAGAGACAGAATAATACCTAGAAGGAAGGAAAAGAAAACCAAGCGTGGTGCTCCATTGCACTCTTGGAAGCCACCAGGGAGACGTACTGTCTGTTCACCCCTCCAGCTCCTAAAAGAATCCTGGGCATGGCCTGGGCATCTCAACTAGTTCCTCCCAAGAGAGGTTCAAGGTTGGACCCTGACCTGCTAGACCGCCCATCACAGTGAGTCTGCTAATCCCAGCCACACATTGCTGGAGCAGGTGCCAAGCCCAGAGACAGGTCACCATGAGAAAGCAGATGTCAGAGAAAGCAGATGTCAGGGCAGCTGAGCCCTGAGGGTCTTGGTGATGAAAAGATCCCCACAACACTGTAACTGGTCCTGCTTCCCTTTTTGAATTGGATGCTAAGGAGACTAGAGCTAAATTTATGGTGCATCTTTAGCAAGAACGTAATACTTCATTTCATACATTTGGTGTACAAACTTCCATCTAAAATTCCTGCTCTTATTTTCCCTTTGTTTAATTTCCCCTCACTTGTTTTGATTTCCTTTAAGCCGCCTTAAATCCATTTTGGAACAAGGTGGGGAATAAATAAATACATCCTATCTGTATTTAAACAGCTTCCCATTGTATATGTATATATTCCTGTGTATCTCTTTTCTAAAAATTACTGCCTGCTGATTCCTGCAAATGGCTGTGTTTGCGTGTGCTAATTGTGTAACTGACTGGATTTAGAATTGAGAGCTCTGATGAGTACCCAGGAAGCAAGGAAACAGGGTGTTTTAGTTTTCAGTATAAAAGGCAGAGTTGGGCCCAGGTGTCCACCCTACGAATAGCTAGTTTAAGGCAGTGATTCTCAACTGGGGGCGATTTCACCTCCCAGGGGGCATTTGACAATACCTGGAGACATTTTTTACTATCCCAACTTGGGGCAAGGGATGGGAGGCAAATGGCCTTGCCACTGGCATCTAGTGGGCAGAGCCCAGGATGCTGATAAACACCCTACAATGCCCAGGACAACCCCCCCCCCAAAGGATTAGCTGGTCTAAAATGTCAATTTTAGAGAAACCCTGATTTAAAGGTAGGTGAGTTCTAGGAGAAGAGAAAAGAAGCAGAGGCTTATAGGTACCAAGGCTCATCTAGAAAACACTGGGGCAGCCTTCCTGGACCAGGCCAAGAAGAGAGAACAGATGAGAGGGCCCAATCTCCTCAATTACCAAGCAAACCTAGAATCTCCTACTGAGGTCACAGGAGAAGCAAGGACAACTTGGGAAGAGGTAGATTTCTGAGGGGTCCAGGAGGAGTCAGATTTTGGTTGTCCAGGAAGGGGGGGCCTTTCATTCAGCACTGGATATCTTCTGGCTGCCCCTGACCTTCCTCCACTGGGATCTCCGTCCCAGGAGGCATACAGCTGTGCTCAGCCAAGGGGAGCCCAGCAGAGGGTGAGAAGAGGTAAAGGCGAGGGAGGGCATTGATCCTCTGGCCCCTCACTAGGGGCTGCCTCAGGCTGGCTGCATTCCTCCAGTGAAGGCACAGCTATGCCAGCCTCTCCTTACAGGTTCTGGTAATAACCCTCTCCTTTTGTGCTTCTAGGTTAGGGGTGGTCATAGCCCCCCACCGTGCCAGTGTAGGGGTACTAGACCATGTCTTATGGTTTTCCCATACCCTGCTTGTGATAGTGTGAAATATACATTTGATCTTTGTCCCCATCTCCTGGCATGCAACTCCTATAATATTTGGATTCTTCCAAGTGATGAGTGCCTTCTTGTAGGCTAATGAGTTGACTGCCAGCCGGCAGCCCCCAGGTAGCTTCAGGATGGGGGCTGATCACCTGAGAAAGAACAAGGCACGATTAGAAGGTTGGGACTTTCAGCCCCATCTCCCAACCTCGGGGAGGGGAGAGGGGCCGAAGTTTGAGCTGATCACCAGTGGCCAATGATTTGATCAATCATGCCTGCACAATGAGCCTCCATAAAACTCCAAAAGGACAGGGTTTGGAGAGCTGTGGATAGCTGAATGCGTGGGGGCTTCCAGGAAGGTGAACAAGAACACATCCATATGCTGGGGGGCGGTGGAGCTCCCCCAACTCCATGGAGACAGAAGCTTCTGGGCTCAGGACCCCATCCAGCCCTCACCCTATGTGACTCTTCATCTGGCTGTTTATTTGTATCCTTTAAAATAGCCTTCATAATAAACTGGTAAACGTAAACTAATAGATCTGTGACATAACCAGCGCCATCTTAGACAAGCTCAAGTACAAAACGGCCCCGTCCACCTCCTCCCCTGCCCTCCCCCATTCTCTCTTACAAGAAGCCTCATGGTTTCAGAGAAAATGAAACTTTCGGCATCTCCGCATATGCAGAACTCTCCATCCCCATGACCTAACTCAATCCCCACCCTGGAATTACATCACTCAGCTCTTGGCACCAACATACCAATATAAGCTCTACCACCCCCACACCTGCTGCTGTCCCCCATTTTCAGGGCAGCCCAGGGCTGTCCTTCATTTTGAGTACAGCCTGGCAGATTTCTTTCTTTAATAAAGCTTGAACGGTAGCCGGCATCTCGGCTCACTTTCTTTCATAAACAAGTGTTTCCCTGAGTCCTGTGAGTCACTCTAGCAAATTAATTAACCCAAGGAGGGAGGTTTGAGAACCCCAGTTTATAGCCGGTTGGTCAGAAGCACAGGTAAAACAACCTGGGGCTTGTGATCGGCTTAGGCAGTGAAGCTCAATCTTGTGGCACTGAGTGTTCAAACTCTGGGATCTGACACTATCTCCAGATAGATGGTGTCAGAAATGAATTGAATTGGAGAACAGCCAGCTGGTGTCTGCTACAGAATTGATTGCTTGCTTGCTGGTGGGGAGAAATCCCCACACATGCATCGGATGTGAGAAGCGTGTTGTGAGAGCAGAGGAAAAACTGTTTGTTTCTACACACCTCTGTATTAGGGTTCTGTGGAGAACAGAACCCATAGGAGGTAGACAGATAGATACTAGCTCACGCAATTATGGAAGCTGAGAAGTGCCATCATTTGTCATCTGCAAGCTGGAGACCCAAGAAAGCCTGGTGTAGTTTGAAGGCCTGAGAGCCAGGGGGCTGATGGTGTAGAGTCCTGTCCAAGTATGAAGGTCTGAGAACCAGAAAAAAATGAATTCAACCTTCCTCCATGTTTTTTCTATTCAGGCCCTCAGTGGATTGGATGAGGCCCACCCACATTGGGGAGGGCCATATGCTTTATCCAGCCCACCCCAGTTCAAATGCTAATCTCTTCTGCAAAGACCCTCACAGACACACCCAGACATCATGTTTAACCAGGTATCTGAGCAGCCCGTGGCCCAGTCAAGTTGACACTTAAAATTAACCATCATACCTGCCTATACCTTTGTAAATAGTCCCTTTATTAAACCTTCCTCAAATTCTCCTGATTTGAGTGTGCCATCTGTTCCTTCAGGGATCTTCGAGGACACATTCATTCATTTGTTTATCAAATGTTTATTGAACACTTACTATGTGCTTAGACACAGTTCTAGGTGCTTGGGTGACACAGGTAAACAAGACAAAGTTCTCTGCCTGCTGTCTGCTCACTTTCTAGCTGATACCAAGTAGCACCTGAGTGCACCTCACTTCTGGTTGGACAGACTGTCCACGTGTCCTTGCCTGTAGCAAGTGTGACCTGAGTGAGGCCTGCTGAGAGGCAGGGGGAGATGCAGGGAGCAGGCAGCATTCCTGAGGCTATCAGCCCCAGGGCAACAGCCAGCGGGCAGCAGCCCTGACCACCACAGCTCTGACATCAGTCAACTCTGCACAACAGGGCACATCACTTAGCCTCTCTCGTTTTCACTTTTCTTGTTTCCCAGGTGAGGGGTTAGACTAGATAACCAACTTGCAGATTTTCCATATTTGTAATTTTAATTTTTGGGTCTGAGTTGCTCTCCAAATCCTAGGTCAGGGGCAGCAGAAGCAGGTTCCTACGCCTTCCAGAAGGAGCCCTCGTGAGGGCAGGAGAAGGCTAGGATCTCCAGCTCCTGATGTTGTCTGTCCTGGATGGCTGCCCTGCTTACTTTCTGGGGTACAGGGGTGGGTGAGCTCCTCTGGGTCCTCCGAGTCCCCCTGCCAACCACACCTTTCTCTCCGGGCTATAATCTGTTCTAGGTCCAGGTGCTGCAGACCAGGAAGCTGGAAATGTGCAGGGAAGACAGTCCCTGGGCCCTCAGCACACCCAGTGTGGCCCTGCTGGTGCCAGCTGGCAGGCCCAAGCAGCTTCTTAGACAAACATATGCACAAGGCTTTCTGGATACTACCGGCCTCAGAGCCTGCCAGAGGCGAAGAAATCCCCCCTGGCTGGAGGCAATGTTGTATCCAGCCATCCCAGACTCACAGGCATCTCTCTGCTCTGATAGACCTTTGGGCTAGACCCCAGCAACCTCACTTTAGAAAGTGGGTGGGGATTTGAAGGATGCGTAACTGGGCCACCAGCAGTGAGCAGCGATCCACACTGGGAATGAGTAAGCAAGCGTTTGCCGAGTCTGCATGGAGAACAGTGCACTGTGCCAGCTGCCTTTGTAGACATCATCTCATTTAGACTTGCAACTCCTTGGTGAGATAGGTAATTGTACAGTCCTCCCTTTATTGATGAAGACACTGAGCTTACAGAGGGAAAGTGATCTTCCCAGGGTCACACAGCTAATAAATGGGACAACAAGGATTTGAACCCAGGACTTTGGACTCTAAACCCTGAGAGCTTCCCATTACAACATATGCTCTTCACGTTACAGAGACCACCACTCTCTCTCCCCACCGCCACTGCAGGATCTGGTCCCCAACCTCAGTCCTTGGTCCCATGGGAAGCGGCAGAGTTGAGTGGGAGCTGCTACTTGTCAGCATCTGATCTGTCAGGGATCACCAGGCTCTCCACAGCCTTCAAGCCAATCATTTCAGGAGGCCTGGCAGTGCCAGGGGTAGGGCGGCCACTCCGGGAAAGCCATACTTCTAAGGGGCTGCCACTCGGCACACAGCCTTCTGGCTTAGGGCCCACCCAATCTGACCCTAGTCAGGTCCTGTGGGGTGTCTTCTCGGGGCACCTTCCAGCGAGGAGAGGGGAAGACAGCAAAGGCCCTGGCAGGGGTCTAAAGGATCTCCCACCAGCCTTGGGCTGTGGCTCTAGCAGGTGAAATTCACTAAATCCATCAATCAGGGACAAGGCCACTTTTCCCTTTCCAGAGAGAGGGCAAAGGTGAAAAAATGCTCTTTTCTTTCCACCTAACTTCTTCTCTTGGCTGGAATGGAGAATCCCCTCTTCCCTTCCTTTCTTCCTCTTTTTCTTCCCTTCCTTTCTTCCTCTTTTTCTTCCCATTCAGATCCTAACCACCCTCCCCAATACAGACTTAGTTGTCTACTTCCTTTGTGCTTCCAAGAACCCAGTGCATGCCTTGATGGGCTCATTACCTGCTGTTGTATTTGTCACTTGTTTTCTGTCTCCCCCAGCCTCTGTGAGCTCATGCCCCTGCCCTGGCCCAATGCCAGGTAGAGTAAGGACCCCATACAAAGGGCCCTGGGAGACCCTGGTGCCTGCATTTGCTTCTGTCACAGGTGTTATGGACTGCCTGCTCTGTGCCCAGCTCTGGGCTTGGCACTAGAAGAGATGTTCAGGAACTAGAAGACTGGTGGGTCCTTGCCCTCAAGGCTCATGGACTGAACATCAGGAGTGTTATGAAGCCGGACTTGTACAGTAACATCAAAAATATTATTAAGACTTTTGGAAGGAAGAGGCGAATGAAAACTGAAGTTGTCAGAGATGTCACTCAGGAAAAGACGGGTTCCTGAAAGATGCAGGAGTTTGATTGGTGAAAAAGTAGAGAAGGATGTTCCAGATGAGGGAAAGTGAGGGGGCCTAGTGAGGGCAGGGTAAGTAGTGGAGACCAGCCTGGCCAGATCAGGGGTTCAGCTCTGGGGGAGGTGGGAAAGGACATAAGGCAGGATCCTGTTCAATCCCTGCTTTCCAGGCACCTCCTGTGTGCCACACACTAACTGAGGTGCTTCACCCATATGCTCTCACCCCTCATGACATGCCAGTGGGAAAGGCAGGACAGGTCGATGGCAGGGGATGCAGAAGCTCTGAGAGGTTCAGCAAACTGTTCAAGGTCAAAGACAATGGGGCAGAGTCAAAGTCTAAACCAAGGCCTCTGGATCAACAGTCCTGTGCTGTCTTGATCCACTCAGGCTGCTATAACGAGCTGCCATAGACAGGTGGCTTATAAACAATGGGAATTCATTTTTCATAGCTCTAGAGGCTGAAAAGCCCCAAATCAAGGCTCTGGCAGATTTGGTGTCTGGTGAGGACCAGAATCTGGGTTCACAGAAGGTTGTCTTCTTACACAACCTCACATCTTGGAGGGCATGAGGGAGCTCTCCAGGGTCCCTTTTCTAAGGGCACTAATCTCACTCACGAGGGCTCTGTTCTATGACCTAATCACCTCCCAAAGGCCCCACCTCCTAGTACCATCACACTGGGGGCTAGGATTTCCACATACACATCTTGCAGGGACATAAACATTTCGTCTATAGCATGGACGCTCAATAGATGGTGGCACTGGCAGAACAGGAGTTGGATACTCATTCATTCATTCAACAAATGTTTATCAAGCACCTAAAAGCTGGGTGCTGGGGGACATACTGGTGAGCAAGACAGGTGCAGTGTCTGCCTGCATAGTGCCTGCAGTCTAGTGAAGAGGAGGTCTTTACATTTTTTAAAAACTACAAAAATACTTATATCTACATTATTAAAATATGAATTTTATTGTAAACATAATCCTCATTTTTAATAAATCACATATATGCATTTTGAACAAAAATTGCAGGGTTCTATGAGAGCAAATAACATGTACTAGTGGGTCCGGACTTCTTTATAGCAGGTACTTTAAGAGGATCAGTAGAGGTGGGAGCCAGGGAACTTTTCTTAAAGCTTTCTTGCATAGCAAGCATTTTGTTCTTATATGTGGTGGTGCTCTGGTGAATGTTTAACAGCTGGCTGGGGGATGGGGGGGCTGGTTTGTAGGATGTGCCAATTTTCATGGTGTGAATACTTCCTTTGTGGTCAATTTCATGCCACCAACGTGAAGTCCCTGAAAACAGAGTTGAGAAGAGGTGCACACAATTGGCTCTCACGAGCAGTTGTGGGCTCACCACTGAATTATGCTTAGCGGGTGGGGGGCTTTGAAGGGATTGGTGGAGACTATGGGGTTCTGAGGCACCCACAAGTGACCCCTTAGTGCTGCCCCAGGCTATCCTGCCCTGGAGAGACAAGAAAAAATCACTCCTGGCCTCCTGTCTGAGCCATGTTTGGGGACTGTGCTGTGGGTCACCTGATGACCCCTAGATGAGCCTAGAGTCCCAACCTCGCTATCCTCCCAGCACCCTGTGCTCCCAACCAGGCTGTCAGATCTGGTGAAGCTCCTTGCAGGCACCTGTACTGTGCACACATGTTGCAGTGCTCCGACCCCATCTTCAAAGCACTCTCTGCAGCAGGTGGCCAGGATGAGTGACATCCTGCAGACAGGATTTGTGACATTGCTAATGTCTGTGGTGTATGTGCTTGATTGGTCAGACAGTTGCATCATAGAGAAAAGAGCACTAGTTTTGGAGCCAAGAGCTTGAATTTGAATCCCAGCTCTGCTGCTTATGGCTATGGGACTATAGACAAGGCATGTCTCCATTCTGAGCCTCATTATCCTCGTCTGTGAGTTGAGGAAATGGTTGGTACTAACCTCTGGGCATTGTGGAAGGTAGAATGAGATAACATCTATGAAAGCACTTTCTCAGTGCTGGGCACATAAAGCTTGAATCCTGGGCCTCCATGTTCAATTAACTGTAAACCATGGTGACAAGTATGACCCACGGAGTCACAGAATCAGGGTATTGGGGGTGGGTTAAAGGGGTTGTAGATTTTTCCTTCCCACCCTATTAAGAACTCCTCTTACAGTATCCCTGGTGGTGGTCACCGATCTCTGCTTGATCAGGTCTAGAGGTCGAGGTTGGCTACACCTTGGAGACCAAGACAGCGCTCAGGGTTAGTATGTTCTTTCTTTCCCTGCCTCGAAATCTGCATTTTTTGTGGCCATCAGCAGGACCTACCCTGCACACACACTGTGACACACGTCAGCAACAGCATAAATATTTATGACGTGTAGCTAATGCAGTCAACTTGTAGGATTCCCAGAGCTTCAGGTGGCAGCTTTTTGCACAAGAAACCCGTTATTTGGGGAGGGGTCTTGGATGGGGGAAGAGTGGATGTAGGCACAGAGAGGAGACTCTTGGCCTCTCTAAGTGTTCTGGAAGCCTGCCCTTCACTGCGGCAGCCTGAGTGTCTGAATTTGCAGGGAAGGTCAGCTGGCAGCTGCCACTGATTCTGGGCACTGCGAATCAAGCAGCCTTCAGAAGCTTTCATTCAAGAAGCCCCTCCCTGGCTTTGCAGGGCCAGGCCTCACGATCATGGATGCACAATCAGAGAACCTAAAGCACTCCTTACCCCGGCCACCCTGGGGCCAAGCCCTTCGAGAGTGTAGAGCCAAGGATGCTTATTCTCACCTCCCTGGCTTATAGATTCTTCTGGAGCTGAGGCCAGGGAGGAAATCCTAGATGACTGTCTCTAGGCCCCAAAAGGACCCCAGATAAAGCCACCCCACCACATCCCCAGCACATAGCCCACACGCCAGGAAATGCAAGTATTTCAAGGCTTTAAATGGTGTTGCTGAGGGCTCATGCACACATGGGATGAGTTCCTCCTGTGGCTGTCTGGACAACACCCTCAGCATGGTCATGTGCTGAGCATCTGGGCCAGAAGCCTTATCATCCTCTGGACTCAGGGTGGAGGTGGGGTGAGAAGGGGTGGGCAAAGGAACGAGAGGGAAGTGCTTCCTGGAGAGTAGTTAAGCTTGGGCCTGAGGGCCTCAAGCCTGGAGTGCGCCTCTCCATGGGCCCTTTTTTGGGGAGTACCAGCAAGGGCAGAGCCTGACCTGGCCTGGCCTTTTGCCCAGCCTGAACTGGAGAGGAGTGCTCCCTGGAAGTGAGGAGGATGATTTCCAGATGGACTCTTGATAAGGCAAGATTTAATCACCCCAGAGCCCCACTTCATCCCCTTCCAACCTTGTATCCTAGGCTACAACCTCTCCCAGCAGATCTTACGCTCTGCACGACTGTTTTACCAGGGTCTAACCATTTGCCTCTTTGGCAAAACCAGTTTGCTTTCCCCCACCTTGGACAGCTCCTCTGCTGAGGAATAAAGGGAGGAAGAAAAGTGATGAAGAGCATCCAGGCTGGGAAGGACCAGCTGTGAGAGATGGACAGGGAGCCCCAGACTCTCTTTCATCATTAGGCCTGAGCCAGAGAACTGGCTCCTCTAGGAGAAGGTCCCTTATCTCCACACCCCTAAGACGGGGGTAATTCTCCTCCTCTGTGTTCTCCTAACACCCTGGCCAACTCCCTATCACTGTGCTAACAACATTGCATTAATTTTGCTCATGTGACTATTTTCCCCCAAAGACTCTAAGTTCCTTGAGAGCAGAATCTGCATATTGTTTTTCTGTCTTTGAACTTGGAGTGCCCACCAGTGTCCAATACATAATAAGCACTTTATAAATATTTGGTGAAAGCTCCTCAAGCTTGTGAAATTCACAAAGGAAAATCTAAGCCTCTGTGTACACATATTAATGGTTAAGGTGGGAGTGGGACCAAAGTGCAAGAAGAGGGAAGAAAGACCTGCCTGCATTTGTACACGTTTTCCAGAGGGCTGGGAGGGTGGAGCTAAGGAACTGCAACTGCAGTGATGAAAGAAGGTGCAGGGTTCAGAGCTCCTTGGAATGCAGCCAGTGCAGGCTGCCCTCTCTGCTGCTGTGTCATTTCCATAGCAGGAGGGGACCACAGTCCTTGCAGTATAGAAAGTGACCACACCTCAAGGCATCAGAACCAAGTGCCAGTAAGAGCTGGGTGACTAGTGATATTATCCTATGTTGAACAGCCATTCATCACATGAGAACTCAAGACATCTTTCTGGGAACCTACTCTGCTCTCAGCACTGAGGGGGGCATAGAGATGGATGAAGCCCAGACCCCTGTCTTCTTGGATCTCTAGTACAGCTGGAGAAGTGAGTCTCGGAGCTCTGAAGAGCAACTCTGCCATGGTATCATTACATGCTGTGTTGTGTAGTGTGACTGTGAGTGTCCTGGGAAGTCAGGGGAGAGAGGAATGACTCATCACCAAAGGCTGACGTCATTCGAAGTAATATAAAGAAGTACAAGACAATTCTAATGGTAGATGTAGAGGAGCAACTAATGCACAGAGAAAAAAACCCAAAACTACAGATCTTGCAAGCTACATGTTGAGAACAGGGGAAGGTTGCCTTTACGGGCTTGAGGGAAAGAGTCAGAGTCTTGAAGGAGCCTTGAGGAAAGTATTTAAACAGAAAGAGAAGAGCAGACCCAAAGACACTCAGTGCACTCAAGGATGGGATGGGAATGCGGGTGCTTGGTCTGCACCTGGGACCTTCCTCCCTGTGAATGAATTTTTAAATAGAGTTTAAAGTTAGTGCATGCACACTGTAAAGAATTTTAAAAAGTACAAAAGGGTGTTGATTGAAATTCTAAGCTCCGTCCCATAGTTCCCCTCTCAGGTCCCACTGGCACCTTTCTCTCATGTTATCATTCTAGTGATTTCTAAGAATATAAAAGCTTATATTTTAAGACAGATGGCAACATACTACACATAGTGCTCTATATCTTGTTTTTTATTAAATATATATATATATAGATTATTATTCCATTTTAGTCCATATAGAATTGCCTTGTCATTTTTTATAGCTTCATAGAGTACCATTGCATGCACATGACAAATTTAATTTAACCAGATCTGTATGGATGGACAGGTTATCTGCAATTTTTTCCTTTTATAACTAGTATTGAAATAACATTCTTTTATATAGGTCAATTTATACATGTGAGTCTATAGGAATAGCTGGGTCAAGGGATATGTACATTTTCAGTTTGAGAGATATTACCTTCCATAAAGGTACTATATGAGAGTATCTGTTTCCTTCTCACATTCCTTCTCGGTGTTAAACTTATTTGATCTTTGCCAATCTAAGTGATAATGGTATCTCATCATAACACTAATTTGAATTCTGAATGGATTAAATTGCGTACCATTTCATATGCTTAAAAGGTATTTATTCACATCTTTTCCTATGAACTGTTTATATCTTTTGTCCAATTTTTCTATTAAATTATTGGTCTTTTTCTTATTGATTTACAGGAGCTCTTCTTTATTTATTAAAGTAACTTCTTGTTTATGATGTTGCTGATACTTTCCCAATCAGTCATTCATGCTTTTACTTTTTTGTGGTGGTTTTTGCCAAGTAGAAATATGTGGTTTTTATATGTGCGATGTGAGCTTGACAGTCTTTTCTTTCATGACTTCAGAGTTTGGCCCATACTTAGATCTTGCACATTTTCAGATTATAAAAATATGCTCCCATATTTTCTTTTGGTACTTGTATAGATTCAATTTTTACTTTTAAATATTTGATTGATCCAGAACTAATTTTGATTTTAGGAATGATTTTGCTTTTTTCAATGTAGTTTGGATTTCATCCTTACCAGTTTATGAAAGACATCTCACTCTTTTTACTGTGTGAATATAGTTATTCTATCTCATGAACGTACTATAATTTATTAACCATCTCCTCAAATATAGACAGATTGTTGCCCTTAAAAATAATAATGTAATAAGTAACCCCCAAAGGCATCGAAAATGTACATTAGTTTAATGCTTCTGAAACGTGCATCAGGTAATGCTTCTGAAACAATGTATGAGAGTTCCTTTTTCTCCGCAGCCTCGCCAGCATTTATCATTCATAGTCTTTTGGATTTTAGCCATCCTAACTGGGGTTAGATGGTATCTCAATGTGGTTTTGATTTGCATTTCCCGGATGCTGAGTGATGTTGAGCATTTTTTCATATGTCTGTTGGCCATTTGGATATCTTCCTTAGAGAAATGCCTACTTAGCTCTTTTGCCCATTTTTTAATTGGGTTGCTTGTTTTCTTCTTGTAAAGTTGTTTGAGTTCCTTATATATTCTGGATATTAATCCTTTGTCAGATGTATATTTTGCAAATATTTTCTCCCACTCTGTTGGTTGTCTTTTAACTCTTTTAATTGTTTCTTTTGCTGTGCAGAAGCTTTTTAGTTTGATATAATCCCATTTGTTTATTTTTCCTTTGGTTGCCCGTGCTTTTGGGGTCGTATTCATGAAGTCTGTGCCCAGTCCTATTTCCTGAAGTGTTTCCCCTATGTTTTCTTTAAGAAGTTTTATTGTCTCAGGGTGTATATTTAAATCCTTAATCCATTTTGAGTTGATTTTAGTATACGGTGAGAGGTATGGATCTAGTTTCATTCTCCTGCATATCGATATCCAGTTATCCCAACACCACTTGCTGAAGAGGCAGTCCCTTCCCCAGTGAATAGGCTTGGTGCCTTTGTCAAAGATCAGATGGCAGTAAGTGTGTGGGTTGATTTCTGGATTCTCTATTCTATTCCATTGGTCAGTGTGTCTGTTTTTATGCCAGTACCATACTGTTTTGGTTATTATAGCTTTGTAGTATAGCTTAAAGTCAGGTAGTGTTATGCCTCCAGCTTTATTTTTTTTGCTGAGCATTGCTTTGGCTATTCGTGGTCTTTTATTGTTCCATATAAATGTCTGGATAGTTTTTTCCATTTCTGAGAAAAATGTCTTTGGAATTTTGATGGGGATTGCATTGAATTTGTATATCACTTTGGGTAGTATGGACATTTTCACTATGTTGATTCTTCCAATCCAAGAGCATGGAATATCTTTCCATCTTCTTGTATCCTCTCTAATTTCTCTCAGCAGTGGTTTGTAGTTCTCATTATAGAGATTTTTCACCTCCTTGGTTAACTCAATTCCTAAGTATTTTATTTTTTTGGTGGCTATTGTAAATGGGCAGGCTTTCTTGATTTCTCCTTCTGCATGTTCACTATTGGAGAAAAGAAATGCTACTGATTTTTGTGTGTTGATTTTGTATCCTGCTACTGTGCTGAAATCATTTATCAATTCCAACAGTTTTTTTGTAGAGGTTTTAGGCTGTTCGATAT
This sequence comes from Cynocephalus volans, assembly GCF_027409185.1. Taxonomy (NCBI): domain Eukaryota; kingdom Metazoa; phylum Chordata; class Mammalia; order Dermoptera; family Cynocephalidae; genus Cynocephalus; species Cynocephalus volans. The sequence goes on along the minus strand of NC_084470.1, from coordinate 120,595,866 downwards.
ATAGGATCATGTCATCTGCAAACAGGGACAGTTTGACTTCATCTTTTCCAATCTGGATGCCCTTTATTTCCTTCTCTTCTCTGATTGCTCTGGCTAGTACTTCCAACACTATGTTGAATAGGAGTGGTGAGAGTGGGCATCCTTGTCTAGTGCCTGTTCTTAAAGGAAAAGCTTTCAGCTTTTCCCCATTCAGGATGATATTGGCAGTGGGTTTGTCATATATGGCTTTAATTATGTTGAGATACTTTCCCTCTATACCTAACTTATAGAGGGTCTTTGTCATGAATGAGTGCTGAACTTTATCAAATGCTTTTTCAGCATCTATAGAGATGATCATATGGTCCTGGTGTTTGAGTTTATTAATATGGTGTATCACATTTATTGATTTGCGTATGTTGAACCAACCTTGCATCCCTGGGATGAATCCCACTTGATCATGATGAATAATTTTTCGTATGTGTTGCTGTATTCTGTTTGCTAGTATTTTAGTGAGGATTTTTGCATCTATATTCATCAAGGATATCGGCCTGTAGTTTTCTTTTTTGGTTATATCTTTACCTGGTTTTGGTATCAGGATGATGTTTGCTTCATAGAATGAGTTTGGGAGATTTGCGTCCGTTTCAATCTTTTGGAATAGTTTGTAAAGAATCGGTGTCAATTCCTCTTTGAATGTTTGGTAAAATTCTGCTGTGAATCCATCTGGTCCTGGGCTTTTCTTTGTTGGGAGCCTTCTGATAACAGCTTCAATCTCCTTTATTGTTATTGGTCTGTTCAAATTTTCTACGTCTTCACGGTTCAGTTTTGGGAGCTTGTGTGTGTCCAGAAATTTATCCATTTCCTCCAGATTTTCTTTTTTTTTTTTTTTTAATTTTTATTTTTATTTATTTTTTTTAATTTATTTATTTTTTTTTTTAAATTTTATTTTGTCGATATACATTGTAGCTGATTAATGCTCCCCATCACCAAAACCTCCCTCCCTTCTCCCTCCCCCCCTCCCCCCCAACCATGTCCTTTCTGTTTGTTTGTTGTATCAACTTCAAATAATTGTGGTTGTTATATCTTCTTACCCCCCCCCCCCGTTTGTGTGTGTATGTGTGTATGTGTGTGTGTGAATTTATATATTAATTTTTAGCTCCCACCAATAAGTGAGAACATGTGGTATTTCTCTTTCTGTGCCTGACTTGTTTCACTTAATATAATTCTCTCGAGGTCCATCCATGTTGTTGCAAATGGCAGTATTTCATTCGTTTTTATAGCTGAGTAGTATTCCATTGTGTAGATGTACCACATTTTCCGTATCCACTCATCTGATGATGGGCATTTGGGCTGGTTCCAACTCTTGGCTATTGTAAAGAGTGCTGCGATGAACATTGGGGAACAGGTATACCTTCGACTTGATGATTTCCATTCCTCTGGGTATATTCCCAACAGTGGGATGGCTGGGTCGTATGGTAGATCTATTTGCAATTGTTTAAGGAACCTCCATACCATTTTCCATAGAGGCTGCACCATTTTGCAGTCCCACCAACAATGTATGAGAGTTCCTTTTTCTCCGCAGCCTCGCCAGCATTTATCGTTCATAGTCTTTTGGATTTTAGCCATCCTAACTGGGGTTAGATGGTATCTCAATGTGGTTTTGATTTGCATTTCCCGGATGCTGAGTGATGTTGAGCATTTTTTCATATGTCTGTTGGCCATTTGGATATCTTCCTTAGAGAAATGCCTACTTAGCTCTCTTGCCCATTTTTTAATTGGGTTGCTTGTTTTCTTCTTGTAAAGTTGTTTGAGTTCCTTATATATTCTGGATATTAATCCTTTGTCAGATGTATATTTTGCAAATATTTTCTCCCACTCTGTTGGTTGTCTTTTAACTCTTTTAATTGTTTCTTTTGCTGTGCAGAAGCTTTTTAGTTTGATATAATCCCATTTGTTTATTTTTCCTTTGGTTGCCCGTGCTTTTGGGGTCGTATTCATGAAGTCTGTGCCCAGTCCTATTTCCTGAAGTGTTTCCCCTATGTTTTCTTTAAGAAGTTTTATTGTCTCAGGGTGTATATTTAAATCCTTAATCCATTTTGAGTTGATTTTAGTATATGGTGAGAGGTATGGATCTAGTTTCATTCTCCTGCATAACGATATCCAGTTATCCCAGCACCACTTGCTGAAGAGGCAGTCCCTTCCCCAGTGAATAGGCTTGGTGCCTTTGTCAAATATCAGATGGCAGTAAGTGTGAGGGTTGATTTCTGGATTCTCTATTCTATTCCATTGGTCAGTGTGTCTGTTTTTATGCCAGTACCATACTGTTTTGGTTATTATAGCTTTGTAGTATAGCTTAAAGTCAGGTAGTGTTATGCCTCCAGCTTTATTTTTTTTGCTGAGCATTGCTTTGGCTATTCGTGGTCTTTTATTGTTCCATATAAATGTCTGAATAGTTTTTTCCATTTCTGAGAAAAATGTCTTTGGAATTTTGATGGGGATTGCATTGAATTTGTATATCACTTTGGGTAGTATGGACATTTTCACTATGTTGATTCTTCCAATCCAAGAGCATGGGATATCTTTCCATCTTCTTGTATCCTCTCTAATTTCTCTCAGCAGTGGTTTGTAGTTCTCATTATAGAGATTTTTCACCTCCTTGGTTAACTCAATTCCTAAGTATTTTATTTTTTTGGTGGCTATTGTAAATGGGCAGGCTTTCTTGATTTCTCCTTCTGCATGTTCACTATTGGAGAAAAGAAATGCTACTGATTTTTGTGTGTTGATTTTGTATCCTGCTACTGTGCTGAAATCATTTATCAATTCCAACAGTTTTTTTGTAGAGGTTTTAGGCTGTTCGATATATAGGATCATGTCATCTGCAAACAGGGACAGTTTGACTTCATCTTTTCCAATCTGGATGCCCTTTATTTCCTTCTCTTCTCTGATTGCTCTGGCTAGTACTTCCAACACTATGTTGAATAGGAGTGGTGAGAGTGGGCATCCTTGTCTAGTGCCTGTTCTTAAAGGAAAAGCTTTCAGCTTTTCCCCATTCAGGATGATATTGGCAGTGGGTTTGGCATATATGGCTTTAATTATGTTGAGATACTTTCCCTCTATACCTAACTTATAGAGGGTCTTTGTCATGAATGAGTGCTGAACTTTATCAAATGCTTTTTCAGCATCTATAGAGATGATCATATGGTCCTTGTGTTTGAGTTTATTAATATGGTGTATCACATTTATTGATTTGCGTATGTTGAACCAACCTTGCATCCCTGGGATGAATCCCACTTGATCGTGATGAATAATTTTTCGTATGTGTTGCTGTATTCTGTTTGCTAGTATTTTAGTGAGGATTTTTGCATCTATATTCATCAAGGATATCGGCCTGTAGTTTTCTTTTTTGGTTATATCTTTACCTGGTTTTGGTATCAGGATGATGTTTGCTTCATAGAATGAGTTTGGGAGATTTGCGTCCGTTTCAATCTTTTGGAATAGTTTGTAAAGAATCGGTGTCAATTCCTCTTTGAATGTTTGGTAAAATTCTGCTGTGAATCCATCTGGTCCTGGGCTTTTCTTTGTTGGGAGCCTTCTGATAACAGCTTCAATCTCCTTTATTGTTATTGGTCTGTTCAAATTTTCTACGTCTTCACGGTTCAGTTTTGGGAGCTTGTGTGTGTCCAGAAATTTATCCATTTCCTCCAGATTTTCAAATTTGTTGGCGTATAGTTGTTTATAGTAGTCTCGAATGATTCCTTGTATTTCAGATGAATCAGTTGTAATATCGCCTTTTTCATTTCTAATTTTTGTTATTTGAGTCTTCTCTCTTCTTTTTTTTGTTAGCCATGCTAATGGTTTGTCAATTTTATTTATCTTTTCAAAAAACCAACTTTTTGATTCGTTGATCTTTTGAATTGTTTTTTGGTTTTCAATTTCATTCAGTTCTGCTCTGATCTTAATGATTTCTTTCCGTCTGCTAACTTTAGGATTGGATTGTTCTTGTTTTTCTAGTTCTTTAAGGTGAAGTGTTAGGTTGTTCACTTGCCATCTTTCCATTCTTCTGAAGTGAGCATTTAATGCAATAAATTTTCCCCTCAATACTGCTTTTGCAGTATCCCACAGGTTTTGGTATGATGTATCATTGTTTTCATTAGTTTCAATAAACTTTTTGATTTCCTGCTTAATTTCTTCTTGGACCCATATGTCATTAAGTAGAATGCTGTTTAATTTCCATGTGTTTGTATGTGCCTACCAATGACTCAGGGAGCTTGTTAAAATGCAAATTCTGATTCAGTAGGTTTGGGGCGGGGCCTGCATTTCTAACAAGTACCCAGGTGATACCATGATGCTGGTCTGTGGATCACACTTTGAGTAACAATAGTTTAGTCGACTTCTTGCACAAATTTTTTTTTTTTTAGCATTTTTGTTCGTTCGTTTTGTTTTCTTTGGCAGCTGGCCAGTACAGGATCGAACCCTGGACCTTGGTGTTCTCAGTACCACGCTCTAACCAACTAAGCTAACTGGCCAGCCCTGACTTCTTGCAAGGTTCTGAAATTCTCTTTTGTGCATCCTGTCCATTTGGGGAGAAAGTAGCACTCACGAGCCATCTCATTCCATCTTCAAGTGGCTCCAGTTGAGGTTCTTCTTCATATGAAGTAAAATCTGTATTTCTTGACCCTTGATTCAGATAAATAAGGTCTGAATCCTCACAGGCTAGCCCTTCAAATTTTTGCTAGACATTTTTGGCACGTCTTCTCTTCTACAGGCTGAACATCTCCTCTTCCTCCACCTGCTCTGCAGATGGTACTGTCAGGAGGGTGGGGAGCAGGGGAGGACGGTGTGAAAGCGGGCTACCCTGCCTCAGCTTTCCCCTTTGGAACTCCAGTCTCTGTTGTAAGTTCTTCCCATGCATGCTTGTCCAAGTAAGTCCATTAAGTATTCTCAGAGCTAAAGGTCAAAGTCATGCTTGCATCTCCCTATCTCTGGAGAGGACGCTCTCCCAGACCCACAGTGGTGGGAGTGGCTGTTTGGGGTGGGGGAAGGGATCAGAGAACTGGGTATCTAAGAAGAGAGTGGGTCCCTGGGGTAAGCTGCAAATGCTTAACAACTGGCTCAGAGAGAAGCAGCAGCAGCCTTGGTTTGTAGCATTTGCTGATTTCCACGGTGTAAATGCTCCCGCCATGACCAATTTCAAGTTAGCAACATGATGCCACCGTGCACACTAGCACAATGTTGTAAAGCTTTCCCACCATACGGATAGAATAAACGTAAATAACCTCAAGAACATAGTCGATAATAGACTGTAGTATAATGATTAGAAAATGAGTCTTTAGTGTGTATTACCTTTGTTTTTAAATATAATTTACTTAATTGTACGTTTCTTACCATTGCTGTGATTAACAACTGGCTTGCAGATTTTTTTGAAAACTTAACCATCTGCTGCTGTGAGCCTTTAAGAGCCATCTCCAGCACAACTGGTGCGCCTCTGTTTTGAAAGTTGGAGCCTGTCCTCCTCCTGGGGGCCTCTAAGAGAGAGCAAGCAAGGCCACTCGTCTCTGGAGGCTTTGAGACCACTCCAGGTTCCTGCCTTGAAGCCACACGCCACGCTTCCAATATCAGTGTTCTGCCGCCCCCTAATGGCAACTCCTGCCCTCTGCGGCTGCCCGAGAGCTTTATCCTACCGCAGAACCCACCAGCTCCGCGCCAGGATCAGAGGCCCTCGGGGCAGGTGAAACAGTCTCCCCTTTCCACTCCAGCCTTTTGGAACCCAAGAGGGGCAGGGGGCCTCAAGCCCCGTGGCTCCCTTCCCATCCCAAGTGGTGGTGATAAGCAGGTCACTGTGGCGCCACCTGGTGCCTTTGCTGGGTCAGTGGCGCACGCACCTGCAATGTCAGCCCCATGCGGGGCACCCCTGAGTGTGGCTGCTCTAAGGGAATTCTGACTCAAGAGTTGTGGTTTGTTGTTGTTTTTGCTTTGGGCCCCCCCCTGGGAACCTCCCAACAGTCACCTGTATTAGATCCTGGGGCTTCCTGTCATTTTAGAGCAAGTGAGAAGAGGAGGGAAAGAAAAGACCTCAGCAGAGCACAGCACTGAACCTTCCTCCACTTGGTGGGACCTTCTCATCAGCAATGGCCCAAACTGGAACTAAAAGCACCAGCTGGGAAAACCCAAGTGCTCCCCTGAAACAGTGGCCTTCAACCCGTACTGACCAGATCAGCCGTAAGAAAATACGTTTTACGGGTTCAGGAAGCAATACCTACCTTTACTATGGATAATGCACTTTGACATTGTTCTATTTATTCCTCCCCATTAAAAAAAAACACACACCTCTCTATAACTTAGGTAGAATTCACAGCTCGTTGACAGGTCACCACCTACAGTTTGCAAAGCAGTAGCCTAGCCCTCATTTCACTGAGAAGAAACAGAAGACAAAGAAAGAACAAACTTGCCCTTGGCAAATTGGAGCAGATCGGGATCTAGGATCTAGAATCCAGGTCTCTGATGCCCAGTCCTGAGCTCATCTCCCAAAACTTCTAGGCCTCCTCTGGGCTTTAATGCAAGGGCTCCAGGCTCCCTTGCATTAAAGCCCAGAGGCTTCACACACTGTGGCCCAGACGTGTGTAGAGCAGACTGTCAGGATCTGACAACAGGCCCCTCAGTGCTCCAGAAGGAAGGGGTCATCACCAGCTGTCTCTCAGGTCCTCCCATAATGAACTTCTCCTGTTTCAGCACAAGGCGGCAGCAAAGAGAAGCAAACGGCCTTGCAGGCTGGTCCTGTAACTTAATAGGCAAATAAGTAGCCTTAGCATTTTGCTTGAGGTCAGAAGCCAAAAGGCAGTATTTTACCAAAGACCTTTGGAACTTACTTTTAAAGGTTAAAAGATGGAAGCAATATTCTAAAGACTAAGCAATACCTGATGCAATCTTTGTTGAGTGAGTGTTGATGGAAATATAAATCTGTACAATCTTGCTACAAGGTATTTTGGCATTATGTTTCAAATTTTTTAAATGTTCAAACCCACTGATCCAGAAATTCAACTAATAGGAATTTAATATGAAGTGCTAATTATATATACAAAGATAGCACAATCTATATTTTTTAATGGAAACATCTGAATAACTTCAACATGGAATTAGTTTTGAAATGCTGGTACAACAAAAAAAAAGTAATACTATTCAGCCATTAGGTAGGATTATGTAGAATGTAAAAAGCAGCTTACAAAATAGTATGTGTGGTATGACCCCATTTGTATCAAATGTTCAGGGATTCTCCAGATAGTGGAGAGAAGGTGGGATGGCTCCCTAAAGAAGGGAGCCATTCAGAATCACCTGGGGAGGTTTTCAAAACACATAGTCTTCCCCAGCCCCTCACCCCAGGAAACTGTGATACGCCTCTCTGGGAGTTAGGGCTTCCTTTTGAGAATGATTTCTGGGGGGTGAGGGGAGAACAGAGAGTTGCCAAAGGTGTATCTATTAGTGTGTACAGCACATGCATGTGGGATATTGGTGGGATGCTTACTAGAATGGTAGCAGAAGTCATCTCTGAGTGGTGAGGTTTCCAGGTGCTTTTCAATAACTATAATACTTATAATAATTATGATAAAATACAGTTTTTAAAAAATCATTCACCTGGGCTCAACATCTGGGCTGTTTTGAGTTTTGGGCTGTTACAAATAAAGCTTCTATGAATGTTCATATACAGGTTTTTGTGTGAACATAAGTTTTCATTTCTTTGACATAAATGCCCAAGAGTGCATGCAATTGAGGCTTGTTTTATGGTCTAGCATGTGGTCTATCCTGGAGAATGTTCTATGTGCACTTGAGAAGAATGTATTTTTTGCTGTTGGGTAGAGTGTTTTATAGATGTCTATTAGGTCTAGTTGGTTTATAGTGTTGTTAAAGTTCTCAATTCCTATGTTGATTTTCTGTCTAGTTCTATCCGTTTTTGAAAGTGCAGTATCCAAGTTTCCAACTATTACTGTTGAATTGTCTATTTCATTTCTGTCTATTTTTGCTTCATGTATTTTTGTGCTCTGTTATTAGGTGTATACATGATTATAACTGTTAGTTTTCCTGATGGATTGACCTTTCTGTCATTATGAAAGGCCCCTCTTTATCTCTAGTAACATTTTTTAAGTCTATTTTGTCTGATATCAGTCAGTACAGCCACTCCAGCTTTCTTCTAGTTACTATCTGCATGATATATCTTTTTCCACCTTTCTACTTTCAGTCTATTTGTATCTTTAAATATAAAGTGTACCTCCTGTAGACAGCATATATAGCTGGATCATGTTTTTTTTTTTTTTCTCCAGTCTGATAACCTTTGTCTTTTGACTGGATTGTTTAATCTATTCACATTTAGTGTTTTATTGACATAGTTGAATTTACATCTGACATTTCACTTTTGTTTTTTATATGTCTCATGTCTTTTTTGTTTCCCTGTTCCTTGTTTGCTGCTTTCTTCTGCAGTAATCTTTCTAATGTAACATTTTAATTTCTTAATGATTTTTTCACTATATTTTTGAGCTATTATGTTAGTGATTGCACTAGGGCTTTCCGTATACATCTTAACTCACCAGAATCAGCTTCAGATTTATAATAGCTTCATTCCAGTGAACACTGAAATGTTACTGCTATATAGCTCTATTCCCTTCTCCCCTTTTTCTGTGGTATTATTGTTATAGTGAGGAGCTTTTTAAATGCACAGATTTCTCTATTGTACCCCATACCTATAGAATCATAATCTACATTTTTAAAGCTCCCTGGTGATTCTGATGATTGGCAAGCTTGGGGATCTCTTTTCTAGAAGGTGAAGAAACTTGCAGCCAAGATGTAACAACAATCATACTCAGGGAATGTAGTAGGTTAGAAATCTTGATTTCCTTTGATCTTAGAATAGGATTTTTAGGTAATGCATGAACAGAGCTAAAAGGCTCTTGAGTAGGGGACAAAATTCCACAGATGGCTTTTTCCAATCTGTGGACTTTTGCTTGGCAAAAGCCATGTAATCAATTCTAATCACTGTTTAGGGATGGGATTGTGTACTTTGACTATTTTAGGTCACTGGTTTGATTCCGGCTCAAAGGACTATTGACTATTTAACCTACTGATTGTTCTTAAGAGATGCTAAGGAAACTGCTTGAATGCTGTTTAAATATGCTAAGGAAATCGCTGTAGGAAGTATGTGAAAAAGAAAATGTTTGCTAAGGACAAGCTGGTTGTTTGGTGGATCGACTTAGCTTTTTACAAATTGCATTCTGGAATGTCACATGGTTAACTTTACTGCTATTACTAGTTTCAGTTGTTTAAAGCTATACTTAACCATAATTCACTTCTGTAGCACTGCCTGTTTTTATGTTCTTCTTTGATGATTGAATCAACTGATTTTTCTTGTGAAACTTCCTTGTCTTGTCAATAAAAAGAAAGGCAGATTTTGAATTGCGGCTGCTCCCCTGATGGGTGGCAGTCCCTCCAGGCCTTATTCATGGTACCTTGAGTGAATTTTTGCCTTTTTCGTCTTGGTTACACAGAGGGAAGTGTAACAAGGCTTTGCCCAGAGCCCAGGTCCTCCAGCTCCCACCCATACTCTTCCCTACATGCTGTGCTGCTTCCCCACGTGACTTCTCTATGACTTCTCAGTTGCCTGCCTTTGGCTCCTGCCTGCTTCTCAGAGAGGTCAAATAGATTAATAGGGGAATAAAATGCTTTGTTGGTTATTCAACCTCATGGTGATTTGAGGGGAAAGTTGGAGACCCTGCACAACCTTGTCCATAATGACCAACCAGGACTTGGATGACTCAGCCCTGGAAGTGCCTGTTCACCTTGCATTACCTATAAGGAAATAACTGAATAAACCGAAGAATAACTTACCCATTCATTCAGCATTTATTAAGTGTCTAGGATATGCCAGGAATTAGAGTATACATTAGATATAAAAATATGAATGAGATTCAATTCCTTTTCTCGAGATGTTCATGAAGTATATATAATGTAAAAAATACAGGGAAAATATTTAACCTACTCAAAAATTCTGTAAACTGAATTTTTTTTTTTCATAATTTATATGGTAGCAACACCTGATTCAACCTGAAATATTTGGTGGCAAAACATGACCTGAACTGACATAAAGCAATGAATTATAGCTTTACTTACCTCACTCACTGTGTGTGAATATTCATACATTTCTCTGCAGAAATATTAAAATGTTTGATTTACAGAGTGCAGCCCCAGACCTTACTAGGATTGTTACATAATGTATAGCATCTGCAACAAATTATCTTCCTAAAACCTGAAATATTCTGAATTCTAATATACATCTGGCCCAAGGATTTCTGATAAGGGATTGTATGCCTGTATTTCCTTAAGTCTCTTTGGCCTTGGAAGAATTCCAGATATTTGAAGTTCATGGCCAGGGTACAAGCCAGAACTCCCTATAAAAAGCCTCTGAATGACCACTGAGATACAAATGTAAAAGCTATGATGTTTCTTTTTGGGTCAGTCAGGCTATAGCCCTTTGAACTTCCACTGTTGTGGAGTGCTGGACTGAGCTTGGCTGGTGAAACTTCCATAGTATTATGCCATAACCTGAGATATGGTGTGACGAGTTTTGACAGTGGTGGCCAGCTGGGATGCACTGACTCACAAAGGCAGAGTGGACCCCTCTGCAGGTGCTGGGCAGTGACTCTGAGCCTCTGTCTGGTAGTCAGTGGTCTAGGTCAAGATTTGGCAGGAGGGAGCAATTCTTCCAGCAGCTAGGGCAACCCAGGAATGAGAAATCCAGGGATGAAGACATGCAGAGTCCAACCCTAGGCAGGGGGCCAGGGCAGGGCTGCAGTCCCAGAGAAAAGGACATGCAACAGCGAGCAGGGCCTCAATCTAAGCAGCTGCCAGTACAAGAGCTCGATTGGTAGAGACAACACAGAAGACCTGCCTGGGATTAAAGTAGGACTGGGTCTCAGGAAGAAGGCTGGGCCTTCTCAGGAGCTAGGCTGCCTGGATGCTAAGCCGCACACTGGGGAGCTGAGGCAGCCTCAGTCTCTCCCTACTAACATCTAGTTTGGCCCCCAGGATTAGACATGGACTAGATTCTAGAAAGGTTTCCTCTGTAGGCAGATCCTGGCAACAAGAATCGAAGGTTCACAGGGAAGAGAGATTAAGAATCCCTCCAGTCCTAGATACCATAGTGACTTGGGTTGGTCCTTATGCCCAGAGAAAAGTTGGGCCCTTGCCCAGCTGCTGTGAGGTAACTTATAAGCCCTTGGAACACACTCCCTCATAAGAGTAACTTTGTTTACCTGGGAGGTCTTGGGCCACACCATAGTTTGACTGTGCTAACAGTGTGATGTATGGAAAGTGGGGGGTGGGGACTGGGCCACATAGTATCAGCTTGACCTCTGGAGGGGCGGGAGACTAAGGCCAGCCAAGTCAGCAGTCAGCCATGCCTCCATGATCGACCCCCAATAAAAAAAAAAACGTGGACACCAAGGCTCAGCTGAGTTTTCCTGGCTGGCAGTACTGTATGTGTGATGCCCCATGTCATTGCTGGGAGAAGTAAGCACTGTCCACATGTCTTCACTGGGAAAGGACAACTGGAAGCTCACGCCAGTTCTCTCATGGGCCCTGCCCTATGAGTATAATGCCTTTTCTGAGTTCTCGAGTCCTAGCAAATCATTGAACCTGCAGGTGGTCTCAAGGATCTCGCAAACTGCAGGCCCACCTTCCTCTCTAAAACAGACCCAAATGGACGCTGAATTCCTGGCACTTTTGTGCCATTCTTGCTCCTCCACGTGTTCCACCATCCCAATGCCTCAATGGCCATTTGGATCCCTCTGCAGATCCGTGTGCCATGGCAGCCAGGGCCTCTTCATCCCCAAGGCTGGGGCCAGTGGGAGCCACTACAACTACTTGAGTGTTCCACCTGCACCCAGCCAGGGAGCTCCATTTCCACTGTCACCCTCCCTTTCTGGCTTCCAGGCCACTTCCCAACCACAAATCCAATTATTGAACTAAGACGTAGTAGTTTACTAGCAATGATTTCATGAGATGCTAAATAAAAAACTAGCCCTAAACCCCGCCCAGGGGAGGAGCCGCATGGTCACAGTGAATCCTTTAGCAAGTCTCTTCTCATCTTGTCTTCAATTTTCTACCTAGAAAATAACACCTGCCCTGCTGTTCCATTGCTTGTGAAAACTAAACCTATAGTGCTGGTAAGGGCTTTACAAACTGAACAGTGATCAGCAAACTTCAGGAAAGGAAATTTTAAGAGAGCACAGAGTGTTCTGACTTGGCTAGCTTTGGACAAAAGTCAAAATTTTTGTCTGTGTTTCCTTTGTCTCTACTTTCCTTAGAAAATATTTTCTATGATTACTGGCAAACTAAAATAGTCACCTTTAAGAAAATTTCAAAAATAGAATGGAGGTCAGGGGACTACATTCATTCATGCTTTCGTGAGTTCCCTGCCTGTTTCTTTATAAGCATATTTTAAATTGTCTATAAGATAGAGAAATGCTCTCTTCCCGTCACATTTTCACTTAAGTCCCTTCTCTCTTTTCACCAATGCAAGTCACCCTTGGCCATAGATTCCCCTTTCACTGTGATCCTGGCTCCCCATCATTTTAGGGGCTTTCTTCTGCTTCATCTCCTCTATTGGTTGTCCCAGCTGAACCCTGCATGGCACAGACACCATGCTGATTGGTGAAGGGTTTCTCTAGAGCAACTACAGCCCACCTAGCAAGACAGGGGTCATTACCCTGTGGACTCTAGCAGGTGCCCCAGCTTGATCCCACCAACTTCTCTAATGAGCTGGAAGGCAGGAAAATTAACTTCATGGATATGCAGGTGGCATTCCCCAGGACTGGGGTCTGTCCTCGTCTCTTTTTCCCAAGACATTCTCAATCCCTCTTTCATTTTTCTCTACTTTGCTCCCCCACCCAGAAGAATAAGTAGAGACCAGAAAAATGAAAAAGGCTTTCCACCAACTACGCCAAGGTCATAGGAGAGTGACCAAGTTTCACCCCCACATTCCCCCACCTACCCCAGGAAAAGAAGCAATTCACGGTGAGCTAAAAACCTAAAGTTTTAGCCTAAATAGTCATGCAAACTTTGCTTTCTACTGTAAAACAAATCTTCATTTGCTTTAAGACATATAGCTTTTTTTTTTCTTCAAGGTACAGACCCTGGAGTCAAACCACATGGGTTCAAATCCAGCACTTCAGTTTGCCAGCTGTGGGACCTTGGGCAAAGTAGCTGGCCTCTGACCTTAGCCTTGGTTTCTTCATGGCATTGTTATAATGATTCAAAGTGTTTCATATATATCAAGTTCTTAGACCAGAGCAGGCACACAGTAAGCACTACTTGTGTTAGCTATTATTATTTTAGTATAAAAATATATGAAATTACTAGCTGGATTACTATGTTTCCTCCAACCTACCTCTGTCCCCATCAAATCAGAAGAAAACTGTTGATCCATGAAGATATGTCGTGTTCTAGAACTCTTGATATACTACTGAAACTTCATGTTGAAATGCATGGAAGTAGGCACAAATTGACCCCAGAGCAATTCCAGCCCAAATCCTTGCAGCAGGGTGTTCGGTGCCAACCGGACCCATTTCCTCCTGCACCAGTGCTAAAACCCCTTTGCCTGGCACCAAAGCCCAGCTCAAACTTGCTTGTCCAAAGCTTTCCAGCACCTTCTCTTACTATTCCTGAACACAGGTCTGCATGTCAGCCTCTGTGTTGTCTTTGCTCATGTTCAATTCAATTCAGTGAATATCTACCAAGAAAGGGAACGTGGGAAGCAGGATACAGGAAGTTGCCAAGTCAGGATGCGTCTCAGGTAAAGACCTTGGCCTGATCCACAGCTGTGCTGGGTGTAACTTGCTCCACAGGATAGTCCTCTTTGAGGCAGGGCTTTGTACCCTGTATGAGTTATCATTAGCCATTGTGACCTCCAGCCATCTCAGGAAGAGGCTGCTCCTGTCAGCCAGCGCAGGGCTCCAGCCAAGGGCACAGGTGTGAGCCCTTCCCCATTAGCTACAGCACTCACAGCGGTGGGGGAGGGGGCACCAGCCACTAAGTGGATATGGATGGGTAACTACAGTGTCTGCTACATCTGGCGTCCACTTCTTTAAAACATGCATCATACACTGACCTCACTGAGGCGGTCGTGGGAGCCATAACTCAGAATTCTAAGCTGAAAGTGGCAATAGCAGGGACACAAATGTTTGACTGAGTGGCTTCAGGGCAATCATCTGCCAGCTCCAGCTTGTGCCAGCTCACAGGAGCCCATGGCTGGATTTTCAGGAACTTTGCAAGCTGATTGTGAAACACAGCTGATATTAAAAATTAAATTATATAAACTCACAATTAAATAATTACATTAAAAACAGAAGTAGAAATAATTTAAAACTCATGTAGGGAAAGTGAAGGAAAAATGGTCAGGATCCCTCAGATGTTCAGAGTCTTGCCGATAATTTGATGTAAATACACATGAGCGGCAGCTGTTCCTTGGTTATTGTCTAATGTAATTGTGCATGTGCACCCAGGTGCTCCTAGGTTGTCTGACTTGTACCCAGGTGTCCTGGTGTAGTGGATTGAATTATGTCCCCCCAAAACTCCTTGAAGCTTGAATTGTGTCCTCCAAGTTTTATGTATTAAAAACTTTTATGTATTAGAAACTGTGACTGTTAGGGCCGGTCCATGGCTCACTTGGGAGAGCGTGGTGCTGACAACACCAACTCAAGGGTTAAGATCCCCTTACTGGTCATCTTTTTAAAAAAAGAAAAGAAAAGAAAAGAAATTGACTGTTAAGAGGGTGGGAAATCCTATTATGGTAATTGAAAGGTGGAGCCTTGAAGAGGCGATTGGATTGTAGGACCACACTGCAGTGAATGGACTAAAAATGGTGGTCAAGGGCATGGCTCTGAGGGCTTTAAAAGAAGAGGAGAGTCCACGTTTTGCTCTCTGTTTCCACCGTCTTGCAATGTGAGACCCCTGGGTCACTGTCGCCACCACTGGATGGACTTTGGACTTCCCAGCCTCAGAAACTGTAAGCAATAAATGTCGGGTTTTTTATAAATCACTCAGTTTCAGGTATTTTGTTATAAGCAACAGGAACGGACTAATACACCTGGATTATCAGACCTAAGTATAAAGGATGAGTGGCTCTGGTCCACAGAGCTCCCCAACCCCCAGATGCCCAGGGCGGGGGGGGCGTGTCACAGGGAGGCCACTACTCCTGCTATAGGCTTTTGCTGTCATGGCCCCTGG
The DNA here is from genome assembly GCF_027409185.1 of Cynocephalus volans. Taxonomy (NCBI): domain Eukaryota; kingdom Metazoa; phylum Chordata; class Mammalia; order Dermoptera; family Cynocephalidae; genus Cynocephalus; species Cynocephalus volans. The sequence goes on along the minus strand of NC_084470.1, from coordinate 120,580,623 downwards.
GATGCCCTGAGAGGCCACCGCTGCTGCTGCTGCTGCTGCTGGATCTGTAAGAAGCTGCTGCTGAGGAAGATGAGGACTGAGCTCGTGTCATCTGCCAGTGGCTCCCAGGATCTTTCCCAGTTACCTAGCTCATGGACCTGCGGGTGAGGGGTCTGGTGACCCAGCCAGGCATGTGAGGGATCTGGGGACCCAGCCTGGCCTGTGAGGGGTCTGTGACCCAGTCTGTACAATGGGTTTGAAGGGTCTGTGGGCCCTAACCCTAGCCTTAGCAATACAACTGACTACATTGGCAGGATTCTGACAATAGCCCTAACGATACAACTCATCATTTTCTAATCATTTCACTATATTTTACTGGTGTCTGTGATCTGAAGTTATTTACTTCAGGGTATCTGCATGGTGGAAAAGCAAATATAATGGGATGCTACTGGGCATCTCCTCAACTCTGTGTTGAGTGACCTCATGTTGGTACCTTGAAATTGACCACAGTGGGAGAATTTATACCACAGAAATTGGAAGACACTATTCACATCAGGCTTTTTTCCCCAGTGAACCAGTTAGATATTTACCAGCACATCACTGCTTTGGATGGAGTCATTCTCCCCCCAATATGCACAAACACACACACACACAATGACCAAATGCCTGTCCAGGGGGAGTTCTCCATGGGGAGGGGGAGGGGGAGAAGCTTTTGTTTGTTCCTGGAATTTTTTAAGCTGGGTGTTATAAGAAAAGAGTTTCTTCTCCCCAACTCCCCCACCTCTGCAGGTAGGATCCACCCGGTCATGGTACTTGGTTGGTATGAAGCAGAAGTAGCTATGGCCCATGAAAATTTCTGAGGTGCTTTGAATAATCTGCTTAAATGATAGCTCTTCATCAATTCATTTAAAATGCTCTCTTGCATCTGAGAGGATGTGGCACCGCTGATCCCAGCTTCAATGAGGGGGTGAGTGATGAGGACTCGTTACAAATCAGAAACTCTCTTACAGGAAGATAGCATTCCCCCAGCTCCTGACACCAAAGCACTAAATGAAGGAGTTAGTCCGATTGGAGCTCCTGAAAAGGAGCAAGACTTAATTATTAAGGCTATGTTATTTACAAAGCTGTTGTTATTTAACAGAGAACTTCTTTGCTGCTAATTAACTCTAAGAGGACCCTTAAATGGAAGCCCGCACAAACACTTGAGAAATTGTGACAAATCTCCTAATATTTAGAAGCACAAGCCATCCCATCTGCTGGCATCAGATCTACTCTCTTGGGTCCCCACAGATGAGAGGCCACCCACCTCGGGCCTGGCCTCTGCTACTGAACTCAGGTGTGAACTTACAGACCTGAAGTATAAACGCCTATTCTAAACAGACACCTCCTCCTGCCCACTTCCCAGGGGTCCTGTGCTAATAAATTGGCATTAATAAGATAAACTAATTGGGGGAGTTTGGGCCCACAGGCTGGGTTCTCAGCTGCTACATCCTGGCTCCCAGCCCCTCTCCTGCTGATCCCAGCATCCAGCAGAAATTGTGCTTGCGGGGGAGGGGGGGTGAGGTGGGTGGTGGCCGGGACAGGGTAGAAACAGAGGAGCCTGGGGTCTGGGGTCTGGGGCCTGAAGCACAGCACGCTTGGCTTGCTACAAAGTGAAGGTGAACTTGCCTCTTCTTTTCCCCAGCTTGGTGGGTCTGGCCCAGTGCAGGAGGAAGTGTCTTTAACCATTTGGATTTAGTTTCTTTGGCAGAGTGAAATCACAGACTATAGGGGGCGGAAAAGGACCCTCAAGGTATGGGGACCACATTTTTCTGATAGAAAACCAAGATACTTGGTCTGACAAAGGCTTTTTAGACATTTGCTATGTGCAAGAGGCCGTGTCAGCAAGACAATTTGGAGGCTGAAATGTTGCAATGGATAAGACATTTCAGTGGTTTATGGAAAACAACAGGAAAGACCATCGTAAATCTTAGCTTACCTAGAATAGCAGTGGCTTCCATGTTAGAGATCTTCTGTGGTTGCTACATGAAGATGAATACTTTCTTTGGCTATATTTCAATAGCCAGCACAGTTACTTCTGTCTAAAATGCTTATTTCTCCAGGAAATAATTCTAACAAAGTAACATCTATTTCAAATATAAGAAGGGAAACAGACATTGGTTTTTGGGCTATGAGGACAGCCAAACCTCCTTATATTTCCTTCCTTTGGTCTGTTAATTCCTCATAATCTGTTTACTTCATTTAGTCTGTATTTATACATCAAGGGAGCATTCTTTATAAGGTACTTTCTGCTGTTCTCATGCCTGTCTTAGACTATAAATGTGTGTAATTTTTTGACCAGCAGCTAGCACAGCACCACACGCAGGGAGGTACTTCATTCACATAGGCCCACTCTGAACCATTGTGCAGGTCGGGCACTGCACGCCTCCAGGGGGTGCCAGTCATAATGCAGGCCGGTGCTCTTTCATAGAACTTTCTGCACTGATATACACTGTTCTTTAACCTGTGTTATCCAATGTAATAGCCATTAGGCACTGTGGCTCTTGTGTGCTTGTAATGTGGTTAGTATGACTAAAGAACTGAATTTTCAAATTTTATTTAATTTAAATGTAAGTAGCCACATGTGGCCAATGGCTACTTATTATTGGACAGCTAGTCTATTGGACATAGCAGTTCTATGTCCATAGCTTTTATGCCCATAGCTTTTATGCATACATTCACTCAACAAATACTTATGGAGCTTCAACTATGAGCATAGTTCTGTGCCAAGCCCTCTGGATACACAGAGAGTGTGACAGTCCCTGCTCCAGGAAACCTCCAGGCTTGAAACACACTGGGCTAAGTGCTATGAGGGGAGCATTTACTAGGTGCATTGCTACACAGATGAAAGGCTGGGTCTGGCTGAGTGAGAGATTTTTTATTTTTCCCATGAGAGATGTTTAAGTTGGGTCTTAAAATAGAAATACACCACAAAGATAAAGTGAGCAAGATATTTCAGGAAGAGAGATTGTTTTAATGTGTTTTAATCATTTGATTATGATGAAATGAATGCCTTTGTGGTTAGCAGTGCACAATCACTCTCAAGACTACTAGCACAAATATGTTTGCAAGACAACTGCGAAAGAAAAAGCTCTTTTGATAAGGGTTTTCTAAATTCCAGGATCCCTAGCTAGGAGGGGAACTCGTTTATCTCCTTGTCCTGGGACAGGATTATGAGGTGACCTGCCTAGGAAATCAGTCCTCAAAGGCCTTCGTAAAACCAAGGTTTTATACTTAGAGAGAGAAAGAGTTGGCAGCTGGGCTTCTCTTCTCACTGGTTGGCTGGTTGGAGGCAGGAGAGAGAGAAATGTCTTCCTTCACTACTGTTGTTGATAAACAGGTATAGGACTTACATAGCAGAAGAGAAAGGCTCCAAAAGATCCTACTCTCTCTAGTACAGTTATGCAGGTGAAGGCTGAGGTAGTCTTTAGAGGCATAAAACAGGCACCAGGGCAGTTCTACCCTTTGCCTCACTCATGAAGAAGGGACGGGTCTGATGCATGGGCCTAGACTCAGGGCTGGTTAACCACTGTTCCAGAGCTTCTCTCCTCTTCTCTAACTGCCTCCACATTCGCTGCCAGTCTCAATCAAGAATGGAATTTCATCTAATTCTATAATTCCACATACCTTGCGAAGGACTCTGCATCTTGAAGCTAAAGGCTCAAACGTGTGATTTTCCAAGTGACATCATAAGCTCAGCTCTATGGCTGGCCCTCAGCAGTGGTGAGCAAGAGGTAAATCCCAAGGAGATTTTTTTTTTTTTTAATTTTAAAGTAGGAACTGAGAGAGCAGGTGGAAAGATGCCCTCCAGCCTGGAACTGGACTGGACCCTTCCTTTCCTTTGACTACTTTCCAAGGTGGGGGCAGAAAAGACTAGGCACCTAAGAAGGTGCTGTGTGTGTGTTGAGGGCGGGTGAGGGACTTGCAGAAAGCACAGTGTCTTCCAATGGCACTGCAGTGGACCACCAGTAACTGTGGTCCAAATGCGAGAGGGATCAGAGCCTGGTGTCTTGGTTCCCTCCCTCCTTCCCTTAATTCTAGGTACAAATTTGGATGTGATCCTCCATCCTGGCCTAAGAAGAGAGAAGAATATGCTGAGGGAGAGACAAGAGACAAGGTCAGGGAGTCTCACTTCTTGCAGAACCTACAGGGAAACAGCCTTCCTGGTAGCTTCTGTGGGCTTTCACTGCACCTGCTTTCCTGCCTTCTTGCACTGTGTGGAGCCTAGATTCCTGGAACTTGTTAAAGAATTTGCTCCTTCTATGTTCCCTCTGAACATGCTATTTAGCTTGCTTTTCTACATCCTCATTCGTCCACCTTTCTGTAGCTTAGCATGACTATCACTCCCAACTCTACCACTTACCATCTACAAAGTTAGGGAGCAGTCCCCAAGACCACCCTCACTTCTGGCCAGTTGCAAGCTCAGGCATCTCCAAGACCACCCTCAGGTCAATAATTTGCTGAAAGGACTCACAGTACTCACTGAAAGTTAGTATATGCATTGTTATGTTTTATTGTAGCAAAAGGATACAGATTAAAATCAACCAAGAGGAGAGACAGCTGGAGCAGAGTCCACAAGAGTTCCACATGCAGAGCTTCCAGTTACCCTATGTCAGTGGAATTGTGCACAGCACTAAATTCTCCCAGTAACAACCTATAACAATATGCATGTAATATTGCCAGACAGGGAAACTCTCCTGAGCCTTAGTGTCCAGAGTTTTTAGTGGGGCTCAGTCATATAGGCATGGCTCACTATCCATGTGGCTGGCCTTAGTTTCCAGCCCCACTAACAGTGAGCTGATATATGACCCAAACCCTCTCATACATTGTATTGTTATCATAGGCCATCTGCTGTGGTCTAAGGCCCCCAGGTAGACTAGGACACTCTTATCAGGCAGGATATTCCCAGGGCTTAGAGATTACCTTCAAAGAGCCAAGGGCAAAAGTCAAACCTCTCTTTGGGAAAAGTTAATCTTTTCCCACATCCCATCTGTGTGATGTCGCACTCTTACTAACCTCACTGGGCCTTTATTTTCTCATCAGTAAATTGGAGACAATGATCCTTGCCTCACTGGGTTCTTGTGAGAATTAAGTGACATAAGGTATGTGAAGGGCCTGGTATATGAAAGGCTCCAACAAAAACTAGATTCCCCCTGATTTCCTTAAGGTGCTCTGTTCTCATCTCCTAAACTGGCCTGGGCACCATTCCCTCTCACCTCTTCTTCCCACCCCTTATCCCAACTCAACTTGCTTTTATTTTTCCCCCAGAAAGGAAAAAATACACTACATGTTGTTATTAAGCTGCTTTTCCTTTTAAAAATATATGTGTGTGTCATTATTTTTAAAAAGCATCTTCATACTTTTCCACTGAACGGATTATTATAATGTATTAAATCAGTGCTCTCTTGATGAGCCGCACTGAACATTCTTGTGCATACACATCTCTGTGGTTTGTGCCAGTGTTTCTGAAGACTGGATTCTCAGAGGTGGCATCGATGAGTCAAGGGTACATTTAAAGTCTTGATGTTACTGCCAAATTGCTCTCCCAAAAGGCCATACCAAGTTAAAACTCCACCAATAAAGCAAGACTCTGCCTGCTTTCCCACACCTCCTGGGTCCATGTGGAAGAGGATGGATTGGAGGGTGTAAAAGACACTTGTTGGGGCCCTGCTCCCATCCATCAGCAGTACACCTGCACATGCCCAGCTGTCCTATGGCAAGTGCCTGAGACTCAGTGCCTGGGGGATTTCTCTTGGTCTGAGCCCAGGATCAGGCAGGGCTTGTGCATTTCAGACAGGAGGAGTGAAAGACCAGGGAATGTGAAAATTTTCAATGACTTGCCTTTCACCATAACAGAGGACACAGTGGGGTTTCAGGTCCAGGGTCAGTGGAGAAACTAGGTTGAGAGTCCATGCCTGCTGGGGGGTGCAGCCGGAACCACAGATACAAACCCAGGAGAGAAAGGGAAGCAGAAGGCCAGATAAACGTCTGGAAAGAAAAAAGCAACCACTTTCTGCCTTTAGCACTGAGCAAGTCTATTCCTGACACACTTGTAGAAGAACAGCTAGCACCAGGTCTATAGGGTCCTCTTAGTCCCTGGATTCCACCACCAGGAGGTGGCGCCCCTCCTCTGATCAGGACATGCCAGCAGCTCCAGGGACACTTAGGCCAAAGAAATGCCTGCTTCTTCACCCCCGGGCCCCTTGGGGGTCTCTTTGCTCCCCTCAGGCCCAGACTTAACTTCTTTACATTAGGACCATGAGACTTGATTCCAGTTCAATTTCAACTACAAAATCTCTGTTTGATCTTCTCTCTCTCTAGGCCTCAGTTTCCTTTGCTGTTAAAAAGAAATGAAGGAAGGGAAGGGAAGTCTGGGTAATAACTAACATTTGTGCAGAGCATTTAGATTTACAAAATTCCTTATCTTACTGATGCTCACTTTATCCCCATTTTACAGATGAGAAAAAGAAGTCAGAAAGGTTACATGAACTGCCCAAGTTTACTCTGCTGGTAGGTAAGCCAGGGCTGTCTTGGCAAATCCTGTGTTCCTTCAACTTGACTATATTAGAAAATGCTAGTATTGTAAATCTAAAATGTTTAGGGCCCACCTTAAAATAGCAAAGCAGTTTTAAGTAGGCAATGTCTGACACATTTAGGCTTTGAAATACTACTTGGGCAGGTTACTTCAGCTTTGGTTTTCTCTGCTAGAATAATAATGGGTAACATTTACTGAGTGCTTATTATATGACAAACATTGTGCTATGCAAATGATTTCATTTATCCTCCCAATATTCCTATGACGTATATAATTATTCCTATTTTACAGATGAAGAAACTGAGGCTTAGAGAGATCAGTAGCAGTATACTGGACATAGAGGAGCCATTAGAGATTGGAACATGTTAGAAGGCTCCAGAAGAGATTCTTCAAGAAGATAAAATTGACAGGAGTCCAAACATATGGACATAAACACTTGATGGAGAATTTGGGGTTGAATCATAGATAATCACTGTGCATAAAATGAAACAATTAAGTGAGGAATAACAATTATTAGCTCCAGTAAAAACAAAAAGTTTGTAGGAAATGAAAAGGTCAGTTGTGAACAGGATTTATATAGTGATAATAAATATTAATTCTGATATAACCAGTATAAAGATATGACTAAATTGGGAGCAGGGGAGGAGGGCAGGAAGTGTCTATGTGAGGAGAAGGTGGGGTTGAAAGAGAGTCTTTCATAGGGTAAAAGCAAGAGCTAATGCCTAGTGCAGAAAAAAGCAAGAGGCAGCAATAGAGCATGTTATTTAGAGATATGGAGGTAAACAGCCGAAGAACAGCTCAAAGGAGTTGAAAGTGATGAGAGGGGAAAACCTGGGGAAAATGTACTTTATAAGAAATTTTGTTAAATAATTTGACTTGGATTTAACTATGTGCTTGTACAGTTTTGAAAACTTAAAAAAGAAAGAAAAGGAAAATAAGTAAATTGCCCAGGTTCACCCAGATCTGCCTTGGTGGAGGTGGGATTTGAACCCCAGCAGGCTACTTCTGGAGCTGATGCCATAGCCATTATGCAATACCACCTATTAAAATATCAACCTACTAGTGCTATAAAAAGCAAATGAATAATAGATACAAGAAACTCAGTGGCTGACATACAATAGGTGCTTAGGAAAAGAGAAATATTTTCTTTATCTCATGGAGCCAGCCACAACTGGATACTTTCTGTAAGGAGGGTAAGGGGGAACCCTGCCCTAGGTCCATGCCTGAGGAGTCCTGGTGCTTTGAAGTGCCTTCTTCTAGGTTTTCCAAGTGTCCCTGCAGTTCCCCGGACTGGCCAGGGCCAGGAATGCTATCTGGAGAGAGCTCCCCTTCAAAGAGTTTCCAACATTCCCTTCTATTCTCTCCAATGGAGTTGGCCGGACACCCTAAAAACCTCTAGGACTATCTCCTATGGGGTCATCTAGTTCTAGGAGGGCACACTATTTCACAGGATTGTGTAAGATTGGGCTGGCAGAATGATGCTGAGAGTCTGATTTTAAATGACTCAAATTGTTTGTGTAGACAGGGACCCTGTAGAAAATACTTGCCCTGACACCTAGGTGCAGCTCTGCTTTCAGGTCCTGCCATACCAACCTTCCTCTCTTTCCCATTGCATAGATTTTGCCCAATGGCTGTAATTGCAGATTTGGAAGCACATAACTGAAGAACATTTTGTCAGTTACCTGGGTGATTTCATCTATCTTTAATAGTCATTCATTCCTTTAGTGAATATTTACTGAGCATCTACTGTGTGCTAGGGTGGGGGATGTATATAGGGAACAAGATGCATTTCTGCTCTCCCAGAACTCACAAGCTGGAAGGGGAGAGATAGGCCTGGAGATGGGTATGGATCAGAGCAAGGGTGGTGCCAGGGTAGGGGCTATATGAGTGCAAAGAAAGGGGCCCAACATGGCTTTGAATCGGCCTCAGAAGGGTGCTGCAGAGGGGACTGTAGTTTTAGATGGGGAGCTGTGCTAGACGTTTCCAAGAGCTCTTCCAAGAGTAAGATTCTATGATTCCACTATTGGGATCATTCCCCTGTCTCAGGTGATAACTCCGAGCTCAGGTCTCTGTGCTTACCAGCCAGGGCCTGATGCACTCTTCAAGTCAGAGCTAGAAGGGACCTGAGGCGATTGATTATTCAATCGACTTTTTATTGTTCAGTTGAGGAAACTGAAGCCCACAAAGAAATGTCTTGCCCATATCAGCTAGTCAGTTACAAAGCCAAGACTAATACTTGGATATCTGGTCTTCCGGTCCAGGGCTGTTTCCATCCTAACTCAAGCCTGGGACAGGGGTCTGAGTCCTCCTAGGGCAGAGGAAGTCTCCCATTTTTAAAAGAAGACCCCCATCCCCACCCCCACCGGCAGCAGTCACGACCTTTCTCATATCCCTAATTCGGGATCCAAAGACTGCAGTCAACCACCGTTCTTGGAAAGTCTACCATTAAGCAAGGCTCTGTGCTAGGCCCTGGGAGCACAACGCTGTCCCACAAATTCCTGCCGAAGACGTCACAGTCTGATGGTGGAGGGCCAGACACAGGACAGACGCGTGACACTGTGGCTGGGGCTTCAGCGTACTTCCTGCCGTGTGCTTGGCACATAGTAGGCGCTCAGCGAACGGAAACGGGCACTAATGATTATCATTCTCAAGGCCAGTCCGCCAAGAGGCCGGAGGGTCGGGCTAGGAGAGACAGGAGGGGGTTCCCGCCCCAGCGCTGCGGGGATGGAAGGCAGCGCCCGGAGCCTCCGTCCCTCCTCCTCGGTCCTGGTCCCCGCTCGCCGGGCGCTCGGCGCGCGCGGGGGCGCGCACGCAGGGCGTCGGGAGCGCGCCGGCCGCCCGGGGACGCGCACGGGCTGGTCTCTGCCCTAATGCGGCGGCTGGCGGCGAGAGGCGCTGCGGGGGACGCGGGGGAAGTGGCGGCGCCGGCAGCGGACAGCTCGGACGGCGCCCAGGGCCGGAGCCCGAGCCCTCGGAGGTAGGCAAGCGCGGACACCAGAGAGATGGGGGTCGGGGTCACGGAAACCCATCTAGCGACACCGCCTCGTTCCCGCCCTCCGGTGTCCGTCTGCGTTCCCTGACCTGTCCCCATCGCCCTCCGTCCACGTCCCCATCTGTTCTCCTCTCCGCACGGTCACCTGCCCCGAATTCATCCTATTCTGTCCATATCTGCACCCCACCCCCATCCAGCTCCCGACCCCTGCCCCGCCCAACACCCTTTCGACCTCGTTGGCCGCGTCCCCTCCCCCTTCCTGCATCCTCACCCTCTTTCCCCTTTCCTCTCGGTCCCCGCCTCATCCATGAACCCTGCCTGCCTTACACCTCTGTTTCCCTCGACACCCCACCTCGATTACCCCATCCCGTCTATTTTTCCTGCCCCACATCAGCCCCTCTCCTTGCCCTTCTCTGTTCCCTTCTTCTCATGCCCCGTCACTCCGTGGGCCTGTCTCTCCATTAGGTCCCTCATGATTTCTGTCCTCCCCCAGTTCCCCTCTGCTCACCCTCTCCCAGCCCCTTCCCTCTGCCTCTTGGTTTCCTCTAGCATCACAGTTCCTCTCCAGAACCTCTCTTCTCCCCCTGGGCTCTTAGCTGGCCTGCCACCGTCACCTTCTCCACCTGCCCTTCTTGGTGCTGCTTGTAGCTGCACAGCTTGTACTCAGCCCCCTCACTTGCCCTGGGCCCTCCCTCCCTGCTTGGGGAGGCACAGGGCTCTGAAGGCCCAATGGACTCACTGTTGTAGAATCCTCTTATAACCCCATTCTGCATGTTTTATCCTGTTCCTGGCTGGGGGTAAAGGATGCTGGGGTTAGTAGGCCTGTCTTATGTTCCTCTCCAACCACCTGGTTCCTCTAGCTGTTCGCGTTTGTTTCCTAGGTGGATTGGGGGTGTGGGTGCTAAGCATAGGGAAACTGGGATGGGGAAGTGGCAGGGTCCAGGGGAATGGCTGAGTAGGCTCATCCTGGGTATTGTTCTGAGCCCTGGGGTATAAAGGCCTGGATGAGGAGCCCTGCTGGAAGGTTGGAGAATTTTGGATTTTAGAGAGCATCCTTCCTCATCCTCCAAGTCAGCACTTTGGCATCAGGAGCTGTCATGAGTGCAGCTGATGGGCTGGGCTGAGAGTGGGCAGAGTGCTGAATCACCTAGACTCCACTCCCCATGGCAGCCCCTCTCCTGCCCTGAGCCATGTCCTTCCTGCTCCTGATTCCTTCCTTGGCATTTGCATTGGGCTGTGTGTGTGTATGTGCATGTTTATTGGGCAGAAATGTCTCCTCCCTCTGTCCGGAGAAGAGAACGACAATGCCCCTTTTCTGCCCATCTGTCTCCCAGGCATGAGGGCCTAGTGTGTCTCCTCTACCCTTGGAACTGTGGTGAGCCCTGATGGGCCCCAAGACAAGGGCAGGCCACAGGGCTTTGAGACCTGGTTGGGCAAGAGATGAATTGTTTGTATGTGGCCAGAGACAGGCAGGTTCAGAACTCACAGAACTTGAAGCATAAGTAGGAGAAGCCTAAGGAAAATGTGTGTGGACAGCAAAAGCCTCTGGGGATAGGGGTCATACCAGCTGTGGGGGTGGAGGCAGGGAGAGGAAGGCAGGCAGAGATCCATCCTCCTCTGGCTTGCGTATGACTGGATCTGGTGAAATTGTGTTGCGGGAAGAACTGAAGCAGAGGAGGGGGTCTGTGCATCTAATACATTCTACCTTTTGTCTTGACTGAGCTGGCACTTCTGAGAGCCTAATTTCTCCACCTTGCCTTTGGATTCAGCTGAAAGGGTGTGTGTGTGTATGTGTGTGTGTGCCGAGAGAGAGAATGACATAAATGAGGAAAGAGACTCACACTTAGCCCCAGAAACAGTGTTTTCCACGCTGAAACAGGGAGTGGTAGCCCAATTCCTGTCTTGGTGGCCTCAGCTAAAACCCAGAGGCTTAAATTGGGAAGTTAAGAGCAAATTGCGGACAGACCCTGTCCCTTCTCTGCAAGGCTCCCTCACTTTAGAAATCTGAGTGGTTGGACTCCTTCAGCTTGTGTGCAGTAACTCTGAAGGGGCCTCAGGAGTCCCCAGCAAGAGGGCGTGCAGCTGGGGGACTGGCTGCCCCCTGCTTTGTCACCCTTCTCTGCCCCTGGTATCAGTGCCTCAGGGCTGCCGGCTTTTCCTGGTACAGAGAGGAGGCATCACCTGCAGCCGTTGTCAAGAGCTGATTGGATTAAGGTTCTGACGTCGAAATGCTTGATTGGGGCCCAGGTTAAGTGAGGGATTCTAATAACAACGTACATATTTCCCAGTTTTGTGCAATGAATCTCACCCCTCATCCCCTTGTTTGGCATCACAAAGGCTACAGAGAGATAAACCAAAGCACACAGAGAGGGGAGCCGGCTCCCTGAGGAGCTGGAGCGAGACCTGCCGCTTGTGCCCAGCTAGCTCCCTGTGAGCTGGACCAGGCTGTGCTTACAAGGGCTGGTTCTTTCAGGGACATACTGAGGAGGAGGCTGAAACCTGGGAGTTGGGTTCTGGCTTTGGATTTCTGAGGGGGGCAGGCCTATTTCAGAGGAGGGTCCTACTTCTGCAGTGACTGAGGAACAGGATTCCAAGGCTTTGATCACTCTGTCGCAACTTGTTCCCTACCTAAGGTGCCACTCTCCTGCCTCAGGCTCATTTGGAGGCCAGAGGCACACAGATCTTCAAGACCCTCCAAGTTGGATGTGAGGATCATTGCTTTGTCTTTAGAAAAAGACAATCTTAAGAAATCAGAAAGGGAGAGGCAGGGAATTTCAGTTCTCAGTCTGTTTGGTGGGCGTGGGGAGAGGAGAAGTGGGAGGAACTTCAGGCTGGTTACTACTTGCTCATTTAACAAGTATTCATTAAGCCCTGCAATGTGCTGTTCTGCTAGGTGCTGAGATCACAGACATGAAAAGGAAGACAGGGTCCAATCTCTCAGAGCTCCAGGGTAATGGAAGAGGGTAACTGGACAAGTAGCATAGATGAAAGCTTGAGTGAGAATATCCGGACAGGGATGTTGAATAGCAGGATCTTTAATTCTGATGGTATCATCCCCCTCTCCTTTACAGCTATGAAGAGTGCTTAGTGGATGTTCTCCAGAATGGTAGCTCAGGGCTGACCCCGAAGTTGACTGTCAGGAAAAGGGCTGGGGAGGAGGTGAAAGTCAGGGTGTTATCAGATCCCCAGCTTGAGGGGCAAGAGGGGCAATGTTCTGTTTGCAGCTGAACCCTACTAGGTGCTGCTACAGCCTGTGGGGGAACACCCATAGGGAACCCTGGGGCGAGGGTGAGGCTACTTAACTCTCCTAGTCCCATCTCCTGAGCACTTGTATTTTAGGGGCAAAGTGTGATCTGGATATACTTAGGATGTCAGTGAGCCCGAGGACAGAGCCCCTGTCTGCCCTCAGGGAGCTCCCAATATGGGGAAATAGCAATTACATGCTTAGGGATGTGCTGAGAAGCAGGGTGAGGGAAAAGATTGTGAGCTCTGATATGTTGAAAGGATCTTGGAGTTTTGGGGAGGTAAGAGTCAGGTGGGTAAGAGTTCAGATGGGGGAGGGGAGGCTGATGGTGAGCAGGGAATACGCTTAGAAGTTATACATTTGAGCACAGGTTACCATGAATATCCACAGCTGAAATGGGAAAAGATCCTAAGGATAGAGACTCCACCCTCATCTGTCAGAGTAGCCCCTCTCTTCTCCACACACCCAATTTAGTTGATTTCATTAGTGTGTCCTGAGCCTTGAACCTATGTCAGGAATTGTGCTAGGTGTTAGGCCTGTAAGTCAAATTGGAGAGAGAAATGAAAACAAATTAAAACTCAGCACAAGAAATGCTATACCAGAGGTTAGATGGGTTCCTGGCATTGTAGGCACATGGTGGAGGGGTCACAGTGGGCGGTAGGACCTGGAGTGATCGCACCAAGCTGTTTGGATAGACCCCTGCTTTGGCTACAGCAGCTTGATGTCAAACCTTTGAGCATTTACTCAAAAACCCCACGAGGGCCAGGCCTAACTGCAAGGGCAGATGTTGGATGCATATGGCCTGGTCCCTGGGACTGCAGCGGAGGGCTCTGGGAGATCATGGCTGTGCTGGGTGCTGACTAGGCACTTCCGCAGCTTTTCTGACCCAGGGCATTGGTCAGATTGTGCCAGCCAGCTTGAGAACCCTCGAGCTACTCTCCTTTCATTAGATCTTGAGACAAGACAGGAAAAATAAAACTGGCATTAATAGCAATAGTCATCATTATTGAGTGCTTACTATGTGCTAGGCACCCTACTATATGCTTTATATGCATCATCTCATTTAATCCTTCCTCATAAGGGTTAATCCTATGAAAGAGGTATTGTCAGAATCCTGGTCTTACAGATAATGAAGCAGACTTAGAGAGGTTGTTACTTGTTTAAGATCACAGAACAGATGAGTTACAGAGGTAGAATTTAAACCTATTATTTGTTTGACTTCAAAGCTCATGCTCTTCTCCCCAGTGAAAAAATAAAGAACTGGAATGTTTTATCTGCATGCACAAGGTTTTATAGGAAAATCTGTTAGAAGGGTTCAGTTAGGATGCATTTCTGAGTACCTGCTATGTCCTTCTGAAAGATACAGAAACGTGGTTCCTGCTTTCAAATACAGGAACTACGACAGAGACACACAAAACACCTCGAGAACCATACAAGGCAGTGTGTAATTAAGTCTTCATTGGTGCCTCAGACCCTGGACAGTAAAATATTAAAGGGAGGTGTGATCTGTCAGTTGGATCAGTCTGCTGGAGTCAGGGAGATGACGTAGCGTGGTGAAAACTGCTCAGCCTTTGAGGTCAGACTTGCTAGCTGGGGAGCTGTATAGCTCATTTGTGAAATGGAGATATTAATATGAACCTTGTAGAGCTGTTATGAGGATTAAATGTGGTAAGCTAGTGAAGGGCCCAGCCCAGTATCTAGCTGGTAGTAAATACTCATCAAATGTAACAGCTATTCACAGAGAAGGTGGGAAGGGAACTGAGCCTTGAAGAACTGGTAGAATGGGGATATGGAAAGGAACAGAAGGGTATTCTAAATGAGGGAACCCACCAGATCTATAAGCAGAAGCTTGGTGGGTTCTGTTTCCCTGGGAAAGAAGTGACCTGCCTCGTCCCCACTCCTCTCCCGTACCCTCACCCCTGCTTCTCCCTGGTCCTTGGTAAAGTCTTGGAGGAAAAGGACATCATGAGAAAAGGCATGTGGGGCCTATGTTCTACTCTGGTCCCCTCATTAACAGAGCTTCTGTGTTTCTTTCTCTGTAAATTTAGAAGATGGCTGCAAGTTCTTGTCTCAGAAGCTCACGTCTCTGGGATTTACATCATTGATTAATTTCTTGGCCTGTCTTCCTCTCCCAAATGCAATGCCATAAAAAAGTTGAAGTGCCTGGGGCATGGTGGGGTTATTCCCTTGGGCCGTTATTGTCCCTCCCCAGCTCCTGAGCTCCCCTTCTCCAGGGAGCAGCTGCCTGAGCATCTGCCTTCTCCTCCTTCACCTGCTCCTCCTCAGTCCTCCCCTCCTAGGCTGGCCCAGCCCCTCCTGAAAGGCCTCCCTGGCAGGCCCTCCCCCCATCATTATGATGCTAATCGTGTTGTTAATTTTTCTGAGATCCAGAAAGAAAGCCCCAATCTGTTCTAATGAATTTAATTAGAGAGGGGCTTGAAGGGCTTCAGAACCTCTTATCAGGATCACAATAAACAGAGTTAACGAGATAAACAGCCTGGGATCAGCCACTCAGAGGTTGGAAGGGAGGATTTCTGACTCAGTCCTAGAATGAGAAAGTCCTTGGCACTCAGAGTTGGAGGAAGGCTGCCTGGGCTGTTGTCCTCCAAGTGGGCTCCCCTTTGGTCTGTATCTGCCTGCCCTCCATACTTAGCTTCGTACCTAGTTGTGCCCTTAGGCGGCAGGGTGAACCTCCTGAGGAGGTCTCATCGTTCTCATCGTCATTACCATTTACTGAGCCCCTGCTATTTGGGCCAGGCTACCACATCATTGTCTCCTGTCCTACAGGTGATGAGAGATATATGTTCAAATGTAGGGAATATTTGCTACTTCCAGACAGTAAGTGCTAGAAGATTGATGGAAGATCATGTTGGGCTTGGATGATCTGCAAGAGGAAGTACCTGAGGTGGGTCTTGTGATATCAAGATTTGAAGACTGAATGATCAGAGCTGCTAGAGGAAGTGCCGGTGCAAAGGCAGAAATGTACAGAGGTGCTTTGATTCATGATGCATAAATGGCATGGCTTGGGTGGTGGGCACATGTGATTCAGTAGTGAGAGATGTGTCTGGAGCAGTATACTGAGACCTAATCATAGTGAATCTGGAGCAGTATACTGAGACCTAATCATAGTGAATCCTGAGTGCTGGAGTCTTGATCTTCGAACCCGGTTGCACTGGGGTCTCCCTGCTTTGCTTCTTTGAGCAGTTAGGATGGCCAGCTTGGGAAAGGCCACCTACGACGGGGGAGCTTGGGCCTTCACACTGAGCTAACTTTTCTGAATCCAGTTTAGGCCAATTGGGGTGGATTGACCAGATGCTAAGTTTTGTTCTCAGATCTTGTGATTTTCTGGGATGAGAGTAAATGGCTGGCAGAGTAATTCCAAGGACTTTTCCCAGTGATAGGAGTTGCCTCCTCCTTTACTGATGCCAGCCAATTTGCTTTGGCAGTAGCAGTTTTTACAAGTATTTAGCAGAAGCTTCCAGTTCCAGGGTCAGTGAGTTTCATAACGCTTCCCTTTTTATTACTAAGGGTTCTCTGAGTGTGTGTATGTTCGTGAGTGCACAAATGCATGTTTGCGTCTGTGTGCTGCCTATGTTAGTGAAGTTATTTCCACTAGATTCTGGTTCTTGTTTGATCTTTATTTGCAATGTGAAAGTTATTAAACATTTCTGGGCCTCAATTTTCCCTTGTGCAAGAGGGGGAAAGTCACCTCTGTATCTTACTGTGTGTGATACATTAACTGAATGCCTTTGGAATTGTATATTAAATATGAGGAAGTACCATATAACCACCATTTTGACAGGAAGTATAATATTGAGCTGAAATTTTAGGCCAGTTCCACGCTATTCTTGGAATGTCTTGACTTATGAGACCAGCCAGACCTTATTTTGGGGCACCATCAGTGTTTATGCTTCTCGTTATTTCCTGTAGTCTGTTTGGGTTTATGTGTAGTTAGTAATGAAGTTAGTACATGGCTGTCAGGTGTTGGTTGACCTATGTGAGAGAAATTTATATGTGAGACATTGTCATCATGCCATTGTTATAATACCCATTGTGTGGTATTTTTCCACATGTTGCAGGTGACATGGTCTTTATGAAGGAAAATGCCTGAGGCCACAGACAATTTTCCTATGCTGACATAGGCAAGGACAGATACTAGATCTCTTTCTGATCTTCATCACATGCTGAGTGGAATAGAAGCCTTTGGAACTCATAATGGGAGTTAAACTGGATTCTCTGCCTGACACTAGCCCTGGGCTGTGACCTGGTTTTGTTTTTATAAAATACTCGTTGCATCTGCAGCTAGTCTTTGAAGCCCCTACTGTGTGCATAGCACTCTTCTAGGTGGCAACTTGTTTCAAGAAAATCCTCAACTCATAGAATGTTACAAATGTTTTAGTCCAAGATCATTATTGTATTGACCAAGAAACTGAGTCACAGGATGATGATGTAACTTACTTGTAGCTGCATGGCTAATTGCTGGCGAAAGCTAGCTCTTCTTCCACACACTGGCCCACCAGGAACTTTAAAAACCACATACGAACCTAGTAATTATACAAGGTGATAAGTAATTAAGTTCCTTAAAGCATGACCTCAACTAGAGGTGCTTTGGGCTGTCAGAGAAGGGAAGAAGTCAATGTAGACTAAAGTCCTTTGGGAGGATTTGAAGAGAAGTAGAAGCTGGTTTGGGCCTCTAGTGGTTAGGGTTAGGATTTGAATAGGCAAAGGTAAGGAAATGGGCATTTCTGGTGGGGTAAAGGGAGCAGAACCACAGGTTTAGAGAAAGTTAAGCAGCTGATGTGGTCAGGCATGGTGAACTTACCAGGCCAGAGCACTGGAAAGTGCAGCTGGAGGGACAGCTGGGGCCGGACAGCAGAAAACCTTGACTTTCTAACTGAGGAGTTAGATGTGGAGTTGATAAGGAGCGTTTGAAGCTTCTTAGATAAACTGGCTCTTCCTCTGAAGACTGCAAGGTTGTGGTGTTAGGAGGAGTGGATGGGAAATTCCTTCACAGGTACCTAGTGGTTTCTGAGGGGATAGTTCATCCTGAAAGGCTGTTTGGGGAAAAGGAGAGTGCTGAAACTTTCTGGGACACTGGAGGGAGCCTGTCGCTGTCCAGAGTGCTGACCTGTCCTCCAAAAGATTTTCCACCCAGTGATGCCAGGTTAGAAAGTAAAGATGGGGAATACTTAGAACTACCCAAAAAAATCTGGAAAATGATTCTGGCTAGGACTAGGCAGCATGTGCACTTTCTGACAGTAGACTGGTTACAGCATCTTGCTTCCCAGTACTTGTGATGAAAGCAGAAGTCTGGGTCCTCTTAAGAAGGAGAGACTGTGTGTACACATGCTCATGCTAAGATGACCCAATTTCCAGCCCTGTAAGTCTTGCCTTAGAGTCTTTGTGTTTACATGAGAATCCCAGCACATTGCTTCTTTCACTGGGAAAATGCATTCCCTCTACTCAACATTCCACAGAGCACCTAAAACCTCTCCAGCAAACCGGGAGGGAGCAGCAGCAGTTCCCAGAAGACCCTACTCATTACTTCAAATGAAACATCTAAATGCTTGGTAATAGTGCTGTCCAATAGAACTTTCTTTGATGATGGAAATGTTCTATATTTGCACTGTCCAACATGGTAGCCACTGGTTACATGTGGCTACTGAGCACTTGAAATGGGTGGCTAGTGTGACTGAAGAATTAAATTTTGAATTAAATTTAAATTTAAATAGCCACATGTGGCTTCTATATTGGACTCTGTGGCTCTATATGGTCAGAATCCTTGCCCTTTGCTGCTTACCCTTGCTTATTGGTCCCTCATACCTAAACCTCTTTGATTTAGAGTAAAGTAGACTTTTGAAAGGGGGTAAGTTTGACAAATTGTTGGAGAAAGCCCCATGTTGAATCCAAACTGAAGTCTGTGTCTGTCTGTGAGTTTTGCCCTGATTTTCTTATTTTTACAATAAGAACAACCATCATGATGCCCTGCAGTTTTCTGTTCAAGGGCAGATAGAAGGCTCCTTGGATTCTGGCTGGGGTCCTAGGGACCTGATCCCAGACTTTTTGGAGCCTCAAATGGGCAACCTATGCAGTGTTTATTGCCCTGGGAATCTGGCTCTGGGATGAGGTGGAGTACAGATGATGTGCTGTTTTGTGAGATGTTTATGGGCATCCAGTAGAGAGAGATTCCTGATCTTGATCCATCTTCCATTCTAACTCTAATATCTTTACACACATTCCGTTTACCTGGTATAGTGGATATGTCCTAGGATTGGGGTGTAGGTGAGTGGTAGAACTACTAGAGAGGATAAAATGCTTAAAAATGCCAATCAATAAGCAAGTAATAATAATCTGTCAAAAGACTGGAACAGAAAATTTCCATTGTGTTGGCACATGCCAGTGCTCATAGGTCTACCTAACCTTATCATAAACATACTTGATTTCCCTGGGTCTCTGGTCTTCAGCTTGCTGCGTGTAAGTCTGATATCCTAAACCAGACTGCATGCTTTTTGTAGGTATGCCTTATTGTTTTCTTGTATTCTCCCATGTAATCTCAATGTGCTGATGGTAATCCTTAATAAATGCCTGTTTGTGAGTAGCTCTTTGTTAGCTTGGAGCAATGGGTTTGACCCCTGGAAAATGTGTGCACATGAATACAAATAATATTTATCAAGCCCCTGCTGGGCGTAAGTCTCTGTGGGCAGTGACAAAGGAGGAATCGAGAATGGTTGCTCCCAGCTAAAGGGAGAGCAAAGGCAGGCACGTATGAAAAATGACTCACGCACAACTGACGGACAGAAACAAAGAGAAAGTGGGAGCAGGGATCCAGAGCTGGGGGCGTGTGCAGGATGCTGGAGGGGCCACATTATGTGTGTTCCTCTGTCTGGCCTTCTCTCCAGGATTCCCTCCTTTATGAGGCTTGGCTGGTACCAGCCACCTCCATGCCTGCAGTGACAGTGCTGTCTTTGTGGCTGGTCAGACAGCTCGCGCTCTCACTGGGTCTGTGCTGAGGCAGTGCTGTCCTGAGCTCGCCTCTTCTGTGATGAAGAGCACTCAAGGAGGGGGAAGGGACTGTGTGGAAGAGGAGGAAACTCCTTTTTCTTATTGTCACTTAAATGGTGACAGAGTCTTGAGCTCAGACTTGCTGTCAGTCACAGAAGAGGTTTGTTGGGACTCCAGCAGCCCTAGTACATGGAGTGCCATGATGCAGGCCCAGGTGCAGCCCTGGAGGAGACAAGAGAAGCAGAGCTTGGTGATGTGCTCCCCACGGTCACCCCAGCCCTCCTTCCCTAGTCTTTAGGGTATGCTCTGCCTGGCAAGAGCAAGTGGGCTACATTTCCCAGCTGGGGCTGGGGAAAGACTTCTCTGGTTGACTCACTGGGAGAATTGTGCCTCTCATCCTCCACGTAGTGCTTCTAGTCCTCCATGTGCACACGGATCACCTGGGACCTTGCTAAAATGCAGACTCAGAATCAATAGGTCTGGATTGGGCCTGAGATTCTGCATTTCTAACAGGCTCCCAGGTGATGCCAATACTGCTGGTGTGCAACCCACACTTTGATGGACAAGGCCTTACACATGGGTTCTCAACCCTACCAACATGTTAGCATCACCTGGGGAGAATTTACAATGTGCTGATACCTGAGACCCAGCACACACCAAATAAATCACAATCTCTGAAGACTGGGTCTAGACACTGTCTTGATATAGAAGCCCTCCAGTTATTCTAATATACAGCCCGGGCTGAGAACCACTGGTTCTCTGGATGGTTTTTCTTTTCCCTCTGCTGTACTATTCACCGGTCTATGCCTTTCTTACCCCAAGAGACTATCAGTGGCTTGAGAGCAGAGAATGTCTCATGTCATATGACCAGTGCCTGCCCCACAGGAGTTCTCATTCAGCATGTGGGTGGTTGCCTTGGCTGGTTACAACATGATGCCAAGGACTCTATCATGTCACTTGGATGCCACAACCACCACCCGCACTGGTGGCTCTGGCCACCACTCCTGTGGATATACCATCAGCCCTGAGGGATCAAAGACTGTGGTTGGCTTAGAGCAGGCCACTTCTACTCTTGGAACAACAACCCAGAGTATCCAGTCCCTGGAGCTTAGTAAACTTTAAGTAAATACACAGTGTATCGAATGGATGATTATTCCATGTGGGGTGGCAGAAAGGACAATGCATTAGGGATCTGAAGACCAGGGCTAAAGTGGCTAGGGTCACTTTAAAGCTAAGACTTCCTTAGGTTTAATTTTCTCAGTTGTAAAGTGGGGATACTAATGTCCACATAATAGGGCTATTTCAATAAGCATAATAAGCTCTTAGGAGAAAGAGCTCTGTAAATGCTAGTGTTGTACAGATAAGTGGTTGTGTAAGAATTCATGTTGAAAGTGGTGGGCCTAAGCTATAGGTGTCAGTCCTCTAGCCCTTGTTCTAACAGACCCTCTGGAGTCCCACCCTCTGTGCTTGCATCTGTAGAACAGCAAGGGGGCTTAGGGACCTGCCACTGACTGGACACCTACTCTGTATCAGGGATTGTGCTAGGTGCTAAGCTTTTGTTATCTCTTTGATTCATTGCATCTTTGGGTTGGATATTACTAACCCCATTACATTGAGAAAATGGAAGCTCAGAGTGAGAACCAGCCTGCCCAAAGTGGCACAACTCTGAGTGTCAGGGCTGGGGTTGGGTCTGGGTCTGTCTGATTCCAAAGTCTCCTAACCCTGGCTCATGACCCATCAGGCAGCTCTCGGTTCCAGCATGGGCTGATGGTCCTTTGTTTGAGAAGTTTCCTTGACTGGGGGTTGCTCATATTAAAGAGTGTGTTAAGAGACTGGGTATCCCAGAAACTCTAGTCTTCCCTTAGGGAATGTTAGGACCTTACAGCACTGGGGCTTTCTGATTCTTGGCCAATTCCGCAGCATAAAGCCCCTGCTCAGTCCTCAGTCTTCCTCGAGCCCTGAGGCTGAGGCTGTGACACCTTCTCCAAAGAATTACCATCTGTCTCCACAGTCACCTCTCTGCTTGACAGCCACTGAACCCAGCCCTGGTCTGTTTTGCTTACCTAGGTTTAGGTTTACTTCTCATTCTGGCACTAAAAGAAAATGGAAACATAAAAGGGGGACAACCCCACGAGCCTCCTTACTTCCAGGTGTCTTAATGCTTAGTCCCTCCAGTGACTTCAGTGCTGAGAAGAGGCCTGATGTCTGCTGTCCTCTTGTCCACACCTCTAGCAGCAAGGATGCCAGCATTACAAGGCACATCCTGGCAGAAATCACCTGGCTAAACTCTTCAATGATAGGGGGCAGGGAGGACTGATTTGCATGGTCTGACCAGTAAGGGGGAGGAGACACCTAGTCCAGGTGCTTATGTGTCTATACCTGGAATAGTTCTTTAACTCAAGACCGTATCAGTTACAGAGGATAACTGAACCCACACTTAGAAAGAGAACTACATATAGTTCACCAGACTGGAAACTCAAAGCATGACTACACAGGAACTACAAATATCACACAGTGGTCTTCGGATGTGAATTTCCAGTGCTCCTCACTGAGGTATGACTAACTCTCTGCTCATATCAGGTCCACATTTATTCTCTTGCTATCTTCTAATTTAGCTGATTATTCTCTTAGGTATTCTGTGAAATTCTGTCCTGGAATTTTGCTTTCCTGAATCAGAGCCAGAATGTTTTTCCACTGTGTTTATGAGTTGTTCAAAGTTTACTTTTAAGTACAGAGGGTTTATCCATTGTGTTGCTTCAATATTTTCTCTGCTAAATCCCCATGCTGTATTGTGGCCTTTCCCCCTCCTTTCTCTTTGAGCATCCCTAGAATTTTGTTTCTGAGGATTCTTTCTCCCATCTCTGACTGTGCATGGTCAGTGTGCCACTCTTCTGGTGGGAGTAAAGACTTCCAGTTGGGCCTGGGCCAGAAATGAATCCCCTATCACCAGAAGCCTGACCACCCATGACCACTCTTTGTAACACCATTAAATGCCCCAGTGACTGCACAGGGCTGGGGTTTTAGTGCTTAATTTTGTCACTTCCACTAACTGTGGCTATTCCAGCACAATCCATCTTTAGTATTTGAGGAATCAGCATGAGCTTATGGGGCTCGTAGGACTTGGATGGGCTTCATGAACTACTGGGACGTGGATGGGTTTGGCTGGTGGGCCCCTGGGATACTCTTTTCCTCCTCTATCTGGCTGCCCTCAGCAGCAGGGCCCTCACTGTGTTGTCATGCTGCCCTGACAGCTGGGACGTAGGTGGGATGGGCATGCTGGGTCCTGGAGGTGTCTGCCATTGGTGTGGGGAGAAGCAACTATGAATGTTGTATGCATAGATCCTGCTGGAAGGGTCTGGAAGGCTGTTGTGGGAGTAGGTCAAGGCTGGGCCAGGTGCTGGGCCCATCTGAGTCAGACTGGGAGAATCTTCTCTGAACACATCCATGGTTCCTCTGTGTTCCTGAAACCTTGAAAATGAGGAGGAAGGTTTTAGATGGCATCATAAAAAGTTGCAGCTGCTGCTTCTGAGAGCAAGCATACTTTGTTTCTCAGCAGGCTGATGACGCCATCCAGGGTCTACCCAGATGCTAGTGTGTTGGAGACAGATTAAAATAGGCCAAGGACGGGCCGGCCCGTGGCTCACTCGGGAGAGTGTGGTGCTGATAACACCAAGGCCACAGGTTCGGATCCCATATAGGGATGGCCGGTTCGCTCACTGGCTGAGTGTGGTGCTGACAACACCAAGTCAAGGGTTAAGATCCCCTTACCGGTCATCTTTTAAAAAAAAAAAAAAAATAGGCCAAAGACTACTCAGTGGTGACTAAAGATATTCTGCTTGCTGGAGTGCTTTTTTTTTTTTTTTTTTTTTTAATTGAAAATTGTATTGAAATAGTTAATCTACATGCCTTGTAAGAAATAATATGGAGAGATCCTGTGTGCCTTTACACAGTTTCCCCCGGTGGTAATATCTTGCAAAACTATAGTACACCCTCACGACTAAGATATCCACATTGATATAATCCACCAATCTTATTCCAATTTCCACAGTTTTACTTATTTATGCTCATTTGTCTGTGTGTTGCTCAGATTATTTTTGCTCCAGATTATTTGTCTGCTTTCTCCCCTTTCTTCCCTCCCCAGGTTTGTTTTTCTAAGTTCATGCTGTGAATGTCCTAGTGCATGCATCTGGTCCTGGAGCTAGAAAACACTGTAAGAGCAAGGGCCCTTGAATCAGACTGTCTGGGTTCAAATTGGCTCTCTGTTCATTAGTTGTGTGATCTTTGGCAAGTGACTTAAATCTCTAATTTTCATCTGTAAAGTGCAGAGTTAAATAGTGCCCACCCTGTGTGAGGCTGTTAGCATCAGATTAGATAATGCACTCCTTTGTGCAGTGCCTGGCAGACGTGAAGTGCTCCATGAAAGTCAACTGCTATGGTTATTTCCCCATCTCCTCTTCTTGATAGTAGCTTCATGCCCTGCCTTATGCAGTACACCTAATGGCTTTGGGGAGCAATCATAAAATATTTTTGAGCCACAGATAGATGCTCAATTTTATGCTAGGTACTGTGAGAATTACAGTGGAGACAAAGAGGCAGTTTTTGCCTCAAAAACCTTGTACGCTAGTTGAGGAAGGCATCCATGCATGGTAGAGATAATTAACCACACCAGTAATAAAGGACAAATGCAGTAGGTGGCTGTATTAGTCCATTTTGTGTTGCTATAACAGAATTACCTGAGACTGGGTAATTTATAAAGAACAGAGGTTTATTTGGCTTACGATTCTGGGACAGCTGCGTCTGGCACGGGCCTCAGGCTGCTTCTACTCATGGCGGAAAGTGGCAGGCAGCTGGCAGGGACAAGCAGATCACATGGTGACAGGAAGCAAGAGAGACACAGAGGAGGTGCCAGGGTCCTATAAACAACAAGCTCTCGCGGGAACTAATAGAGTGAGAACTCACTCATTACTCCCCCCTCCCCCAGGGAGAGTATTAATCCATTCATGAGGGATCCGCCCCCATGACTCAATCAGTTTCCAACACGGCAGATCAAATTTCCACATGAGTTTTGGAAGGGACAACACATTCAAACTCCATCAGTGGCTCAGACCACAATAGCTCCTGGAGTTTAGGAAAAGAGGAGTACGTTGTAATTCACACTACCTGGAAAGATTTCAAGGAGATTTGGAGTAGAACCTTAAAAAATAGAGCCCCTGCTGTGTGCTCCCAAGAATCTCATTAAGTTGTGTCTCCAAAGGGGCCGAAATTCAAGAAATGGATAGTCCATTTATCCTCAAGCCCTAATTTCCTTCATGCTGGCCACCCCCACAAGGACAAAGGATAGAGGGGAGGAAGGGATGACTTTTCCGATTTTAAGATGAGGTCCAGAGAGGGTGTGGAAACTGACACAAGAAGGTTAATAACAAAACAGATGTATGTTTCAGGGTAGAAAATTGGAGTCCATTTCTCATAATAAGCCATTTCCTGTGATCTAATTGTATCCTTATATCCTGGCTACCCCGAGTTCATACACTGAGCTGATATATAATTTCTTGCAGAGATGAGGAAACCAAAGCCCAGGGCACTGGATGTCCAGTTGAGGAAGCAGCAGAAATCAGGGCAGAGCCAAGCCAAGCTTTCCATCTCCTGACTCTAGGCCTGTGGACTCCCATCTAGCTCTCGGGCTTCTCTTGTGAGTCGGGTCTCAGCTGGTATCTAGCTTGAGGCAAGCCCTGGGTTCCTGTGCAGGGCATGGAGTGCAATCCACCCAGTGCAAGATCTCTTCCAGTTCAAGCAGCTCTGACACAGAACACCATGTGACCATCACTGCACTCCCAGCTCTGGCAGGGTTCCAAGTTTTGGTCTCAACAGCCACGAGACTTGGTGGCCAGGCCTGGGAAGAGCCCATTGTTTTCTTGCATCACTGCTGGCTCTGTGGCCGCTGGCTAGCTTGCTTGTTCATTTTTCATTTGCTTCATGGAAGCTGCTCTGAGTCCTATATTCAGCCTCAGCTGGGCAGCTGGCACTTGCTCAACTTTTGCCCCCATCAACCCTAGGGGTACTAATGGAAAACTGCTCTGTGTGTGTGTGTATGTGTGTATGTGGAGGAGAAGAGGGAGAGAGGAAGGTGTTAAGCCTCCTGAAAAGGTAGGAGTCCTCTATCTCTACTGGGGAGCTGGTTCCAGATTGAGAGAACTCAGATATGTGTAAGTTGGCCATTGTTATCAACCTAACCACCAGTGGGAAGACAGGTGTCTTAGGGTCATGAATTCAAGGTATGGGTGGCCTATGACCTCCCCACCCCTGGCTATTGTCATGGTGGCGGCAGCAGTAGTAATAGTAGTAGTGATGTTAGAATAATGTCAGCTACCAGGTATTCAGAGCTTGCTGCATGCTAGGCAGTGTGCTAAGTGCTTTAAATATCTACCATCTCACTCCACACCACTTAGGATGTGTTTTCAATAGCCTGTTTTACAGGCTCAGGTAGTAAGCTGTGCAGTTGGGGCTTGAATTTAGATACTTCTGATTCAGTGTGATTGAGCTTTTAACCTCTATGCTCTCCTGAATGCTAAGAAGACCCTTCCCAGCCAGAAAGTCCACTGTGACCCCGCACCTCCACCTATCCCTTCCTGCTGGAGAATGCAGTAAGACAAGGCATAGGTCTGACCAGCTGATTGATGAATTCCTTGGTTATGAGGAAGCTACTAGCAGCTCATAGGATTCTTAGAGGCATGGGCTTGGGAAGATCTTGGGATTAATTATGTCAAATTCCTTATACTGCATAGGAGGAAATGGAGTCCAAGAAAGGGCCTTGCTCAAAGCTGGGCAGCAACCTAATGGCAAAGCCAGGAC
Source organism: Cynocephalus volans (assembly GCF_027409185.1). Lineage (NCBI taxonomy): Eukaryota > Metazoa > Chordata > Mammalia > Dermoptera > Cynocephalidae > Cynocephalus > Cynocephalus volans. The sequence continues at coordinate 120,553,983 of NC_084470.1, read as the reverse complement.
TGGAACCTGCCTCCCTGGCTCATAGCCTGGGGTTCCCTAGCTCTCATCATTTTTTTTTAATTGGTTACATATTCTCCTTTATTGTTCCTTAGTAAATTTTTTATTTAAAAAACTATATATTTTTAATTTTGTTTAATAATACAGAAGTGTATTATGATGAACTCTTGAAAACAAAAATGTTCTTAACTATCTGATTTAGAAAATTCAAAACTGTCAGAAGAGAAGAGATGCAGAAAAATATGAAAGTAAGGAAAAGAACTTAGATCATAATGAGAAGTGAGTTTTCAGCTTGATTTCAATTTCCCATAACAAAGTCTGTTAAAGAAAATGAATGATAGTTACATATTTAACGAGTTCCACAGTATATATAAAGATTATTATACCCTAGAAGAATTATGTAAAGTTAATGTTTGATGACAATATTTACATCAATGGTGCTTTGTAGACTGCTTAATAGTCATTTTATGGGGTTTTTTTTGGGGGGGGGTTCTTCAAAAGATCAACAAAATTTGCAAACCTTTATGTAGATTGACCAAGAAAAAATAGAGAAGACAGAAATTACTAAAATCAAAAATAAAGCAGGGGCACAGTAGAACAGTTGCTTCTTCTATTACGCCGGAGTGGGCTTTGAGGAGAGAGACGTCCTCTTCTTTTTCTGGTCTCCGCTGTGACTCTCCTTGTGTCACTGCAGTCGGGTGTCTGGCAGGCCATCTGCACGGTAGCTGTAGCTACGGCTGTGGCGGAGCCACTTTTGCAGCAGCCGTGGTTGTGGCGATGGCTGTGGTAGGCCACCCGTGAGGAAGTCGTGTTTTTGTGTGCTCGTTGCCTGTTTCCTGGAGGGGAATGCTGCTCTCGGCTCCTGCCTTAGGACCCCAGGCCTGCTCTGTTTCTCGCCTGCACCCAGGAGGAGGGGCCTGGCTCTCCCCCAGCTCTCATCTATTTCTAGGTACCTTTGCTGCTCCACCCCCTCCACCTACCCACCCAACATGCCTATGGGAGATGGGGGAGAAGGAAATTCAGGTCTAAATCTTTTTTTACCACGGGACTGCTGACTTGCTTTGGGATGTATAGGTACTGGAGAGATTCCTACTACCTTTTTCCCTAAAGGCCTCAGCCCCTTTTCCTTTGCATATCCTCACCCATTGGCTATGTGCAGATGAAGGGATACTTGGTCCCGCGGGGGATGGAGGACCTCGTCTAACCGACCTGGACTCCCATTATCCTGCTAGACACTGGACCTGAGGTAACGAGGTAGCGGTGGAGGGGCACTTGCACGTTGCATGGGGAGAAGCCACCAGGCTCCTGGTCTGGCATATAGTACCCCCCACCCCTTCCCCTGCTTCTGTGAGAATAGTCATGGGAGGCACTCCTACCTCCCCTGACCAGCACATGTGTGCACCTCCCGGGAAGCCACCCCAGGAGGCTGCTGTTTTGACCACTCCTGGCAGTGTAATCCTTGTTGAAGAAGGTGACCTGCCTTGACAAGTGGCTCCTAGATTTGTCTTTCACCCCAGGCTTCCTGTGGCTGCCTCACATGACATTGCAGATAAATGCTGCAGGTGATCCTGCCCCATCACTGGAAGTCAGGGGGTTAAGAGGGCTTGACTCTTTTTGGCCACTCCAGAAAATTCCACATGCCCTTTACCTTTTCTCTCCAGAAAATTCCACACACCCAGTTGATTACACACGACTCCTCGCTGGCGCTGTGTTGGTGCATCTCCATCTTGCTGCTTTATCTTTTGCTTCTTTCTTTATGGGCGGTGGGCATGAGCAGTGAGGGCTGGTGGTGGGGAGAGTCATCCGGTTTGTCTGTCTGTCTCATTCTGAGGTGAAAGCTCATAGGATCTCTCCAGAGGCAGAGGAACTCAAGGGCAGTAGTCACAGTTGTGGTGTTGATAAGAAGATAAACACAGCGAGCATGGAGGGCAGTGTGAGGTGGTGAGGGACTCGCCTCTGGCACTGCCTTTATCTTCCCGTTAACACTTTGCACTGGAAACTGATAATTTCCCCAGATCCCAAGAGAACACACTGAGACTCAGAGGGGCCCAACGAGGTAAGCCTGGAGAACCCATCCCATCCCTCCCCTCCATTCTCTGTCCAGGGACTGGCATTGCCTCTTAGCAGGGACTCACTGGGTCAGGGACTGGGTCAGATGTATTCCCCTTTTTCATTACGTTTTTGCAAATTTTATTAAAGCAAAACATATAGTATACAGATTTATGCTTTTTATTTTTCAAATGTTATTTTTCTGGTTGTAAAGGTAAAAGTCATAAAATTTGAAAAGAAACAAAAGAACCCCAATCACTTAACATTTGACGTGTATTTTTTCAGCTGGTCTTTTTCTAATTTGAGACTTGCTGCTAAAATCTGGCCACTGGGGATAGAGAGAATAAGGACAGGGGTCACAGAGGGTCCATTGCCCCTTTTCAGGATGTTTCCCAGCTACATCCTAGATCCTGATCATCACCTGCAGCTTAGAAGCAATGAGGTCATTATCACTCCTGTCCCAACAGTTAATAAGTTGAGTAATCAGAGGTAATACTGTGCAAGCATTATTTATTGAACAGTCTGCCTCATTCAAAATACAAAAAGTGAAATTTACACGCTGGCTGGGTAGAAGCTGGGTGCTTACACACAGCTGGATTGGTGTCTACCTCCAGCCTGCTTCTCGGGCCTCCCTTTGGGGCTTGTAGTCAACACCTGGAGGGCGGGAGCCCCGAGTGGGAAGATGGGGCCCCGTTCTTGGACTTGCCAGCCTCCACCGTTTCTGTTGGAGCCTCCCTATGGAAATAGGCTTCCGCTGGGATGTTGAGGTATTTTTACGTGAAGTGCTCAGAAGAGTGCTTGGCACAATGTGAGCACTCTGTAAGTGTCGGCTAATACCATTGTCATCAAGACCATCATCATCTCATTATCCAGGCTGGGATAGAACGCTCAGAACTGCAGGGGACCTTAAAATCAGGCGAGTCTGTGATTCTCATGCTTCAGCCTGCATCAGAGTCACCTGGAGGGCTTATTAGCCCACAGATTGCTGTGCTCACCCCTGCAGGTTCTGAGGCAGCAGGTCTGGGGTGGGTATCAAGAATGTGCATTTCTGACAAGTTCTCCGGTAATGCTGGTGATGCTGATGCTGATGCTGCTGGTCCAAGGACCACACTTGGAGAGCCACTAATCTGACTCCTTCATTTCACAAGTGTGGGCATAAAGGAAAACAACTTATTAATGGCCTTAGTACTGTTGGGTTGTGGAGCTGCAACCAAGCCCAGGTTTCCTGATTCCACCCAGTGCTCTAGCCATGTGAGGTCCTGGTCATCTGTCCTCCTGGAAGTGCCAACAGTGGGGTGGCGAGGGACTGCCTTCCTGAGATGGAAACGTCCAATCTCTGGAAAGGGGACAAGAGCAGGCATAGCACAACCCTGGGGGCCAGGAGTGCAAGTCCTGCCTCACTGCAGTTTCTCTTTCATGATTGGTCATTCATGTGTTTATTTATCCAATAAACACTGACCAAGTACTTACTGTGCAGAAAGAGCTGTGTCTGGTGCTGGGAGGATACCTGGGCAAACAGGACAGAGTCTGAGTTCCGCGCAGCTGGTTCTCATCTCTTCCTGCCTGATCCCAGACAGTGCCTTGTCGTCCAGTGGGCTTAAGAGTCATCCTGTGCCCGTGGGGTGCACAGTGAGAAGAGAGGACTCAGAGTCAGAAGATGGGATACTAATCCTGCTCTCACTTGTCAGGGGGCTTCAAGTTCTTTGTTAGAAAGAGCAGCGAGGCAGCGAGTGAAGCCATGGTGAGTGAGACTCCTTCCCCAGCCTGTGATTCTGGAGCTCTGGAGTCTCAGATGGCTTCTACTGGCATCTGACTTCACTTCTGCTTTTGACAGTCAGTGCCCTTATTCCATGTTTTCCTCCTTAACATGGAACAGCCTGGGCTCTCCTGGTGTGTGGGGTGTGAGGACTGTAGGGAGACAAGAGGCAGGCATCCCATGCTCCCATCTCTCAGGTGGCGTGTCACCTGCTGGACTCTGCCCACTGCGGTGGTGGTTCCACCTCCTAGAGTTAATTTGACTCTCTTCTTGGTCATCTATTGTTTACCTATCCATAATGAATCATTAGTGGAGACAGCAAACATATGGACCTTCATAGAGTTAATGAGGAACACAATAATAATTCTACTACTTTCCCTGAAGACGATGGTTACCAGATTGTGTTCATTTAACCAGAATTTTTATATAACACATCAAGATGTTTCTAGTACTCAAAAAAAAAGTGATAATTACATCTAATGTGTGTTTTCATTTACTGGGAATAAACACCATCCCCATCAATAACAGAAGTGTGTGTAAATCAGTCTGAAAGCTTCTCATTTTTAGAAACAAAATGTAAAACTTACAAAGCACCAGTATATGAATTTCCAACGTGAGGATGTGAGAGCAGCTTGTGACTATTTTTATACCTTAACATTTGATAAGATTATTAGAATGTAACTTGACCCCCAAGCCTGACATAATATGAAACCTGAAAACTTGTTAACAAATCATACTATTTCTTATCTAGTTAGTCTGAAATAAATTGAACAATATGTGCCATTGCTAAATGGGGAAAAAATTAAAATTTGCCTTTATGCATGTAATAATCATTATTAAATATTGTGTTAAAACTATATTTTATCAAAAATTTTAATAAGCTGATCTAAAATAGCATATTTTTAAACTTAAAAATAATCAAAATTAACCAAATGTTTTAGTATTTCCTTGGGGTAATCACAAGATAAAAAGCTGTGAAGTGTTAGAGAGAACAGTCTCTAAGATTCCTTCTGGCTCTGGTGCTCTGGGATTCTAAGATGGTGCAGGGTCTGAAAACCATGGAGAACAGGAGAATGTAGTAGTTTGACTGGGGGTGGGGGACACATTGTGCCTCCCTTCCCTGGATTGCTGTTGGAAACATGATTAGACACATTTCTTTGAGAGTCCAGATGTCAGAGCTAAAATCAGAGAGCAGCTTTCTGTCCGTTTTACCCAAGAACTTTCTAACCATTAGAATCATTGGACTTGAGTCGGAAGGAACATTAGAGGTCATCTGATCCTGTCAGAGTCTCCCCAGATAGAAAGTGGAGTGAGAAGCCTTGTGAAGAGTAAGTTTTGCATCTTAGGGAGTGTTTAAGCAGAGGCTGGTTGACCCTGCGCCTGGTGATAATGACCTGCTCTTTTGGTCTCCATGGCTGGAACCTGCCAGTGGGGCTCAGGAGTGAGTGCGGCCACTTGGACAGTGTGCCCTCCCCTCCACTCCCCCCTGATAAAAGTCCTCTTTGGCAGCGGTCAGTCCGTGCTGGATGAGCTTGGTGCCTAGTCCTGGGAATAATGCTGTGGGAACAGCCTCTTGGGTGTGCCTGGGCTGAGCTGGTTGCTGGGTCTTTGCTGGCCGCAGAATTTTAGCTACATGTTTTGGGGGAGGGGAAAGTGACCTTTGAAAGATGGCCTGCTCTGGAGGAACATCCCTTGGCCTTGGATTCAGGACACACCTAAACAATAGCATCTCTGCCTTGTCAGTGGACACCGTGTCCCATGCCCCTCCTCCAGCCTGGCGTGCTGCTTTTATGGCCATGCTAACAGATGGGAAACAATGCCCTGAAAAGCCCAAACCCCAGGTCATCTGCAGTCCCCATTTGGTTTAGGAACCGTCTACTGGAGGTCACTTTTTTACATAGATTATCCTTCCTAATTTTTCTTTTGTTGAGGCTGAAAACAAATGCTTTCATATACCTGGAGTCCATATTAGGAGTGGCTAGCTAAAATGTGTACAGGCTCAGAAATAAGCTGCCCTAGGCCTGAGTATTTCCTGCAGATAATTGAGGCTTGCTTTTAGTTCCCCGTAATCACATTAGGTTATATTTTTGTATGTTAATCCTCTTCAACTTTGGTCATTTCCTCTGTGTGTGTGTACATCCTCTATACTCCATTTAGACTTGCCTGTCCTCCTGGACCCCCAGCCTGGAGCCTTCTTTCCACATCTCTCTGTACCCAGGGCTCAGCATCCGGCTGTCATAGTGTTTTGGAGTAGAGTTGAAATGAAGCCAGCCGAAGCAAAGGGCTTATAACCCTAACCCAGTCCTTTGTGTTCTGTTCCTATCTGGGGAAACCCTTTGCTGTGTGTGTGTGTGTGTGTGTGTGTGTGTGTGTGTGTGTGTGTGTGTGTGTGTATCCCCTGAACACAGCTGTTCACACAGCCCATACCTCCTGGTAGTGTGCCAGCCCTTGCACATGTCACTGACAAGTTGAGAGGAGTCTCTGATGCTCTCGGCTTGGCCCACTTGGAGAGTGAGTAGGGAGTCCTGTGGTGAGAGTGTAAATGAGTTTCTCAGCTGGGCTTCTCAGAACACCCCCTTCCTGCCTGCTCCTCCCACCCATCAGGGCCAGTTAGGCACACTCCTGGATCTCGCCTGGCAAGGGGGAACCCATGGGTGGGAGAGGGGCGGGAGAGAACTGGGCCACAGGAGAGCTGATTGTGGGGATTTCTACTCGGCTTCTTTTGTGCTCTTTCTTCTGAGAGGCTCCAAGCAAGCTTTCTGTCTCGCAAACTTACACTCAACCATTAGCATCATCTTGCAGCTAGATTGTTCATACTGCCCTTAGGCTGCCCTCTCCCTGCTCCCACCCAACAGCCTTTCTCTCTGACCTACTTATGGACTCTCAGCAAGAGGTGAAGTCCTCGACAGGTTCTCTCTCTTGTTTGTTCTGTTCCCCGGACAGTGGGTTCATCAAGGGGACTGTATGAGTGGGGGCCGCATGTAGGTGGTCACACCTACTTCCGTGTTCCCCACACAGGCCCCGTCGTTTTTGGCTGACACTTAACCCAGTAGGTGAGTGCCTGTCTTGGGGGGAGGATTCAGGCGTGGCCTGAGACAGTAGAGCCCACAGCTGGGTTGCTTCTTCCCCACCTCCTGACCTGGGAAATCCACTAAGCTGACCTAATTACCTGCAGCAGGGAAAGCAAATTGATTCCCAGCAGATGCTGCAGTTTGAGGAGGGAGGGGACCCTTGGAGAGGTGGGTGTGCACCATTCTGGGATTAACCCTTTGGCTGCTGCCTCCTTAGGACAGCGTCTCCTTTCGCCTTCCATCTTGTGGGAGTGAACCACTCAGAGTTCTCCCAGGCTGGCCAGCCCTCCCCTGGACATTCATCTTTGGGACATAAGACACCAGAGTCCCAGCTTAGCACAGGTCTGCCTGACCTGGGGACATTTCTGCTCTCCACTCTTAGCACTGATCATCAGGAGGTGGGTCTATTTAGCCAGAAGCCCTAGTCTTTGCTCCTTTGGGGTTTCCTCCCAACCCTGTCCATGCCGGCTGTTCAGTCCCTTGAGGAGCCCTTGGTGAGAAGCGGTTTTCCACTGAACCCTCTCTGGCCTCCCTCTGAGCTAACAGCTGCTCTTCCAGACCCCCCACCTCAGCGAGGCTGAGAGGGTGGTGTGCGGGCACCTTCACCCAGCTCATCAAGCAGCTGTCGAGCACGTGCTTTACTAACAGCATCTTATGTTGTCTCAGGCTTTGCGGAGTCCTTTTACCTGCAGTGGAGGACCTCATTTGAACTTCCTAACAGCACTGCAAGGTATGAGGGCTGGGAGCCCTCACGAGGACCCCTGGACTCAGGCTCAGTCAGTGAGCGAGGGATAAAACCAGGATCCGCTCTCAGTTGCCTGACCTCAGCAACACTGCAGTTTCCACTGCCAGAGCTGCAGCATTAGTGCAGATAGAGCATACATGTGAGATCTGGTCCCTTTCCTCGAGTTTTTTATCTTAATGTGGGAGCAAGATTTACACATGCAGAAAAAGACTCAAGAATGCCATTCCACACTCAAACACAATCGACTGTAACTGGGAACCAACAGTCAGCAACAGGAGAAGGAAGGAGGAAGGCCACTGTTGACTGTAGTCACTGGGGAAGGCTTTGTGGGAAAGGCAGGCTTTGCGCGAGGCCTTGAAAGATCAGTAATATTTTGACACATGGTGAAAACAGGTGAGAAGGTTTTGGGAATAAGGACCTAGCAAGGACTGTGGTGAGAATGGGGTGGGTGAGATCTAGGGAAAAGGAGTAGTGAGGAGACCTCTGACTGCAGGGCAGGCGTGTCGCTGAGCCAGGGGACACTGAGTGGCACCTGATTATGGAGAGCTGGATTCCAGGGTGTAAACCAGCCCAACTGGACACGGGAACTGGAGTGGAAGGGGCCAAGGCTGGCTCACACAGGGACTCCGAACAGCGGCAGAGTGCTAACACGGCAGTGCTTACAACCTCCCACTCCAACCTGCTCCAGCCCCAGCTGGTCCTCCATGCTCCCAGAAGCAGGGGTTTTAGACATTGAACATGTCTAATCCCATTTCCAGGTAGAACCCCTGCTTGTTGACGTAGCTGGAGATCCAGCAGATATTTTGGGACCGTCAAGCAAGGCTGCTAAAATGGAAACCGTGTAACTGGGATTGAGCAGGGAAAGCTTTACAGGAGGAGAGAAGCACAAGGACGTATTTAGGAAAGACCATTTTTGTTGGACCTTGTTTTGTGTGTCTGTGTCATGAACCCTCACAGTGACCCTCTGAGGCAACCATTATCACTTTTCCCAGTTTGCACAAGAGGAAACTCAAGAGAGATTAAAGTATCTTGTCCCTCCCTGAACCAGCCAGTCACCAAAACAAAACAAAACAAAAACTGAAATAAAGTAGCTTGCCCTTGGTGACAAGCCAGCCCATGGCTCAGCATAGTTTGGCTCACAATCGCTGTGCCCACTGCCTCCCTGCTCATAGTAAGCATGAAAAGACATGGTCTTTGCCCTCGAGGGCTTACAGTCCAGTTGGGACAATAAGCTAAAATGTCCAAGAAGACATCTAAGAGTGCTGGGCAACAGAGGGGGAAAAAAGTGACTATCCAAACGATGGGAGAGCCACCGTGAGCTGTTGCAGACAGAGCTTCACAGATAACACTGGACTTCAGGACATCAGTGAGGGTGGCAGACGGGGCCAAGGCCAGTCCTGACGGAGATGGTCAGTCACAAAAGTACCGAGAAGAGATGCAGAACAGGGTGTGTGTGCGTGTGTGTGGTTGTGAGAAGAATGCCTGTTAAACATACATAAAGGTAGAGAGACTAGAATGACCCCCCGCGTACCTGGTGCTTAACTTTAAAAAGATAATTTATTGAGGTGAAATTCACATGACTTAAAATTAACAATTTTAAAGTGAACAATTCAGTGACATTTAGCAGATTCCCCTGTTGTGCAGCCACCTCCTCTCTTTAGGTTCCAAACTTCCTCATCACCCCAAAGAACACGCCAGACCTATGGAATGGTCATTCCCCATGCCCCCCTGCCCTTGCCCTCATGGCACCCACTCATCTGCTTTCTGTCTGTATGAGTTTGCCTATCCTGAATATTTCATATTAAAGAAGTCATACAATATGTAGCCTTTGTGTCTGGCTTCTTTTACTCAGTTTTCACTAATGTTTTTGAGGTTCGTCCACATTACTGCGTGTATCAGTACTTCATTCCTTTCTATAGCTGAGTAACATTGCACTGTAGGTATAGGCCGTGATGTGTGTCTCCATTGATAGACTTTTGGGCTGTTTCCGCCTTTTGGCTACTGTGAGTAGTGCTGCTGTGAACACGTGTGTCCCTGTTCCTGTCTGAGTGCCTGCTTTCAGTTCTCTTGGGTAAAAGCTAGGAACGGAACTGCGGGGTCCTGTGGTAATTCTGTGTTTAGCTGGTGGAGGGACCGCCAAACTGTTTCCCACAGTGCTGCACCATTTTACATTCCCACCAGCATTGCACGAGGGTTCCAGTTGTCTCCACACCCTCCCCACGAGTTCATATCTTGTGACTTGAAGAGCACTCGTCACAGTTTTCCACTCTGGACTCAGTACAGCCAATACTACCTGTCCCTCACAACAGGCCCTGTAGCCTGCTCACCGTGGGCCGGGGGCCTTGGCAGCTTCTTGCTCTTGTCATTCCATTTCTCACTCGCTCTGCCACCCGTCAGCCTTGTCTTCTCTTCGGCTAGGGAATTGGACCCCAAGAAATTGGAGAAACCCAGAATAGAACAGTTCCTGCAGCCCTGCCCTGCCTTGCTAGCTCCGGGTCTGCTGGCTAATTTCAGGGCTGGGCTGTCTGCCTCTCAGGTGCCCGCTGTCTCCCCAGCTCCAGCCCCCTGGAGCCCACTGTGGGAACACGTGGGATCTCAAAGTCCTGTGACCCTGCTGCTGAGATGATGTTTTCAATCCTGCTTGGGCACCCCAATGACAGCTGGCTTTAAGGGGTCCTTCTTGAGTGTTGTATTAGTTTGCTAGGGCTGCCAAAACTAAGCACCACAAATCATGTGGTTAAAATAACAGAAATTTATTTCCTCACAATTCTGGGGCCTGGAAGTCTGAGATCAAGGTGTTGGCGAGGGCAGTTTCTTCTGAGGCCCCTCTCCTTGGCTGTAGATGGTCGTCTTCTCCTCCCCGAGTCGTCACATGGTCTTTCCTCTGTGCCTGTCAGTGTTCCAGTCTTTTCTTATAAGGATCCCAGTCACATTAGGGCCCACCCATAAGACCTCATTTTGCCATAATTACCTCTTTAAAGGCCCTGTCTCCAAATACAGTCACATTCTGAGGTATCAGGGGTTAAGAATTCAACATATGGCGGGGGGGGGGGAAAGCACAGAATTCACCCCATAACAGGTGGATGGGACAGCAAGGGTGCACAATGGCAATGCAAGGAATGAGGGCTGAGGGAGGCCTTGTCATTCCTCTGGGCTCCTGTCTGCTGTCAGAGTGGCTTTTTCAGGCAAACACAAAACAGGTAGAGGAGAAGAGAGTCACGTTGGCAGCAAAGAGGGCACTGGGGGCTTTGGGGAGGTGGGAGAGGCTGTGTCCATGATCAATAATTTATTCCTGCATATGGTGCAGGAGGGCGTTGTCATGGTGACAGGAGGCTCTGAGTGGACGGCCTGGCAGTCACCTCTGAGTCCCCTCCCTTGCTTTCCATTTGGCTGCTTCCCTTGCCCTCGTTGTTCCTGTGCATCTCAGGAGCCTTTTTGTGGAGTGGAGCCCGCCTGCGCCAGGGCAGACTCTGCTCCGCTGGTTCCGTGCAGGGCCTCTGGGGCTCCCAGCAGCTGTAGCAGCCCCTTCTCCACCAGGGCATAACCTGAGTCCTCTTTCTGGAAAGACCCTCTTGGGGTCCTCTCACTGGCTTTCCAACTGCCAGCCTCTTGCCTCAGTGCAAGGACACAGGGCACTTCTTTTTCTCACAGTAGCTTTTACAACCTATCTTGTGACCTCCCCTAACAAGTATAGTGTGTTGACTTCTAACCATGCTGCGCTCACTGTGCCAGGTGCTCTGGCTTTGGAGACATCCCCTCAAGCCTGGCAGCTGGGCAGGGCCTTCCCTGGCTTTACCCCAGGCAAGTCCCCCTTGGGACTGCCCATCGTTGGCTACAGCAGTTGGTCCTTCATTCCTGCCTCCTGGCCTCCTGTCTGGTGGATGGGAAGATGCGGGAGCATGCAGCTAAGTGGAAAGTCTGTACCCCTACCATGCCATAACTCCACAGGCAGGGATTCTATCCTTAGTGCCACACAGCAGGTGCCCAGTATGTATCTGTGCTGTGTCGTGGAATAAATTAAAGAGAGGTCTGAAGGAGGCCTCAGTGACTGAGTCAGGAGCGGGCTCCTCTTGGATCTTTCTCCCAGTATTTCCCAGAGGCTGGGTCTTGGATCCAACAGCTGCACTGATCAAGACCATTGAAATTTTTAAGTTATTTTTCATGCACATTAAAATTCACTGTTCCCTGATTCACTGGCTGTCACAACTAATAAGGGATCTGGGCCTATAATAACCATTTAAGACTTAATGTTATTAGTCTTGTAATTGCTGCTATGGGTCTTGTCTCTTCTCTCAGCTTGTAAATCCTCATGCACAGATTAAGAAGACATACCCCTAAGCTTGAGGCTTCCAAGGGGCCTGGGTGGTTGGAAGCCAGCCTCAGCTGCCTGCCTGGTGTGTTCATTTCCTGATAAAGCCTGGAGCTGGGGATGCAGATATGCCCAGGGAGCATCTGTGAGCATCCCTGGGGACTCGGGAAGGGAGGGAGGAATGCCCGGCAGACGACTGTGGCATGGGCTGCCCTCATGACATGTGGCTGCTGGTGGAGAGAAGAACCTTATCTCCAGGGAAAGGGCAGCTCCTTCTCTGCCCCCTCCCCAGCCCACAGGCTCACACCCTGATGCCCAGAGGAGATCGTAGTGATGCTGTAACCAGATGGCCAGGCAGGGATTAGAGGTGACAAGAGAAACAGCTGTATTGGAAATGTCTTCCTCTGGCTTATCTCAGGAACTGTTCCTGCCTGTCCTCTCAGGGGGTCATTTTCCACATGTGGCTCTCTCTCATCCTCATCAATAAGCATTTATGACAAGCCCGATATTTTTGGTGTGGTGACGGGCCAGGGCATGTGGGCCCGTTGTCACTGGAGTGTGGGTCAGGGTCCCCTGTGCCACCCTGCTGCTCTGCCACTTGTCAGGGTCTTCATACTGCTGTTTGTGAGCGCTGCCGCCAGGCCAGCTGCCCTCCCCGTACTGTTGCTGTCCTACCAGAACTGAGCATGGAGACTCTGTCTTCTTCTCTTCTCTCTCTTTTTTAAATTTTGGTAGAATACATGCACCATAAAATGCATCATCTTAACCACTCTAAAGTGTGCAATTCAGTGGCATCTGGTACATCACAGTGTTGTATAACCGTCACCACTGTCCAATTCCAGAACCCTTTCATCACCCCAAAAGGAAACCCTCTACCAATTAAGCAGTCCCTCCGCATTCTGTCTCCCCTCAGCCCCTGGCAACCGCCAATCTGTTCTGTCTCTATGGACTTGCCTATTGTGGACATTTGGTGTAAATAAAATCATACACTATGTGGCCTTTTGTGTCTGTCTTCTTTCACTTAGCATAACGTTTTCAGGGTTTATCAATGTTGTAGCACGTATCAGTACTTCATTCCTTTTTATGAATAATATGCCATTGTCTGTTATATCACATTTTGTCTATCCATTTATCTGTTGACAACCCATTTGAGTTTTTTCTACCTTTGGGCTATTGTGAATAGCGTTGTTGTGAACATTTTTGTGTACAGGTGTTCTCTTGAGCACCTGTTTTCAATTCTTTTGGGTGTGTGCCCAGGAGTGGAATTGCTGGGTCACAGGGTCGTTCACTGTTTAACTTACTGAGGCCCCTCCAGACACTGCCTGCCTCTTTCCGTGTGCCAGTTGGTCTCTATCTTCTTTTGAGACAGTGGGCACCCTGCTTGCTGTGCCCACTCCAGGCTCAGGACCTTTGGCAGCCACTTTTGGACAGTTTCTAGTTCTTGGTACCTGGTCAAGACACAGTGACGTGGGTGGACACAACAAGGGAATCTAGTGGTAACGATGGAGCGACTTCTAACTTTTAGTGGTATTACCAATCTCATTCACCCACACATGTGTTGTCCTCCGAAGCTGCACCATTTGGGGGCTGCATCTTTGTTCCCGTAATGAAGCCCAGGCTCGAACCTTTTTCATCCTGCCTAGTAACAGCCTTTAGAGCTCTTTCCATAGTAATCATTCTTTGCTTTTGACACTAAACAACTGCATCACCCACCATCTTTCCCATTCTTAGCTCTGTCTTTCAACTTAAGAAAAAAAAAAATCACATCTACCCTCATGGATAAGCGTTTGCCACCACAGGGGCCCATCAGAAGAACATGCTGCAGGCTTTGAAAGCACTTCCAAAAGAGAAGCTTCAGAAATGTTCTAAGCACAGGTGGACGCATTGTTGGGTTATGTAGATAGCCTCCCGAGGGGACTTCTCGAAAGAGACAGCACTCATTTAAACACATAAATTCTGGTGTGTTCATTTAAAAGATCAGCCAGAAGGCTTTATGGACATACAATCAAAAGCTGATGTGAGTGGTTATTGAATTATGTACACCTCCAAGAAATCAAAGAAATATTTTCATTTTAGGAGGTTTAGGGAGATGAAGTCTAAAATAAACCTAAGAGTGTGGTGGGATGGTTGGCACAAAATGGTACTGTCCAACTGTTGGAGAGGAGAGTCAGCGGGGAGCCCAAAGGCTTTGAACAAGCACCCACATCTTCATAAGGGTTAGCAGGGCACTTAGGGAGTCCGGCTAGGAGGGGGACCATTGCTGTTTTTATCGTTCTCCATCTTTGGAGGCCAGGGGGAGAAGGGAGACTGATGAGAAGTACAGGTGAACTGGCACCATGGTGAGTTAAGTTTTAAAAATTTAAAAATAGCATGTCTCTTGCTGTAGCCTAGTCTACTCAGGACTTCCCTTTAAAGGTGAAATATTTTAACCAGCTTTGGAAGTCTGGCGAATTGGCTTTGAGCAAAGCACCTAGGCCAATATGCTGGGTATATTTGACCTATTGGGTGGTGGTGTTTTTCCTCCTGGTTGAAAAAACTAAAGTCAGCAGGGAAGGGGGTGGAAGCAAGAAATCTAGCGAGTGGCCTAGAGGAAGGTGATGGGTCAGAGAAGTTTAGTCTGGTTCTTATAAAATTTCAGAGACACATGGTAGGCTGGTGCCTCTGTCCCCATTTTACAGCCAGTCCTGAGAAGAAGATGGCAAGGTCAGAGGAATTTCAGAGCCAAGAATAGATCCCCCTCCACTCTATCACCACAGTGACTCATTCCAAGGTTTGAAGAATATCACCCTCCGGGGAAATAGCGCTTTTGAAAATTATTTCCTGTCTTTTTCTCATTTATCCCCACAATCATTTGTTTGGGGTCAGATATTGATGGATTTAACAGAAAAGCAGGGAAGGATGCTGCAGTGCTTTTGTTATTGTTGTTGAATTTTTTTATTGTGATAAAATATAATTTTATATATAGCATAAAACTTCTGCTTTAATCATTTTTAGGTTTACAATTTGTTGGCATTTAGTATATTCACAATGTTGTGCAGCCATCTCTATTTCCAAAATGTTTTCATCACCCCAAATAGAAACTCTGTTAACCATTAAGCAATAACTTCCCGTTCCCTGTCCCTCTCAGCCCTTAGTAAACTCGCATCTACTTTCTGTCTGTGAATTTGTCTATTCTGGATATTTCATGTATGTGGAATCATACAACAATCTGTCCTTTTGTGTCTGGCTTATTTCACTTAGCATAATGTTTTCAGGGTGCGTCGATGTTGTAGCATGTATCAGAATTTCTTTCCTCTGTATGGCTGAATAATATTCCAGTGTATAGGTATACAACATTTTGTTGATCAGCTCATCTGTTGAGGACACTTGGGTTGTTTGTACCTTTTAGCTATTGTGAATAGTGTTGCAGTGGATATTGTGTGTAAGTATCTGTTTGAGTCCCTATTTTCAGTTCTTTTGGTTATATACCTAGGAGTGGAACTGCTCGTTCATACAGTAATTCTGTGTTTAACTTTTTGAAGAACTACCCGATTATTTTCCGAAGTGGCTGTACTGTTTTACATTCCCACCAGCAATTGTAGGAGGGGTCCTATTTCTCCACCTCATTGTCAACACTTGTTATTTTCCATTTTATTGATTATAGCCATCTTAGCAGGTATGAGATGCTATCTCATTGTGGTTCTGATTTGCATTACCCTAATGATTAGTGATGTTGGGTGCCTTTTCATGTGCTTCTTGGTCATTTGTATATCTTCTTTGGAGAAATGTCTATTCAAATTCTTTGCCATTTTTAAATTGGGTTTTTGTCTTTGTTGTTGTTGAGTTTTAGTAGTTCCTTATGTATTCTGGATATTAAACCCTTATCAGATACATGATTTGCAAATATTTTCTCCCATTGTCTTGATTGTCTTTTCACCTTAGTGATAATGTCCTTTGATACATAAAAATTTTTAATTTTGATGAAGTCCAATTTATCTGTTTTTTCTTTTGTGTTTATGCTTTTGGTGTTACATCTAAGAATCTGTTGCCAAATCCAAGGTCATGAAGATTTATGTCTAGTTTTTTTTTTTTTACTCAAAATATTTTAACATTTACTTATACATAACTGTGGGGTACAGTGTGTTGTTTCAGTATATGCATATACTGCACAGTGATTCACTTAGAGTAAGTAGCATAGTTTAGCACCCATTAATCCACCACTTTTCCTTCTCCTTCTACCCTCCCATGCTCAGCCTCTGGTAACCATTATTCTTCTCTCTACTTCCATGAGAACCACTTTTTTTTTCCTAAGAGTTCATGTACGAGTGAGATCATGCAATATTTGTCTTTCTGTGCCTGACTTACTTTACTTAGCATGATGGTTTCCATTTCCATCCATGTTGCTGCAAATGATAGGAGATCATGTTTTTAATAGCTGAGTAGTATTCCATTGTGTCTATACCACAGTTTTTTAATCCATTCATCCATTGATGAGCATTTATGTTGACGCTATCTCTTGGCTATTGTGGATAGTGTTGCAATGAACATGGGAGTGCAGGTGTCTTTTTGATATATTGATTTCATTTCCTTTGGGTATATACCCAGTAGTGGGATAGCTGGGTCATGAGGTAGATCTATTTTTAGTTCTCTGAGCAACTTCCATGCTGTTTTCCACAGTAGCTGTACCCATGTACATTCCCATACCTCTAGTTTTCTTCTAAGAGTTTTGTGGTTTTAGCTCTTATATGTAGGTCATTGATCCATTTTGACTTAGTTTTTTATATATATAGTGTGACGTATATAGTTTGGGGTTCAACTTCATTCTTTTGCATGTAGAAATCTAGATGTCCCAGCACCATTTGTTGAAGAAACTGTTCTTTTTCAAGTGAGTGGACTTGACACTGTAGTCAAAAATCAATTGGCCATAGAAATATGAGCTTATTTCTGGACTCTCAATTCTATTTCATTGTTCTGCATGCCTGTCTTTGTGCCACTATCATGCTGATCTGATTACCGTAGCTTTGTAGTAAGTTTTGAAACTGGGAAATGTAACATGACTGACTTTGTTCTACTATTTTAAGATTGTTTTGTCTACTTGGGGCATCTTGCAATTTCATATGAATTTGAGTATAATCATTCTTGGTGTAAGTGCTGATTTCTATTGGGTGAATGCGCAGAGGTAGAACTGTTGGGCCACAGGATATAAGTATGTTCAGCTTTAGTACATACTGTCAGATAGTTTTCCAAAGTGATTGTGGCAATTTACTCTTCTGTTAGCAGTGTATGAGAGTTCCATTTGTACTACATCCTTATCAACATTTGGTATGTCAATCCTCTTGCAAAATTTCAGGCTTTCTGGTAGACTGCCCACAGCTATTAGTCAAACACTGCTGTCTCATTGAAGGGCAGTGTAAGCATCTGCATCTTCGTTCAGGTGATCTTTCTCTGGCACCAGGCTTTGGAGAGCTTCTCACTTCCTTTCCTCTCAGTGGCAGTCAGGGTCTTGCTCAGCTCTGGAGGCTGGAGATCTGGCTGGTGAGGGAGGCAGAATAGGCTGTATCTTCACAGTGCAAAACCTCAGCCCACCCAAGAGAGTCTTGGAATTTGGAGTATGTGCATAGTGGGGGCAAAGAGGATGATCAAGGGTTGCTAAAGGAAAATTGGTAACTGGACACCGTTTTGGCCGCAGGAGTTGGATATAAATTCCAGCGTGGATGGCTGTTTTGGAGCTGTGCCAAGCCCTTGAGAGAGATCAGCTCTTAGGTAACCATGCTTCATGGGAATGAAGAGGCTGGCAGAGCTGTCCTGTTTGACCTTGAAGAGGGTCCTGAGTCCAGAGAGGGTAAAAGGTTTTCCTAGCCTTACAGCACACCAGGGCTGGAGACTCTCAGGCCTATGTCTCGTACTTGCCCAGCTCTAAATACTGTAAATGCTCTTTTTATTTTTAGCCTGCTGCATTGCTAAACTCAAGTCATGTAAGTCAGTAAACGTTCTTTGCAGGCCTCTGTGTCCAAGATATCAGACTAGGCACTTTGGAAGCTACAAAGGACAGGATGAACTCCTTGGCTATAAGTTATTCATCGTCTGAGGAGATATTTGCACATATCATTGCAATAGAAGGCGAATGGTATATAGGCTTAGTGAGGGGTATACATAATGTGCTTTGGAAGCCAGGGGCAGGAGGGTTCACATCCAGCTGAAGGATAGGATTGGCTTCCTGGAGGAGGTGGCACTGGCACTGGGCCTTAGAGGATGAGTAGGATTTGTTAGGTAGAGATAGGGGTGTGGAATTCTAGGTAAAGAAACAGTAAAAGCAGAGTTGTGTAGGCGGCTGTCCTGGACATTGGGAAAAATGCAAGTACAGTCAGATTACTAGTTGCTGACAAGGAGGCCCCTAGATGTCAGCCTAGGGGAACTGGATTTTATTCTGCAGAAACAGGGAGCCACTGCAAGGTTTGCAACATTCATTGGTACTGTTCCTAATTGGACAGCATTCTGGTAACAACAGGGGGACCATGGGCCTGTCCCATCCTCTCCAGCTTCTGCTTACACACGTGCGCGCGCACGCACACACACACACACACACACAGAAATACAGAACATATATCAAGATAGACACAGGTACCCCCCCCCACACAGAAATACAGTACACATGTCAAGATAGATACACGTCCCCCACCCCAAAACACACACTGGAACTAGGACAAACACACACATGGAGACTAAGAGACCCATATATCAAAACATATCCATATATCAGAACTCACTGGATACACACAGACACACACACACACACAGACACACACTACACCAATCTGTAAACCCAAGAAGACACACATTCAACACCACACACATGTACTGAGACACCTGTAGGCACATTAAGACAGACAGGCACCCACACATACTGTCACACTAAGGCACACACATACAACAAGACAGACAGACACCCTGGGACAGACACATATATATGCCCACCAAGCCAGCCAGGTACACATGTACATTGAGACATATATGCACTGAGGTGCTTACACACAGACACTCTCTCTCTCTCTCTCTCTCTCTCTCTCACTGGGGCATACACACACAAGGACTGAAGCCCGTCACCAGAGACACACATGTATATGCCATTCACAGACTCACAATCACATGCTCACCACAGACAGACCCACCCGGCAGTCAAACCACAGCAGAGACGGAGACAGGCCCAGGTGAGTACGATTCAGGCCAGGGCTGCCCAGTGACTCCTCACAGGCTCCTCACAGCCTCCCTTCAGAACAATGTGCTTCCAGACAGCTGCCTCCAGTCCTGTGTCATCCTGGGCCCTCAGCCCTGGATGTGCCCTTGGGGTGCCTGTATCCCACCTCCCACTCAGTGCTGGGATTTCTACAGTCCTCTGACAGGGTCACCCAGCTAGTTAAGTACTTCAGACAAAATGCTTCATGACTGCAAGTTTCCCGTTGTAGTAGAACTCACTTTCTACGCACCCAGAGATGAGGCTGGGCCCTTAGCCGCAGCAGTTACAGTCAGTGAACAAGCACAGTTGGAGGGCCTCTGGCTTGCTCAGCCCACCCTGTCTCCTCAACCCCTGCAAGCAGCCCTTGGCCACAAGGGTCAACAGTCCCCCAAGGCATTTTCTTGCTGATTGTGCTTGGGTGGAAGAGCAGGTGGGCTGGACTTGGCACACCAGCCCTCTTCGAAGGGAGCTGTGGATGGCAGGGCTGTGATCCTGGAGCTGGGCAGTGCTGGGGAGCACAGTTCGACCACCCTGCCTGGGACATGATGGAGCTCTCCCCCAGGCACGCCAGCTGTTATTACAGCCACTCTATTGGCACAGCTGTCCTCTGCAAACGTGACCCACATTCAGGCCGCCCAGCAGCTCTCTTCCCCCACCACATTCCTCTCTTCTGGCTGCCGGCCCCTCCGCACTCCCTGCTCCCTGCTGGGGAGTCAGGCTCCCTGGGTTGAGAAAGGGCCTGTGTGTACAGGTGGCTCTGAGAGATGGGCCCACACAGCTGACTCCATGAGGAGAAAAGCCAAGGGAACTGCAAGGCAACGGCCTCCAGCACTGAGCTGAGCTCCGAGTGGACAGGGAAGGGGTGGGGGGTGGAGAACTGGGGGCAGCTACCTTCTGGGTCTCCCCTCCGCATTCCTGGGCTACAGAGCAGGGGGCTCATCTGGATGTCTGCCCAGTTTTCTCAGAATTTTACCTCCTTTTATTCCTCCTCAATGTGGGATAAGTCCAGTCTCTCCATTAACCCTGCCAATATGGAAGAGGGCTGCCTGTCTGGGCAAGAGCCTGCTCCCCACCTGGGCTGCCCCTCTGTTCCAGCTCTGAATCTTAAGCCTGGCACCTTCTACCCTCCTTCCCATGCTCTCACAGATTTTGTTAGCCCCATGTCCATTGTAGGCAAGAGAGATGGCTCAGCAGCATGCTCTGTGAAAAGGCCGGGCTGGGGGCAAGATGCGGGGCTGGAGGCAGCCAAGGCCAAGGGCTGGTTGTTGACATGAAGCTCAGTAAGAGCCAACAGTATGATGCGAGTGTCAAAGAGGCCTTGCAAGAGGAGCCTGTTCCAGAGTGAGGGCAGCATCCCTACCCCAGGGCCGCCCTGTATGTTGCTGGGGAATTGCACCCTGCCCTGGCACCATACCACTACAGATACTTTTTCTTGTAACCAAAAGTAATTCATGTTCTTTGCCAAAATTTTAGAAAATATGAATGCTCAAAGGAAAAAAATACAAATTGTCCATAATTTCACTACCCAAAGAAAGCCATTCTTATCCTGTTTTTATAATCCGCTTTTTTCACTTAATCTTCTACATTGTTAAAATATTCTCCTATATTATCTCTCCATTTTAATAACTGTATAATATTCCATTGCTTATGACAGTACTGAGAATACAAGCCATTTTTTAAGCATTTACTTATATATATCACACTGTTGTTTACTGAGTCTTTATAACTTGAGATTGATACAATTATTTTTCCAATTATGCAAATAAAGAAACTGAGGCACAGTGAGGCTAAGTAACTTGCCCCAAATAATACAGCCAATGACAGGACTGTGGGGTGAATGGATATGATTTCATGAGGCCCTCATGCAGAAGTGGACGAATGGGCTGAAGTTGTGAGAGCCGTTGTTCTGTGCAGGGCCAGCACATGGCCTTGCGTGGGACGGGTGGGTATTGAGTAAATGCTACGCAGCTGCCTGCCACCCCTGGATGGTTTCGTGCAGAACATGCATACAGGGCGGGCCAGTGCCACCCCCGCAACGCTGTGCTCCCCCGCAAAATATGACGTCTCCAATCTTAGTTGGGAGATCTTCTCCCCATCCCACCCCCGCCTTGGGGAGCCTGGCCCAGCCTGGTACCTCTCTCCGTCTGTCCCCCAGAGCCTGAGGAGCACAGCTTGGCTTGTGTCATGGGCTACACAACTCCTCCATTATGCATGAGGAGACCCAGCGGTGAGCGGGCACGCAGTTATTAATAAACAAGCGTATTGTGTGGAGTTCCATTCATGGCACTCTCAGGGGACGTGGTGGGCTTGAGATAATAAAGCCCTGTTTATGCCATGGAGGGCTTGGGAGGTGGCAAGTGGGGGTGGGGGGTGGCAGGGAGCAGGGAAACCGGGAATGATTTCGATTACATCCAGGACAGGGCTGCTGGGTTTGCTCTGAGGACAGCGTCGTGGGGAAGGAGGTCTAGCTGGGATTTTGCTCAGGCCTAAGTCGGTCTACAAGGATGGCCTAGGGCCTACAAAATGCCTAACTTTCCATCCCCACCTGTCCCCATGGAGGGAGACTGAGGAGACACTGGATGAGCCAGACCATGACTCCTTCAGGAGAGAGGTAGGACGTAAGCTCCCTCTTGGCCTCCTGTCCCCACC
This sequence comes from Cynocephalus volans, assembly GCF_027409185.1. Taxonomy (NCBI): domain Eukaryota; kingdom Metazoa; phylum Chordata; class Mammalia; order Dermoptera; family Cynocephalidae; genus Cynocephalus; species Cynocephalus volans. The sequence continues at coordinate 120,532,194 of NC_084470.1, read as the reverse complement.
CCATTCCTCCTTCTAATTTGGCCTTCAGTGGCCCTGAAGTTGTGTGTGTTGGGATTGCACAGTTTCGTGATGATGCTGAAATTGTGTTTGTGTGCAAGGTCTGTGAGAGGCTTTCCAGCCCAGGGAATGGACTGGTTTGTGTTAGAATCTGGAATATGAAGCAGGCAGGCTAGAAGGGAGAGAGGTGATGATGATGGTCTCATATCCTAAATGAGCTGACATTCCAGGAGAAGAGAGGCAAGGGACAAGGCTCCAAAGCCCTGACAGGGGATCCCCCGTCTGAGGAATGAGGGGTGTCTGGGGAGATGAGATGCTGAAGGGCATTTTGGTAGAGGGAGAATTCAGGGTTGTGGATCTAATTGCAAAGCCTGTGTTAACTGTGCAGCTAGTCTTCTCTGTTTCTCTCCTTCAGCCCTTTGCTCAGGGCTGAACGGTCCCAGGCCGGTGCTGTCCCTCCACCTGAGGCTGTCTGGCTCAGCCTCGGTGCCCTTGGATCTCAGGCCAGGAATGCAGAAGCCATTGGTCGGGAGGAAGTAAGGATAGTCCATTGTGTGCCCAGCTGGCCTCTATGGCTGGAGAGCAGGTCTGGTTCAGGGGAGCCTTGATTCTCTGTTACTTAGTGCTGAACCTGGGTCCGGGTGAAGCCAGAGCTCATACAGGCCTGGGTCACCTGGCTCTGTCAGGAGCTGATGATGCTTGCTTTGACCTTAGAGGGAGGTTATAGCCCGGCGCTACCCTGAGTTAGGAAATCCTTTCATCTCAAGACAGCTCTGTCTGAGGAGATGTGTGCTGGTTTGGTTTTGTGTTGGAGGGAAAAAGGAGGCTGTTGGAGGGACAGTGTATCCTGTCCCTTGTGGGTGCACCACTCCCTGAGGCAGTGTTTAGATCCAGTGACTTTAAAGTTCTGTTTGGGTTGAAGATTCAGTGACCCTATTTAACCCAGGAAGGTCTGAGTCTGCCTTAGGGCCAGAATGGACTGATCCTAGGTTATTGGAGGAACATTGCATCTCTGGCTCAAACCAAAAGGTTCAACCTCCCAAAAGCAGGCCAGACCTCCCCCAGGGCAGAGTGTCAGGGACTCGGAACATCAACCCTGTGCACAGAGTGAACAGCGCAGTCCCTGAGCACAGCGCACCCCTGGCCTCAGTGCAGCAGGGTGATGAGGAGGCTCTGCAGAGAACTGCAGCTCCTTCCTGGACTCTCAGCTCCTGCAGACACTGTGGACGCTAGCTTCCCATCCCCTCCCATGGGCTGAAGAAGGAGTGACTATTTTTAGGAAGCATCTGCATGCCCCGGGAGCACTGTTTTTGTGATTTATATGTGGAGATGGATGCATGGGAGCTGGTGAAAGAGCTGGGGTTGGGTGTGCGGGGTTGTGTGTGGCAGCCCAGCTGCAGTCAGCCAGGCTGGGCACCTGGCCGGGAGGAATGACCCAGCCTCCTCTGCCAGGCTTTCCGGGAGATCCTACTGGCTCTGTTGTACTGTTGTCAGTTGCTGTGGGAGGTTCCTGGAAGGTCCAGGAACAGAGACAAGGACCTTGCTCATAGAGACAGGCAGGCTGAGTCACCCCTGCGCACTCCCCTCTCTGAGGCTCATGTGCTCATGGTGCACCAGGAGGAGCTGGCAAGATGGCCTTCCCCAGTGACGGCAACACCGTCAGCAACCGTAATGACAACGGCTACTGTTCCCTGAAATTTTGCTCCCTGACTGGCACTGCTTCGAGCTCTGATGGCCTGTCCTCTCTGAACTTCCCTAGAACCCATGCTGTCCGCATTTGAGAATCAAGGAAGCTGAGAGCCAGAGAAGGTAAGCATGTTGCCCAGTGTCATACTGTCGGTGTCTGAACCAGGCCCAACAACTGCTCTCTTGGAGCCCTTCTGCCATGTTGCCTCCCAGGAGAAGGTGACAAAGTGTATTATTTTTGTGGCCACTAGCAGGACTGAGGTCAGAGACAAGAGATGCTTGCGGACATTGAGTGGGGGCTGTGTGGAATGTTCTCCTTAGAGATCTTTGAAAGACGTCTCGCACTTCAGAAGAGAGCTATCTTGCTGGTTGGACTCTGGATAGGTGATCACTCAAGGGATTTTCTTTCTTGGGATTTTGGCAGCTCTGTTTTCTGGACCCTGGAGCAGCAGCAGCCTGCCCATAAAAGATGCTGGACCATCTGTCATTGAACACAAACCAGCAGCTTCTGAGCACACCAAGTGCCTGGCCGGGATCTGGGATCCTGGGAAAAGGCCAGGGAGGCTGGAGAATTCCTCAGGCTCAGAGAGGAAGCCCCAGAGAGAGAAACCACCCCTGGGGAGCTCTGCAGCAGCCTGTGGTTTAATGGACATTTTATTTCCACCTTTGAGTTAGATGTGCCTGTTCACCCAGAAAGAAGCCCTTGGCTTCTGCCGGGGCCTCCATTCCTGGGCCTCCCATCACAGAGCACATAAGGAGCTGACAGAGCCTGGGGAATGCTTTGTTCTTTACCTAGGATATAAGCCACTCTAGTTCACGTGTGCTAGGGACAGCTGCTAGGGGTTCTCCACGCTGGGGCAGTAAAGAGGCCAGAGAAAAGAGCCCCCTGGTGGGATCAGTGAGCCATCTGAGTGGGAGGGGGGCACTTCTTTGGGAACCAGCTGGGCTGCTCAGGGTGATCCTCTGTCACCCTGATCTGTACCATGGCAGCAGACTCAGAGAAGAATGTGCTGGGGGTGGGGGTGGGGGGCTGACTCTCCTCCCTTGAAGAGCTGCAGAGAGGAGTGGGCAGCCAGCACCCTGGAAGTAGCATGGGAGAGGTCAGACAGGTGGGTGGTGGAGCCAGACTGCCTGGTTCCAGTCCCAGTTCTGCCCCTAGCTGGGTGACTGCCTGGTTTCCTCAGCTGTCAAGTGTCAGATTATCAGCACCTGTCTCTTGGATTTTGTAAAGATAAATGAACGAATCCATGAAATCATTAGCACAGGAGTGAGAAGGAGAAAGATCCTCTGTCCAGGCCCATGTGGCCACTTTGTCCTCTCTCTCCCACCCAGCCTCAAAGCTTCTCACGCTGAGGTCCAGGCCAGCACGGTGGAGCCATCCCCCCGTGTACCATGTACTGTCTCTTGCAGTGCGGCGCGGCTCGGCATGGCTCAGGTTGAATAACCCGCAGTCTCCTTCCTCGCTGCTGCCTGCTGCCACCCCCTTCAGTTTGTTGGAGCCAGTGCCAGGCCACACGCTCAAGTTTCAGTTCTTCTGCTCTTTGGGCTGCCTTCGGCTCCATTTTTGGTCTCTAGGGGTGACAGTCCTCCTCTGGTTTGTGCCAGGTTTCTGACTTCCTGGGTCTTCCTCACAGTTCAGCAGTCTCCAGCTGCATGGGGGCCTGGAGTGGAATCGTGGCTCTCTTCCTCCCCCTCTCTGCTCCGTGGCAGGCTCTCCAGGGCCCTGCCCCCAGTTCCTGTGCTTCGCTCCACCATGCGGCATCCAGCTCCCTCTCTCTGCCCTTCCAGCTCCTGATTGCATCTGCCCCACATCCTTCTCTCTGTCTCTCTCTGCCAGCCCTCTCTCCCCTTCCTGCCTCTGCCTTGTGCCTGGTCTGAATGTCATCTCAGCTGATACTTCTCAGGGATCCACGTACACTTTGCATGCCGACAGCGAATTTCTCTTGACATTTAGAAATACTTAAGGGCTCACATTTTCATTTCCATGTGAACACAGCCTACTCTCTGTCTGGTATAGGAGATTTAAAGGAAGGCTCCTGTGATGGAGACAGCCCCACATTTGTAATCACTTTTGAAAGGAGAAGTAATGCTCTACTTTGCTCTGGACTGAGTAAGGATGAGGGGGTTGAGTGCAGGGGGCAGCATAATATTTTCTGGCTGCCCCCCGGTCACTGCTCTGTTCTTCTGATATATGTTCTTCTTTAGTCCCTTCATTAACCTGATGAGGCAGATAACACAATCCCCATTTTATAGATGGGAAAACAGAGAGGTTAAGTGACTTGCTTAAGGTTACACAGTGATTGAGTAAGAGAATCAGGGTTTCAGTGTGAGTCTATCTGTTTTCCCTAGAATCGTCCAGACTCTGGAAGAAGGTGGGTGAATGGGGAATGTTGATGTAGACACATCTGAATTTTGATTGCTCTTGAGGTGGATTCTGACTATGAGCAAATTCAAGCCCCCTGTTCATGTTCCTGCCTCCTAACTCCCCACCCCTCGCTATGGGCCTCTCCAAGAGGCCTGGGGAGGGCTGAAGGGAAGAGGGGAGACCCAAGCCTTGCACTGTTCAGTGTCAGCCTCCAGGATAGACCAGGAGTGCAGGGAAACTGCTGAAGCCGTCAGTCTTCCAGAAATCACACATGCCTGAGAGGAGACTATATTTTGTAGGAGGAAGGAGAGAAAAAAACAGACTAGGGAGTCTGGAGGTGCCTGAGTAATACAATATTAGAATCTTAAAGTGCTTCTTTTCCCTAAAAACAGGCAGTGAGGGAACAGTGCAAAATGTTTGCTGCCTGTCCAGAAGGCCTGTACAAATCCACAGGGATGACTGCTCGGGATCTCCAGGCTCTCTCTCCTCTCAGAACCCACCCCCTCCCCACCCTTCTCGGCTCCCCTGCTGTGGGTTCTTTGTAGGAAGATGTTGAGAGTGGCATGGTAGTGGGCCTCAGCACACACCATGTGGAGTCAATGGTAGGTACCAGCCATTCTGTTCTCCCCTCCACAAATCCCCAACAAGACAGGATGTTATTAACTAGTTTTTGAGGGAACATTTGGGACTCCAACTTCCATCAGCCTGAGGAGAGGTCTGACAGAGTCTTTGTTTGCCTGACTCTGAAATTCTGGGGTTGGCGGGGAAAAGTGGAGGGAGGAAGGGTCTGCAGCCCTCTAGACTCAGCACAGAATTGCCTGGCAAATTCACAGCATTTGGGATGTACTGTCTTCCTTCCTGAGCCTTTAAGATCTGCTTCCTGAATTGCTAGTGAAGCGTGTGACTCTTGTGCCCTGTTTCTTAGGGTTTTTTGTTTGGTTGGTTTTTGTTTTCTCTTAACTTTTAAAATCGACTGTATCGAAGTATAATTTACATTCAATAAAATGTACTCATTTTAAGGGTACAGTCAGATGAGTTTGACAAATGGGTGAATATATGCTTTTCCATCACCCCTGAAAATTCCCTCATCCCATTTGCAGCTAACTCCTCCCCGTCACACTGCAGCCCCAGGCAACCACTGAGAGGCTTTCTGTCACTATAGGTTGGTTCTATCTGTTCTAGATATCCCTGTAAATGGAATCACACAGTATACAGTATGGCCTCTTTGTGTCACTGCTAGGGTTTCATAAGCCTCAGGGGAGAATAGCAGTCATTTGAGACACACATCAGTGTAGCCCTGGCAAGCAGACTAGCCCATCTCTGCAACCTCCGCACCTCCCTGAACACTGCAGCCTACTCTCTGCCCTTGTCTGTGAACATGGTATACTTTGAGTTTATGGCAGGAGAAGGACCCCTCCCTTCCCTGTGCTTCCACAATGAGTCTAGGGAAACAGTAGGGAGAAAAGAGTCAGGGGATTTTGGCCTGTGGCTGAGGGACTCACAGTGTGGAGGATTACTGACAACTGTGAAATGCATGTGGGGTGAATTGCGTGTGGTTCTGGGAGGGAACCCCGTGGTGGGGAGAGGCAGCCTTTGTTGCTACTGTTACTGCCACTCTTAGCATCTAGGTGGGTGTGAAAGGTGCTCTCCTGGGGCCATTTACCCTGGAGTTCCTGACCAGACTGACTTCAGAGGGCAGTCCTGGGGGGTGCTAGAGCTAACAGGCACTCCAAGAGACCAGCTCCTCACACCTTGGCAGGTCCAGCCTCCAGGGTTGAGGCAGTGAGGTGTGCATTCTGCCTAGCAAGGAGGTGCTGGAGGACACACAGCAGGGAGCTTAGCTTATTGGTCATCTGATGACCAGGGGCTGGCTACCACCATACTGTTCTTGTGCTCGAGTCTACAGCTTCCTCTCCTTGAGCAGGCAGGGCAGTAGACAAGACTGATTCTTACTTGGCAGCAGTGATCCTAGGTGGTAACCTGGTAGAGAAAGACTCAGCGCTGAGGATTTGCTGCGGTCTGTTGAACCTTTCTGAGACCCACTTGACCCGTCTCTCTGAGTGGGTGTATTTTAAGGGTGCTTTCAGCTCTTGGGGAAAAGGGATATAAACTAAAGCCAACATGCTGCCATTATGGTGCTTTTCTCTTTTCCTTCTTCTGTTATCATTATTATTATTGTTTCATTGTGGCAAAATATATGCAACATACAATTTACCATTTTAACCATTTTTGAGTGTACAGTTTAATTGCATTAAGAACATTCCCATTGTTATACAACTATCACCACTAACCACCGCCGGAACTTTTTCATCTTTCCTAACTGAAACCGTGCCCATTAAACACTAAGTCCCCAGTGTCCCCTCTTCCAGCCCCTGGTAACCACCATTCTACTTTCTCTCTCTGTAGTAGAAATCAAACAATATTTGTTTTTTTGTATCTGGCTTATTTCACTTAGCATAATGTTTTCAGGGTTCATGACATAGCAGCAAGTGTCAGAATTTAATTGCTATTTTAAGGCTGAATAATCTATTATATGTATATACCACACTTTGTTTATCCTTTCATCTGTTGATGGACATTTGGGTTGTTTCCACCTTTTGGCTATTGTGAATAACGCTGCTATTATGAACATTGGTATACAAATATCTGTTGGAGTTATTATGGTATTTAAATGCTCAGAAGCTCTTCCTAGCAACTCCTCCTGCTTAAACCTGCTGTTGCCCAAGGCCCTGGAGTGGCATGCATTTCTGCCCTCACCTGCTGCCCTGTCTCCTCTAACTAACTTAGTGCTTGTGGCAAGTAATGAATTTCAAATATGTCAGTCTTTGATGAGTACTGGATACTTGGGTTTCCCAGGCAATGGAGTTTTGAGTTCCTTTCTCTAGAAGCTTTCTTTTCAGTGTGTCTTAGTTACTCTTGGACACCAGTTCACTTCTGGAGTTCACTTCCATTAAGCCTCTTAATATGAGAATACAATAGAACATCTGTTTCATCAAGGAAAGAAAAGAAACTAAATGTGCTGGTCCGAGGTGTTACCAGAGTACTATAAGCTTCACCTTCTTTTATATAGCAGCCTTGTAAGGAAGGGCCATAACCTGTGTTTTAAGGGTAAAGAAATTGCGGAGAGTCTCAGAGAGGTTCAGTGCCTTGCCCAGGCTCACAGAGGCCAGCGCTCTTTCTCCGCACCCCCTAAATAACTCCCTGGTCCTTAAAATGCAAATGAGCCAGAAATTTCCAGGACCTTTTCTTTTACAATGGAAATCCAGGCCTTGGAGTATGATTTGCAAAGAAAAACCCTTTAGGCCTCCTTGCCCTAGTTCTGGTAAAATATGGAATTATAATTAAGGTTTTGTTTTGGTTTTTCAATAACATACAAAAGTGGAGGAATAGTGTAATGAGTCCCCACGTGCCCATCACGCAGCTTCAGCAGCGACGGGCGATCTCGTTTCATCTGTCGTGTCATGTATCATTTCATCTATCACACTCTTCTCTTTGATCTGTGGGGTTCTCCCAATTCATGCGGCAGCAGTTGGTGTTTTCTGGAAGAGGGACGGGGGATCGGCAGATCTGGCCATCGTGGAGCTCAATCTTCCCCAGCTGGAAGAGTGTTAATTGCCACTCAGAAGGCTGGAATCCCCTCTGATGGTTCATTATTCATCTGATTACCGAACATCTTCCAGGAGGCAGGGGGAGGGGGGACAAATCTTTTGAGAGGTCAGGCCAGACCTGGTGGTAGGCAGAGGGGCTTTCCTTTCTTAGAGCATTTTCTCCCTACAGTTTGATTTTATAGGAGATGCTTCTGTGGAAGGAGAGAAGGTTATGTGAGGATAACCTTCCCTTAGGGGAACAGGCTGAGCCAAGCTGGTCTCAGGGCAGAAGCAAGGACAGACCAGTGCAAAACCAGCCTGTGGCCTCTTCAGCTGAATTTAACAGACATTTTTATTTTTTAAATTAAAATATCTGTAGTGTATCAGCCACTGACTAAGTGCTGAGAATGCAAATAGGACAAGTTCATATCTGCTCTTGAAAAGTCTGTGGTCCACAGAAATAATAAAACTAATAACAACTGATGTTTGTTGTGTGTCAAAGTACTTTGCGTACATTTGTACATTGTCTCCTTTACACCTCCTTTGCCCCACAATCTGTAAGATGGGCACAATTATCTCCATTTTACCGATCAGGAAACAGGGGCTCAGGGGGACTCACTGTCCCCCATGCAGCTGGCAGGAGCACATGGCATTGGAGCTGCCAGTGTCTCTGCAGAATGAGGATCAGGGAGGGGAGGCCTGGGGGTGGAGAGAGTAGAGGTGACAGGGGACGGTGTCTTAGGCTGCAGGAAGTGGTTATGTAAAATCCCCGTCAAAATCCCCGCTTTCTCATAGGATTTGGGGGTAGCCAAATGATACATTTTTCTCTTGACATTGTAGCAGACTGTGGGATTTATTGTTATTTCAAAACAAGGCAGCTCTTTTGAAAGAAGGAAAGAGTGGAGACTGGAACGTGAGAAAGATACTGCAGAAGGGGACAGAGAGGAGAGAATCCAGTTGGGTTTATTTGTTTGTTCTGTTTTTATTTAAAAGAAGATTTAAGCATCTTTCAAGGGAGAAGAGTTGTGGGAATAAAAGAGGTAGTGTTAGTTAAGTATAAAGAAGGGGCAGCTTCTGGTCTGGTTTGCCCTTGCCCGGTGATCAGACGGCTTTGGGGTCTCGTGAGTGGGCACCCGGTTGCTGGAGCAGTTGGTGCCCTTCCTTTCATTTTTGGGGTGAAGCCGGCCTGGCATGCCCAGTTTCTGCACGGAGCCTCCTTTGTGACTGTGAACGTATTTTCTAAAGTTGAAAAACAGACTCAGCTGGTATCTCAGTAGCAGGGGGATAAGTGATTTATTTTGAAAGAAGACCTATGAGCCTCTTTCCACTCATCCCAGGCAGCCCGTCATCCTTGCCCATGTCCAAGCCATAACCTGCGGGGTTAAACATAGCCAGCTCTGCCTGTCCTAAGAGGGATGTGAAACACTGAAATGAGAGACCCAGGAATGTCTGGGATCTCTAAGGAACGGAGAGAAAAGGAGTGTTTATTGTTAGCATTTTATTTTTTTATCTTAATTTCTCCCATTTTAATTTTTAGTCTATTTTTTAAATAAAGTCTTGAGTTTTTCACTGTGAGATGGGGTGAGGCTTTACCTGGCTCGGACGCAGAGGAATGGAATCTCTCACGTTCCTTCCAGCTGCGTGACTTTGGTTTTGGTTTTTTTCCTAGTTGTACCCACCCTGAGTTCCCAGGTATTTTAAAAGCAGGATTTTGTGCAGGATCTGCTTTTCAGAGAACCCAAGAGAAAGTCCTGTGTTTGAATGATGCGTCCTGTCCCTTTGCACACTGCTGACTGAGAGGGGAAACAGATGAAAGTGGATGAGGGCGTCACTTTCAGGAATTGCAAGCTTCCCAAAGCAGCCAGAGAAATGGTGTCTCCTCTCAGAATGAGCCAGCACCGAGTACAATAGGCCTCCTGCCCTCCCTCCTGGGTCTGCAACTCACAAATGCTGGTTGCTATGGATACGGGCAACTGAGGCTCCCCAGGGGAAGTTGCAAGTGGAGGCAGTGATGCAGGTCTGGATTCGGTGTGTTCCTCAGGATGGTGCCTCAGCATTGGGGACAGAGACCGGCCTTGTCTGAGTCATAGCCCCAGCCCTGGCCTCGGGGACCCCAGGTTGAGCAGCCCATGCCTCTATTGAGCAACCCCTGGGGGTGTGGCACCTGAGGTGGGTCACATGAAGAGCCACTGGGCATTAAGTGGCAGAGAGGGCACAGTTCAGGGTAGAGACACCTGTCAGTTGGTGATAGACACATAGTCTCTCCTCTTTTTTTCTGTTTTGGAGCCTTCCCCAGGTAATGCGAATAGCTCCCCAGCCTCAGGAGCTCATTCTGGGCAGGAGGCACTGCCCAGTTTAGACTTCCTGCGAGTGGGGTCTTGTCCTGGAGGCTGGTATCAAAGGTAGGGGAGACATGGTTGGTGCCATCAGGGAGCTCCTGGTATAAGCGGGGAGACACAGCCCCTGCCCTTAGAGAGCTCCCAGTCGGGTACAACCAGTAGAACCTGAAGGACACAAGATAGTAGACGAAGACAGAGTGAAAACCCATAGCTTCCTTGTTTCTGACAAAGATTCTTTGCTTGACCAAACTTTAGTTAGGCTCCTGAACCTGCTCCTAGGCTTGTCAATCTCTTATAAAATTCAGTTTTAGCAAAAATTCTGCTAAGTCGATTTAGCAAGAAACCTCCAGCCTGGATATCTGACCACCCTCCATGTCTGGTCAGGTTCCTCTTCCTCCACCAGCCCTCAGGTGATGTCTAATCATCTTGGCCTGTCTCCAGCAAGAATCCTTTTAGGTGGGTTTAGCCAGGATCCCCCTGACCCGTGCTATAATTCTCTCAGTAATTTTCTATCCACTGACCCCCAGTCTGCTCCTTGGCTATGAATTCCCACTTGCCCAAGTATCACTGAGTAATGTTTTCTTTAACATTTCAAGCCCTCCAGTGGCCTCCCTCTATGCTTCCCGTGGTATGAAGGTGCTGTATGACCTGGTCCTTCCCATCCTCTATTCTCATTTACTGCCACTTGTCCCCCAAGCTCCCTCCACTCCACCTCACTGGGCTATTGCTCGGTGTGCCAGCTGGCTCCAGCCTGGGGCCTTTCCTTGAGCTGTTTTCCCCATCACCTCCCACCCCTGCTCACTCCTTCACTATTTTATTCTGGACTCTGCTTTGATGTCATTTCCCTGTGTAAAACCACTCCTCCTCTTTCCAACACTCCTTCCTTCTCTTTCCCTGCTTTGTGCCTCTTTGCAGCACTTCCCACTCCTGCATGTTACTTATTCACTTACTGTTTCATTGCCCATCACCCCCACTGGGCAGGAAGCTCCAGGAGTGCTGGGGCAGGTCTTGCTCACTCTGAACCCCGTGGCCAAGAGCATTGCCTGGCACAGATGAGGCACACAGTAGGCATTCGAAGAGTGAGTGATGAACTCTGAAGCCCGATGCTTCTCATCAAATTCTGGAATGATGTTTACAATGTGTTTTATGTTATTTTTCCAGTTATAAAGACAAAACTTCTCATTTGCAATTCTAATTTGCAATTGAAAGACATTTTTCATAAAAGTGGATTTTGGTTTCTTAAGACTGGGATATATAGACCTTGGGGGTTCTCAGATAAGCTCATGGGAGTTTGGCAGATATTTTTTCCTTTGGAAGATGATTAGTCAAGTTTGGGAAGCACCTGTGTAGCTGTTGCAATTCATGTTACATAAAGGCCTGAGGTAGGATGCATTGGAGGTGGTCTGTGGAGGACTGGAAAGCAGATCTTAGGTAAAAGGAAGGGGTGGGTCTTATTTTATTATTTTGGCAGGTGGCTGGTACAGAGAACCAAACCCTTGACCTTGGTGTTACAGGGCTGTGCTCTAACCAGGCCCTTGATGCAAGGCACTCAATACCTCCCCTCTTGTGTTAAGACCCAGGTGGTACCTTAGATCCACAGATCCTGGCTCGATGGGCACTCTACATCCAACTCTGCCACAGAAGGTAAACCTGCACCTCCAGATCTAGGTGCCACAATAGATTCATGACAGCCCGATCCTAGGACCCCAGTTCCACAGTTACTCCAAGCACCTGCACCTGGAACACAGCACTGCTGCAGCTGCTTGTAGGTTGTCACAGACCTGACATCAAGAGGAATCCCCTTGGTTAAGTCTTCCACTGCGGGGAAAATGAGAATAGGAGAATCCCCAAAGCACCTGTGCCACCAAAGACCTAATGACCTATACCACTACTGTCACTGTCACAAACTTCTACAGCCTGGGTCACTGAGGCACCCACAGATATCACTGATGCTGATCACAGCTGAAGAAACTGCTCAGAGTCTATATCACTGTATCTATGTAAAACCAGACTCACCACATCCTTCCAAAATGGCACACACTAAGACCCATCTGCAGGTAAAGGAATTTCTCTACAAAAGTCACTCCGTAAAGTTTGGAAGAGGTAATTTTTCCACCAGATGCACAGACACCAATGCAGGGACACAAGAAACATAAAAACACAAGAAACTATGACATCCAACACTCTCTCCTCTTGTGTTAAGACCCCTCCAACACTCTCTCCTCTTGCAAGGCACCCAACACTCTGTCCTCTTGTGTTAAGGAGAGAGTGTTGGGTTCCTTGCCTCAAGGACCTGGTTAGTATAAATGCTGAGAAGCCATGTGGGGCAAGCCTTTGTGGGCCCTGGGGGAGCGTGTCTCCTAGCTGAAGTGGAGTCTGAACTCGGATAGAACAAGATGAAGCAGTTAAGTTGAGGGCACTTTATGCCCTGGAAGCCAGAATTTGAGTGACAATTATGCAGGGCTAGGACTGCACTAGAGCAATGACCCATAAACTGCTTTCTGGCCCATTCCCCAATGCTTATGTCTCATTGAAGTCATGTTGGCATGATGGCCCCTCCAGGGATCACTGGCCCCCTCCTGTGGCCTGTGCAGCTGGGGCATGGAGCATGTGTGCACAGGAGTCAGCTGGCAGGTGGAAGATGACCCAGCCCTCGGGAAGACGGTCCCTGGCTCACCAGCTTGCAGTTCTTTGTTTAACTGGGAACCAACCAGCCCAGAGGTCAGCATTTTCCTTGGAAGAGTGTCAGAGCTTGCCTGTGGCTGAGGGGAAGCAGCATGAGATTCCCAGGGAGTGGTCCACAATACAGTCCTGTCTCCCGCATCAGCTCTCCACTGTCTGCAGCCTGGCTGGTGCCAGCAGCATGTGTATGGCAAGGTGGCTTTGATAGCCTGGTCACAGATGTACAGATCTGAGCAGCCAGGAAGCCCCTTTACAAACCACATAGTGACTTCCTTGTTGAAGGGACAAGGTGTCTGAGGCCCAGAGAGTTACTGGCAGAGCTGGGAACTGAACGTGGGTGTCCTGATGCCTAGCTCTGTGCCCTCTCTGCCATCTCCTGGTTAGGACAGAGAACCTGGTGGGCAATGAGATATGGGCACCAATGCCTCAGCACCTAGGTTTTGCCCTCTGCATCTCACTCAGAAGCATTAAGGTCAAGTTTGGGAGGTTGAAATAAATGCATCCCACTCTCTGGAGTGACAGTCATTCTCCTTGGACACATGGCTATGATATGGTTTCCTCACCTTGTGAGGGCCTTGAGTGCTTTTAGGGGTGGCGGGAGGCATTGGCCTTCAGGCAGGACTGGGTTTCAGGGTCTTCCAGGCCTGAGGGTAATGTCTGTGTGCAGAGCAGCCTGGTATGGGAAGGCAGCCAGGCCTGAGGACGAAGGAGGTCTGTGCCACTCAGAGCTCTACCCCTTCTCTATCTGCCAGTTTCCTTTCCCACCACCCCCTGGCTCTTCAAGGGTCAGTGATCTGGTTGGTGGTTCCTAAAATCACCCCCTGGATTTTGAGGTCCTTTCCTTCTGCCCCTGTCCCTGGAGGTTAGGAAACGAGGTGAGCTGCCTGGATCTGAGGTCGACAGATGCCTGAAGTAGGAGATTAGTTGAGGGTGGTCTTCCAACTCCTTAATTTTGGGAGTGAATGATGTCTTGGTGTTAAGAGTTCTGCTTTTGGAGTCCAGGAGACCTAGATTTGCACCTGAGCCCCTCCCCTTGACCTTGAAGAGGCTACTTACTTGACTTTTTCAAGCTACCATTTGAAAAGTGGAGTTAATAGCACCTGGAACACAGTACTGTTATGAGGATTAACTGGAATAATACGTATCCGTAGAGCCCAGTGCACAGTAGGTATGCATGGGAACAAGAATGGCTTCATCACATCGTGTGAGGCTGAGTGCCTGCGCCATGCCCAGCGCTCTGCTGGCTGCTGCAGAAGAGGAACAGAAGTCCCTACCTCGGCCATTGAGCACGTGGTCTGACCAGAGAGAGTTACACAGGAAGGAGAGGATGGTGCAAAACCTACATATAAATCTACAGATGAGAGTTTCGGGTGATAAGAGTGTTGGGGAGAGACCCATAAAGTGAAGAAGATGACTTTGAAGGCCCTTTGAGGAGCTGAGAGTAGATGAGGGAAAAAGACTTGATATATATTCAAAATAACATTCCCCTTTTAGTATCTCCTCCTTCACCCCCAAAGTGAACACCTTAGAAAAACACAGTGTGGAGCCAGAAAGGATTGCTCCAGCCTAGGGGCCAGGCAGGAATTCTGAGTGACCACTGGCCCCAGGACAGACCCTTCACCTTCACCCTACCCTTTGCTGGGTGGCTGGCGAGGGGGCACTGTCCAGTGGATTCCTCCTTCCTCAAGACCAGAAAACCTGCATGGCTGGAGAGAGAAAGAATCTTCCACCCTCTTTGCTCTCATTGGACTCTGTGGGATGCTAGAAATATTTTTCAACCCACTGAAGGAGAAAGAATTGACCAGAGCTGGTGCCAAAATATTCAGTAAATTCAAAAGAGTCTTTTGTTTTATAAAGAAAGTGGCTGGGCGGGAGCCTTGTCTACTGATTTGACATCACAGCCTGGAGGCTGGGGCCTTCCACTTGTCCTGTCCCCACCTCCTGGTCCAAAGATAGTTATCTTAGTCAGGATTCTTTAGGAAAGGCAATTTCTGGTTCCACCTGTGAGTTCCATAACCTTAGACAAATTCGTCAGCCCCTCTGGCCTCAGTTGCTTCATCTGTGAAATGGTGAGGCAGCTCCACTCCCACTGAAGGGCGAGTTGAGTTTTGATGCAGCCATCCTGCCCCTTTCCAAAGGGGCACTCTGCAATGTCAGACATTTAATTCTGTCATTATCTGAAACATGTTCGAGCAATGCTTTGGGAACTGGCTTTGAGCCTGCAGCACGTTCTTTGAACATCCTCAGTGATGAGCAGTGTTCTTCCTTTTAGAGGGAATTTGATTCTGGCAGCAGCCTAATGAGGACAGAAGTCTAGGATAGAGCTGAATGAAGAGACTTTTAGCTCCAAACAAATGAGGCTGATTTCGTTCAGCTTCTAAACTGACTCAGCAGTTGGCTCCAAATAAAATTTCAGAAATGTTTTGAGCAAGAACTGCATCATTAGAACAACAGGTGGTAGGCTGTTGTAACTTTTCAGGACAGCACTCATTTGGATATATTAATTATGACTTTTTAAAAATTAATTTTCTACTATATTTATGCCTCATTTTTAAAAAAGTAATTATCCTCTTTATTCCTATTCATTTGCTCATGAATTTGTTTTATGTATTTGGAGATTTGTGCTTTTTATTTTCTTAAAAACATGGCTTACCCAGATCGTTATTAGTTATAGAAACATAAAATGTCCTGTCTCAGTGGTCCTCAAACATATCGCAGTTTGTTCAAACCCGAATTGCAGGGCCCACGCAGTTTCTGATTCAGTGAGTCTGGAGTGGGGCTCAATATTTTGCATTTTTAATATGTTCCCAGGTGCTGCTCTGGAACCAGTTTTTGAGAGCCCCTGGCCTACATGAAAGGGGCTTTGGTCATCAAATTCAACCCCTTGTACAGATCAGTAAACTAAGGCCAAGGGAGAAGTGACTCCCTTGCCTAGTGTTGTATAACTGGTTAGTAACAAAGCTAGGATTAGAACCCAGGGATTCCTTATGCTCATTCAAGTGCTTCTAAAATTATCATTTCTTGCTTGGAGATGAGTTAACATGAACTGTAGGTTTTTATGATTTTGCAGGACCTTCTTGATGTCAAGTAATCTGGCCTGTTTTTATCCCCTTTGGTACAACTGTGTCATGATTTTTATTTCACCACAGGAAGAGCTTGTGTTTGATTTTCTTTTGGTAAAATCGTGGTAAAATATACGTGATATAAAATTTACCATTTTGGCTATTTCAAGTGCACAGTTTTGTGGCACTGGTGCATCCACATTGTTGTGCACATTTACACTCACATTGCCTCCATTCATCTCCAGAACTTTCTCATCTTCCCAAACTGAAACTCTGCCCTTAAACAGCAGGGTGTGTTTACTCTCCGTTCCTTCATTCTGCTTCTGTCTCTGTGAATCTGACTATTCTAGGTACCTCACGTGACTGGAATCGTACAGCATTTCCTTTTGTGACTGGCTTATACAGCTCAGCATAGTATCTTCAAGGTTCGTGCAAGTTGTAGAATGTGTCAGAATGTCCTTCCTTTTTGAGGCTGTGTAATAGTCCTTTGTACATGTATACCACATTTTGTTTATTTCCACCTTTTGACTATTATAATTAATTCTGTAATGAATATGGATGTACAAATATCTCTCCAAGCCTCTGCTTTTAATCCTTTGGATATATACCCATAAATGGGATTGCTGGATCATATTGTAATTCTATGTTTAATTTTTTGATGAACTTTGGCCTGATTCTGGGAGTTTGAGGCTGGAAATATGGATCTGCTGTTAACAAATTAGTGTGTAAACAGACCCTGAACAGCCCCTGGCTCTTACCCATCTGGTATTAATGTTTGGAGGTGAATCAGCTGCCCTGAGGCCTTGCGATAATGTGACCCTGTTATTCACAGTTCCACTACCAGAGGCTGCAGATGGTCTCTTGGGTTTTTTTTTTCTTCTACCCCTTGGCTCTCTTCTGACTCTCCTGTCACCAGTCTCCATTCATATTTGTCTCTTTCTTTGCCTTTGGGCATTTATCTGTTTGTATTCCTGCCCACCAAATCTAGCCAGCCCCCAAACACTCTAACTGCAGTGCAGAATGAAGTCTGGAACCAATAGGTCCAACCTTGTCATACCTTTCAAAAGGCAAAATTATAATAAATTTAGTTTAAAGATATAATTGGCTTTTATTTGTGATTCTAGTATCAGGCAACACCTCATTCTTTAAAATACAATGAGTGTTCCCATGAGCTGTGCAGAGGGGGTTGGCTTTGTAGGCAGAAGGGCTGAAGGAAGCAGAAACAGAATAAAAAGTGGATTGGTTGTTTCAAAGCTAATGTCCTTATAGGGTTGAAACAGAGGAGCCTTCCTTATTACGCCAACTCAGGTTGACTCTAATCTCCTGTTTTTTGGCAAATTCACCCACTTCAAAGTTCAGTTTGATTATGTGGTACTTAGCACAGTGACTCCATTCTGGTTTGTTCTGGTTTGGGCCTCCTACAGGAGGCTAGTCCAAAACGATGGCCTCTCACAAACTTTGTTTAAAACACCACACCTTCAGTTCTCTAGATGGAGTAGGATTGTAATCTGGGGAGGCAGCATGCAGGTGGTGGGGTGGGAAGACTTTACATGTAATAGAGATTAAGAAATATTTGTAGACTTAGTGAATGAATATGCTGTCAGGCAGGGTGCTGGGTCTGGGCATTTTGCAAGAAATAATCAATTATGCAGATTGGTTTTTACCACAACCCAACAGTCTCTGGTGTATACCAGCTCTAGGGAATTTTGTGCTTCCCTGGAATTAGAGGGAGCAGTTGGGAAGCCTAGTGCCTTCTGCTTCCAAATGAGTGCTAGCTTGAGGGTTGGAGCATGTGTCTTCCTTGGGATCCACTCCAGTCTGGATGTGGGTCCTGTGGGAGCTTGGACAGTGACTTCAGGAGTCAGCAGAGTGTTGGGGGCTGAAGGGGAAGAAGGACTAGGCTCTGGATTTGTCATCTCAAGGCCCCAGCCCAAGTCTGTAAAAACCCAAATGTCTCTTTAGTTGACTCCAGGGGATACGTGAAACTTCAAAACCAAATTATTTTTTTAAGCTTAAGGAAAATTAAGACTATACAGCATTCTCTTTGTGGGTGATTTACAAAATCTTTCTATCAATGAAGTTAAACCAATAGCAACCAAGTGTAGAACTCCCAAAGGCTTATACCAGCATCAACCTTCCACCCTTCCCAGGAGCAGTCAACTGAGGAGATAGGTTGCTTTAAAAAATGTAATGTTTCTAAAGCAGCATGATGTCCATTATTGAGGTCATCTGAAATTATTCTTTTGGTCTAGTACAAGTGCTCCATTGTCCTGGTTAACAGAGAGGAAAGGTAAAGCAGATGTGGTAGTTAAGCCACAGAATGTCTGTCGGCTCAGAATAGTGTCATGTTATTTCATTTTGAATCAGCAGGTAATGCTGCCTTTCTTGATGGAGTTTTATGGTTTATAATTCACTTGCACCCACGTTGCCTCTACACATTGGCAAATGTCTTCTCAGACCCAAGGCTTTGTGTTTGTCTTCTTCCAGGTCATTTTACCCCGAAGGAGACAGTCCAGACATTTGGCAGCCAATGTATGTTCTTGTTTCCTTTCCTCAGGTTGAAATGGAGGCTTCTAAGAGATCCCAGATCCCAGGAACAATCAGGGAAGGCAAATGTACTGGGTGGTAATTGGTGATATTTAACTGGCAGCTGGGAACTGTCATGGGTCTTCAGAGGACAAATTTGTAGAATCTATTAACGTCAATGCTTGGCTGCTAATTGTAACCAGACCCACCTTATCTCAGCATTACGCTGCTGCCTAAAAGGGTAATTCCCCTCCAGCAGCTGACTTCCCTTTCCTGCTGCTCTGTGTGCAAAACTTAGAGGATGTTTGTTTCCTCGAGGCTGTAACAGAGTCATCAAATGAGACCAGAAAGTTATTTGTGGGCCTTCCCACTCTGAGAGCTGGCCTCCTACCATCTAAGTAGAGTGAGGCAGAGCACACAGGCACACTGGTTGACTTGCCTGGTGTAAAACCTATGGGAAGAGGTATTCATCCTTTTAAATCCCCTGAGGTGGAGGCTGGGAGATGCCTCCTTGGTAACATCCGTCCCTTCCTCCACCATTCATTCAGGTATTGTTTGCGGAGCATGTGCGTGTGCTGGGAGTTGTGTGAGACCTGGTGTGTGCCTTCACAGAGCTCCTGGTATGACTGAGGAAACTAGACTACTGTCCATGGAAACCTAGGCAGGCCTTAAGGCAACCAACCCCATCGTTTTATAGGTAAGGTGAACATGTGAAACTCAAGTTCTTGCTCCTAAAGTAGGTGTGAAGAGAGAACAGGAGGGGGAGAAGGGAAGCATTTTAAGTAGCTTAAGTAGGGCTCAGGCAGGCTCAAGGCAGTGGCTATGGACTGGATGGCGGTGGGAGGTTATGATGAGGAGGAGGAGCTTGGAGCCGGGCGCTGCAGGGCTGTCCCTGTGCCATCCATCTGAGTTGCCCTCCCCCGGCGGTCATGTCTGTGAGCAGCCGGGCCTTTGTCGTGAGGAGGACGGGTCGAGGCAGCCATCGGGCCAAGTGCGGCAGTATTTCTGTAAAGACTTCCGGTCAAGATGGCGGAATAGATGGTCCCCAGTATCACTCCCTCCCACAGATCAACCGATTTACAACTATAAAAACATAACATCAAGTGTGTACAGAATAGGGAGATGTCTAGTGGGGGAGGTGGAAGCTCTGCGGAGACCACATGCCCTGAGATGTGGCCGCCGCACGATCCAGCAGATAGGCTTCACTGCCGCCACCTGGCTCTATCCCCAGCCCGGCCCAGTGCACACAGAGCAGGGAGACGTCCAGCAGGGGAGGTGGAAGCTCCGCAGAGACCACACACCCTGTGGTACCACCCCATGACCCAGCAGCCTGGCCGTGTGCATGCTGACCAGAGAGGTGTCTCCCCGGAGAGGCCCAAGACCCGAGGCAACCACACACACAAGGCACTAGTGGCCAACTGAGCAGTCACTGAGGTAGCCATACCAAATTGGCAACCACAGCAACATCTTAGTTAGTCAATAGTGTCAAACCTGTGGACTGTGAAACCCCCTGCCACAATGAATAAAGATCAAAGAAAAGATACCAGAAATATGAAAAATCAAGAAAGTGCACCACCAAAGGGTAATAACTCTCAAGCTATAGATCCTATAGAACAAGAAGCCCTTGAAATGTCTGACAAGGAATTTCGAGTGATAATTCTAAGGAAACTGAATGAGATACAGGAAAACTCAGCTAGACATCATGATGAAACGAGGAAAAGTATACAGGACCTGAAAGAAGAAATGTACAAGGAAATCAATGCCCTGAAAAAGAATGTAGCAGAGCTTGCCAAACTGAAGAATTCATTCAGCAAAATAAAAAACACAACAGAGAGTTTAACCAGCAGGCTTGCGGAAGTTGAAGAGAGAACCTCTGAACTTGAAGATGGGCTGTTTGAAATAACACAGGCAGACAAAAAGAAAAGAAAAGAAAAAAGAATCAAAGGCATTGAAGAAAATCTGAGAGAGATATCAGACAATCTTAAGCACTCAAATATCTGAGTCATGTGTATTCCAGAAGGGGAAGAAAAAGGAGATTGCATTGAAAACATATTCAACAAGATAGTGGCAGAAAACTTCCCAGGTATAGGAAAAGTCACAGATCTTCAGATCCAGGAAGCTCAAAGATCTCCAAATGTATTCAACCCAAAAAGGTCTTCTCCAAGACATCTTATAGTCAAATTGGCAAAACTCAAAGACAAAGAGAGAATCTTAAAAGCTGCAAGAGAGAAACATCAAATCACCTATAAGGGCGCCCCAATCAGACTAACATCAGACTTTTCATCACAAACCCTAAAAGCCAGAAAGGAATGGGATGATATATTCAAAATACTAAAAGACAGAGATAGCCATCGAAGAATACTCTATCCTGCAAGGCTATCCTTCCGAAATGAAGGGCAAATAGTATATTTCTCAGACAAACAAAAACTGCAGGAGTTCACCACCACACGACCACCCTTACAAGAAATTCTCAAGAGAGTACTGGGTTTGGTTCCTGAAAAATAACTACCACTGCCATAAAAACCCAAGAAAAATCAAAACCCACTAGTATAATAAAAATGGCATTCATGAAGAGAAAACAAACAAACAAAAGGCTATCTACAACCCAAGGAACCAACAAACACAGAAAGCAAACAGTAAATCGGAAAGTAAGGAACAAAAGACACCTAAGACAACCAAACAGTAATCAATAAAATGCTAGGAATAAATCAACACTTTTCAATAACAACTCTTAATGTAAAAGGCTTAAATTCCCCAATCAAAAGACACAGACTGGCTGACTGGATTAAAAAGGAGGACCCAACTATATGCTGCCTTCAAGAGACACACCTCACCCATAAAGACTCTCATAGATTAAGAGTGAAAGGATGGAAAAAGATTTACCATGCAAACAGAAAAGAAAAATGAGCTGGAGTAGCTATTCTTATATCTGATAAAATAGACTTTAAACTAAAAACCATAAAAAGAGACAATGAGGGACACTACGTAATAATAAAAGGATTGATCCATCAAGAAGACATAACAATCATAAATATGTATGCACCCAATGTTGGAGCAGCCAGATTTATAAAACAAACTCTATTAGACCTAAAGAAGGAAATAGACACTAATACCATAATAGCAGGGGACCTGAACACTCCACTGTCAATATTAGACAGATCATCTAGGCAAAGAATCAGCAGAGAAACACAAGATCTAAACAATACTCTAGACCAATTGGACTTGGCAGATATCTACAGAACATTCCATCCAACAACCTCAGAATATTCATTCTTCTCATCAGCACATGGATCATTCTCCAGGATAGATCACATATTAGGTCACAAGTCAAGTCTCAACAAATTCAAAAAAATTGGAATTATCACATGTATTTTCTCAGACCACAATGGATTAAAATTAGAAATCAATAACAAACGAAATTCTGGAAACTATACAAACACATGGCAATTAAACAGCATTCTACTTAATGACATATGGGTCCAAGAAGAAATCAAGCAGGAAATCAAAACATTTATTGAAACTAATGAAAATAATGATACATCATACCAAAACCTGTGGGATACTGCAAAAGCAGTACTAAGGGGGAAATTTATCGCATTAAATGCTCACTTTAGAAGAATGGAAAGATGGCAAGTGAACAACCTAACACTTCACCTTAAGGAACTAGAAAAACAAGAACAATCCAAACCTAAAGTTAGCAGACAGAAATAAATCATTAAGATCAGAGCAGAACTGAATGAAATTGAAACCCAAAAAACAATACAAAAGATCAATGAATCAAAAAGTTGGTTTTTTGAAAAGATAAATAAAATTGACAAACCATTAGCATGGCTAACAAAAAAAAGAAGAGAGAAGATTCAAACAACAAAAATTAGAAATGAAAAAGGTGATATTACAACTGATTCATCTGAAATACAAGGAATCATTCAAGACTACTATAAACAACTATATGCCAACAAATTTGAAAATCTGGAGGAAATGGATAAATTTCTGGACACACACAAGCTCCCAAAACTGAGCCATGAAGACATAGAAAATCTGATCAGACCAATAACAATAAAGGAGATTGAAGCTGTTATCAGAAGGCTCCCAATAAAGAAAAGCCAAGGACCAGATGGATTCACAGCAGAATTTTACCAAACATTCAAAGAGGAATTGACACCGATTCTTTACAAACTATTCCAAAAGATTGAAACAGACGCAAATCTCCCAAACTCATTCTATGAAGCAAACATCATCCTGATACCAAAACCAGGTAAAGATATAACCAAACAAGAAAACTGCAGGCCAATATCCTTGATGAATATAGATGCAAAAATCCTCACTAAAATACTAGCAAACAGAATACAGCAACACATACACAAAATTACACACCACGATCAAGTGGGATTCATCCCAGGGATGCAAGGTTGATTCAACATACACAAATCAATAAATGTGATACATCATATTAATAAAATCAAACACAAGGACCATATGGTCATCTCTATAGATGCTGAAAAAGCATTTGATAAAATTCAACATTCATTCATGACAAAGACCCTCTATAAGTTAGGTATAGATGGAAATTATCTCAACATAATTAAAGCCATATATGATAAACCCACTGCCAATATCATCCTGAATGGGGAAAAACTGAAAGCTATTCCTTTAAGAACAGGAACTAGACAAGGATGCCCACTTTCACCACTCCTATTCAACATAGTGTTGGAAGTACTAGCCAGAGCAATCAGAGAAGAGAAGGAAATAAAGGGCATCCAGATTGGAAAAGATGAAGTCAAACTGTCCCTGTTTGCAGATGACATGATCCTATATATTGAACAGCCTAAAGCCTCTACAAAAAAACTCTTGGAGTTGATAACTGATTTCAGCAAAGTAGCAGGATACAAAATCAACACACAAAAATCAGTAGCATTTCTATTCTCCAATAGTGAACATGCAGAAAGAGAAATCAAGAAAACTTGCCCATTTACAATAGCCACCAAGAAAATAAAATACTTAGGAATTGAGTTAACCAAGGATGTGAAAAATCTCTATAATGAGAACTACAAACCACTGCTGAGAGAAATTAGAGAGGATACAAGAAGATGGAAAGATATCCCATGCTCTTGGATTGGAAGAATCAACATAGTGAAAATGTCCATACTACCCAAAGTGATATACAAATTCAATGCAATCCCCATCAAGATTCCAATGACATTTTTCTCAGAAATGGAAAGAACTGTCCAGACATTTATATGGAATAACAAAAGACCACGCATAGCCAAAGCAATGCTGAGCAAAAAAAAAAATAAAGCTGGAGGCATAACACTCCCTGACTTTAAACTATACTACAAAGCTATAATAACCAAAACAGTATGATACTGGCATAGAAAAAGACACACTGATCAATGGAATAGAATAGAGAATCCAGAAATCAACCCACACACCTACAGCCATCCGATCTTTGACAAAGGCACCAAGCCTATACACTGGGGAAGAGACTGCATCTTCAGCAAATGGTGCTGGGAGAATTGGATATCAATATGCAGAAGAATGAAACTAGACCCATACCTTTCACCATACACTAAAGTCAACTCAAAATGGATTAAAGAATTAAGTATACACCCTGAAACAATAAAACTTCTTAAAGAAAACATAGGAGAAACACTTCAGGAAGTAGGACTGGACACAGACTTCATGAATATGACCCCAAAAGCACGGGCAACCAAAGGAAAAATAAACAAATGGGATTATATCAAACTAAAAAGCTTCTACACAGCAAAAGAAACAATTAACAGAGTAAAAAGACAACCAACAGAGTGGGAGAAAATATTTGCAAAATACACGTCTGACAAAGGGTTAATATCCAGAATATACCAGGAACTCAAACAACTTTACAAGAAAAAAACACGCAACCCAATTAAAAAATAGGCAAAAGAACTAAGTAGGCATTTCTCTAAGGAAGATATCCAAATGGCCAACAGACATATGAAAAAATGCTCAACATCACTCAGCATCCGGGAAATGCAAATCAAAACCACACTGAGATACCATCTCACCCCAGTTAGGATGGCTAAAATCCAAGACTGAACGATAAATGCTGGCGAGGTTGTGGAGGAAAAGGAACTCTCATACATTGTTGGTGGGGCTGCAAAATGGTGCAGCCTCTATGGAAAATGGTATGGAGGTTCCTCAAACAATTGCAGATAGATCTGCCATACGACCCAGCTATCCCACTGCTGGGAATATACCCAGAGGAAAGGAAATCATCAAGTCGAAGGTATACCTGTTCCCCAGTTCATCACAGCACTCTTTACAATAGCCAAGAGTTGGAACCAGCCCAAATGTCCATCATTGGATGAGTGGATACAGAAAATGTGGTATATCTACACAATGGAATACTACTCTGCTATAAGAAAGAATGAAATACTGCCATTTGCAATGACATTGATGGACCTAGAGAGAATTATATTAAGTGAAACGAGTCAGGCACAGAAAGAGAAATACCACATGTTCTCACTTATTTGTGGGGGCTAAAAATAAATAAATAAATACACAAACAAAAACAGGGGGGAAGAAGACATAACAATTGCAATTCCTTGAAGTTGATACGACAAGCAAACAGAAAGGACATTGTTGGGAGGAAGGGGGGAGAGGGAGGAGGGAGGGAGGTTTCCGTAATGGGCACAATAATCAACCACATTGTATATCGACAAAATAAAATTTTTTTTTTAAAAAAGGAAAAGTATTTCTGTATGTGAGTAGGGTCATAGGAATGGAATTCCTGAGTTAGTTATAGGGCATGCTGATGTATTACAAGATGATCTCAAACTGTTTTCTAGAGTGGCTGTACACTCCTGCCACCAGCTATGTATAAGAGATATTACTGATTTACATCCATGTGCTTAGTGTTGTCAGACTTTTTAACTTTAGCCAGATCGATTATGGAATGGTGACTTGTGATCTTAATTTCTGTGGTCCTGTCTGCTAATGATATTGTATATCTGTTCTTATGTTTTCTTCTGTGAAATGCCTGTATATGTCATTTGCCCACCTATTTACATATTTTTGCCACATACATGTTAAATGTTATTTCAGTTGTATATTGCTGTGTATAGCAAACCACCCTAAAAGTTAGTGGCTTATATCAACAACAACAAAAAATAATAATAATGAGTAGCTTAAGTAAAGGGACTTGAGAAGAATGATGCCTGCGTCCTTGGAAATCAGGGGTGCACTTTCCCAAGGGGGATGGTGGAAGGTGTGATGGTGGCATGTGTAGTCTGATGCTCTCCCAGTGGTCTAGTGCCCTCATAGTGGGCCAGGCCTTCTGGGCCAAGGAGAGTGGGATGGGCAGAGAAAGTTTTACTTTAATGGAGAGCCAGGAATTTGAGTCTCTTTTGAAGTGGCTAGACATAAGGTGCCTAAAGTTGTATTTGAGGGTAGGACATAGAGCTCTCTTCCTTGACAGGGCCCTAGGTTACTTGGCCCTTTGGCCTGGAGTCCCTAGAAAGCAGGCTGTGCTGTCCTATATGGTAGCCACTAGCCACATGTGGCTATTGAGCCCTCAAAGTGTGGCTGGCCTGAATTAAGATGTGCTATAAATAAACTACATACTGGATTTTGAAGACTTAGTAACTATGGCTAAAGTAAACTATCTCATTAATAATTTTTATATATTGATTACATATTGAAGTGATGATGTTTTGAATATTGGCTTAAATAAAATATATTATTAAAATTAATTTCACCTGTTTCTTTTTACTTTTTAAATGTGACTATTAGAAAGTTTTTAATTACATTTGTGGCTTGTGTTATCATATTTCTATTGGACAGCCACTGGGCTGTGCTGAAGCACACTGACCCAGCCTTTGACATAAATGCTCCAAGATCCTAAGGAAATCTGCAGCATCATGGCTACAGCAAAGCAACAGTGTACTGTACATCTTGCAGAAATTCAAGGATGAATATTGTTAGGCATCAGCAAAACAATTATCAGGTTTTGTAGTGATCCCGTTGAGACTTGAACTAAAGCATCAGGAGGAAGCAAGAATATAAGGGACAGAGTAAATAGATGCTTAGGAGCCCAAATAGATGGGGGTTGGATGTGTGGGAGGCTTGGAGAGAGTAGAGTCTGGTTCTTATGTCCAGCTGGTGAACCTGCTAGATGATGGTGTTATTCACTGATAATATGACTGTAAGGAGAAAGAGTGGGAGATTTAGTAGAGAGGGTCATGGATCTGGTTTTAAATGTGTTGTTTTTAAGGTCCCTATGGGAAATTCAAGTAGAGATGGTTAGTGAGCAGCCGAAAATGTGTATTATTGTGGGAGAGAAGGAGGGACGTGAGAAGTCAGTATTGAGTAGGAGGTGATTGAAGCCACTGGTGGAGGAGATAAGATTCTTTAGGGGGATTGTGGAGACTAAGAGAAGATTGCTGAGAACATGACCTTGGGAAATACTCACGTTTGAAGTGCTGGGAAAAGAAGGCAGAGCCTTTGAAGAAGACCAAGAAATGATCTAGCACAGGGCCTACTATTCAATCTATAATTGCTAAAGAAAAGGAGGAGGAGAGATTCCATAGTGGGCCATGTGTTTATCTAATTTCCACATACACCATGCACAATTAGTGCTTGTTGAATTAGATTAAGTTGCATTGTACTGCGCTGCACTGAGCTGAATTGTGCTTTACTACTTCCTGGGCTGCTCAGGCAGTTTTAGGCTTTTCCCCACTCTGTCCAGCTTCTCCCCTTTTTCTTCCTCTTGTTCGCTAAGTCCAGTATACAGCAAGAGTTTTGTTGTCCAGTTATGCATTTCAGGGTCTTAGTAAAAGCTGGTACAGGTTATCTCACCAATTCCCAGTTGCCTGCCTTTAGATGACTGTTAACAGAATGCCCAGATGACAGAGGTTTAAGTAAAAGGACATTAATTACCTCTCATAACAAGCAATATGAAGGTAGGTGGGGTCGGGGGGGGTAGGAATTAGGTTGTAAAAGACCCAGGGTCTTCTTGTCTTTCCATTTTGGGATCTTTAGTTTGTCAACTCTTAGTCCCCAGATCTATTACCTCATAGTTATAAGATGGATGCCATAATTCCAATCACCATGCCCTAAAATAGCCAAGTTCCTGGTAGGAATGAAATGTCAGGCCTCTGCTGTATCCTTGAAAGAGATAAAAAATCTTTGTTAGAAGTTTCCCCAGATGATTTCTTCAGACTTCGTTGGCTAACTTGGCCTTATGCCCAATCCCAAACCAATTACTAGAAAAGAGAAATGGTATTAACCACACTTGGCTTAGCCAAATCATGGCTCATACCTTGGAGCTGGGGAAAGATCTACCGTCTCTGAGTGTGACACCTCCAGAAAAAAACTGGAGCCTCATAAACTAGGGAAGAAGAGGGGAATCCATGCCCATGGAGATGGGGGAGATCCTTGTAATTTAGGTTTGAAAACATTCAATTAAAACTGTATTGGGTGCTTACTATGTATTAAGAAGAGTTATTTCACCACTGAGGCAGATAGCAGCTCAGATTTTAAGATACTGAGTAGGTCCTTCCTACCACCTCTTGCTGGCCTGTTACTGCTTGGGATTCTTTCCTACTGGGGATACGGAATCAGCTCTCTAGGCTGTGCTCAGTTCTAAACCAGTGTTGTAGCCGGTTCCTTCACCATCTTGTTTGGTGCTTACCCTGACTTAGAAAATTCTGTTCCCATCGTCTGTGTTCTGTTTGTGATGCAGGCTTCCCTCTGCACTTCTGGTCTCCCCTTCAGCTCCTCCCTTTCCAATATTTTACCACCTCTTCTCTTTCTATCTTTAACCTGTCTCTTCCGGTCTCAGTTTCCATCAGTCATTCTCAATGTCATCATCGAGCTAATTTGCTTACTGTCTTTTTTCTTCCTACACCACTCACTCTCTTCTATCTCGTGTCTTGCATTACTTCATTCTCAGGAGGCACCTGCTCACCCCTGCTGATTATTCTCGACTTGGGCACAGTTCCCAGCTCAGAAAGTTCCAGAGAGTCCCCATTGCCTGTTACATAAGGTGTCTAGCCTGACAGAAGCATATGTACCTATCTAATAACAGTGTTGCCTCTAGAGGGGAATCAGGTGAGAGAAGAGAGCGTTGAGGGGTTTACCTTCATCTGTACTACCTGCATCCTTTTACTGTAAGGATGCATCATGTTACTTGGATGGTTTAAAAAACTAAAATCCTCTAGCCCAGCGTTCAGTCTTCCACGTTCTTCCCAGTTCCTCTCCCACTACTCTTCTACACAAACTTTCCTCTCCATCTAACCTGGTATCCTCCCTGCCCGTAAGACCAGCCTTGAGATACTGCTCAAACCACAACCTGGTATCAAATGACCTATACCTTTCCCTGCTGACTTACCTTCCTTCTGTGCCTTCCTCAAGCTTTCAAGATCTAAATGAACACCTTACCCTGCAGCCCTGTCCCATGTCCTGCCAGCACCCACCCTTCCCTATAAGCCCCTGCAATCTCTTCCTCCACTGAACTCCTGGGGCATGTTGGCTGTCATGCATCATAGGACTCTGGCTGAATATGTCTGTCCCCTTAATGTCACTCAGCTCTGCCCTTTCAATACTGCTTAGTAGAGGATGTGCAGCCATTCCTGCTGCCTTTATTCATTCACTCCCTAAGTTTTGCTGATGACACAGAATGTGGCTGGAGCAACCATGACAGTGGACAGTCAGGATTACATCTTACAAAGATGGGCCTTAAGATGTGATCTCCAGGAATCATTGCCTATAAACTGGACCACCTGAACTCTTCATTTGGCTTTTAGATGTTTACTTCCTGGTAATATCTCTGATACTTTAGCCTGAGGCTTTACTTCAATACCGCATTACTTTTCAATGTTATTTTTTCAAAGCAGTACTCACAGACTTCCTCATCTTTTAAATCCTTAAGACCCTACATTTGAATCTGACAATGATATTTCCAACCCCCCTTTATGTAAATGACTCTTCTAACCCCATACTCGCTTTTTTGGAGGTACAGGATCTTCGGTCTTTGGAGGCTTGTCCAGGTTTTGACTTTCTTCCCAAATCTGTAGGCAGTTGAGAATGAAGGGAATTGGTTCTGCAAATGGGATAGATGCCTGGCTGTAGCTCAGTCTATTGGTTTCCTTGAGATTATTTTGTTTAGAAGCTTCTGAACCGTGAACTGCTCTGCCCACACTCTGGCCTGGAAGAGAGAGCATGGAGTAGGCCGAAAGGAACAGTATGGAGGAGGGGAGGCAGGGGTGGGGTAATCAGAAAAGCTGAAAGCAGAGAACTGAGGTGCATTGCCTGAAGCGGTACACAATTGGTGGGAGGGGTACACTGCAGCCCCCGCCTGTGGCTGCTGCTCGTTGGCTTTAGTAATTGTGTTCTGAGTAGCATTTAGGCTGGCATTTAGATGGGTCTAGAATGTGAATTCTTGCAGGGGAGGCAGCCAGCACAATCAAGCTTTGTTCTAGTTCTTTGAGGACTAAGGAAATAATTTTTAAAACAATAACCCTCCTTCCTGAGCTGTCACTTGTTTGTTTGCTCCGAAGACTGCTCAGTAGCTCTTCGGTCTCTGCTATTTGTGCTCTTAACCACAAGTAGGAATTGG
This sequence comes from Cynocephalus volans, assembly GCF_027409185.1. Classification (NCBI taxonomy): domain Eukaryota; kingdom Metazoa; phylum Chordata; class Mammalia; order Dermoptera; family Cynocephalidae; genus Cynocephalus; species Cynocephalus volans. Next base: position 120,502,357 of record NC_084470.1, on the reverse strand, counting down.
TAGAGGGAGGGTTTGGGTTTATGTGAAAGGCTTGTGATGAATTAATTCTGCCATTCTGTGTATGTTGTATACTCATAAAGCCCCATGGACCCTTTAGTCATCCACTCAACAAACGCTTTCCAGGCCTTGGTTTTGTTTCCAGGATCATTCTAGAAACTGCCAGGGGGTAGAAAAGAAGTAAAGACATGGTTCTTACCTATATGAAGCTATAAGCAGCACATAAGAATAATATTATTATTAACAGAAGGATTCATTAGATCCCTTTTACACTCTGATCAGAAACCAAGCCAGAGACATTATAGATACTGCTCAGTTTAATCATCCAACATTTCTTGAATGCTTCTCATTTGTGCACTGTGCTAAGGGCTGGGATAGGGCAAAGCACTGCTGGGGGCTTGAGTCTGGTAGGAAAGACAGATAACATTAAATGAGTAAACGTAGGTGTGCTAGGGTGCCTTGTCATTCTTAAGGGTGCTGCTTCTAGCAACATCAGATCACCTGGAGCTTGTTGAAAATACCGAAGGTAGGGACCCATCTAGATGTGCTGGATCAGAACCTGCTGCATTTTAGCAAGGTCACAGGGTGATTTATTTGTGTATACATTGAAGTTTGGGAAGCACTGGTGAGCAGACTGGGATCTAGGCGAGCAAGGCAGGAAGTGACTTTTAAGCTGAGATATGATAAATGGGTAGGGGCCAGGAAAGATGACAGGGGGAGGGTGAGGTGGAGTGAGTTCCAGCAGTGGGAGCAGCCTGTGGGCAGGCTGGAACTGTGAAGTCCAGTGTGATAGCAGAGGGGCAGGCAGGGACAGCTGGGGGAAGGCCTCAAACCACGGTACAGAAATTAGATCCAGTGAAGTGGAGAATGGAGTGACGAGGAAACCAAAGCTCAAATAGGTTGAGTAATTTGACTAAAGTCACACAGCTAGTGACTCACTGGTAAATGAATAAGAGCTGGGACTTATATCCAAGTCTCTAATTCCAAAGCCCATTTTCTGAATCACTGCACTAAGGTCATTAAGAAGATGAAATATACACATGATGTAATTTTAATACATCTCTGTATTATGTAGGATTTGAAGAATCTTATAATGAAATGGCTTAAATAAAACACAATGATTAAACTTGAAATAAAGTAATAAAACCCATGAACTAAGAGGAGATATAAGTTCCATTTGAGCACAGATTTTTTTTTTCCAAGTTTTTTTAGGAGATATGGTTTAAAAGGAGATAAGTTGTGTATATAATTCTGTTATCTGAATAAATAGACTTTTTTCCCAGGAAGAACCTTTTTGTTTTTCCTATTAAACTGTAAGAGGAAGAATGAATGAATTGCAAGGGCAAAGTGCTCTATGATTAATCTAGGGTTGCTGGGCTGAGTGAGCCCTGGTATCCTTTCTCTTTATCTGCTCCTGGTGTGGGCAGCAGTGTTCACTGGGCCAGAAGGCAGGGGAAGGTGGGTATGGAACAGAGAGACTAACTGCAGTCTTGTGTCCTCCACACCTCCGTCCAGACATGTGAGATCTGGACATTGGCAGCAGCTCAGAGGATCTCCTCCCAGGAGACTCACCAGGTCCTGTGTGGTTCTCTTATTTCTAAGAGGTCAAATTGGCCAACCCAGCACTGCAGGGGAGAAGCAGACCTTGGTGTTGTAGGAGGTTTAAAGCAGAGATAGGAGCCCTGGGGCTCAGGGGGTTCTAAGCTATTGGAGGGTAAGACCTTTAACCTTGAGGAGCTCCCAGTCTAATAGCAGAAGCACAGCCTCCACCCTCAGATGAGGGAGGCACAACTTTTGTTCTCACAGAGTTCACACTGTAGGGAAGAAACAGACCTGCCAAGGGGATCTCCCAGGCTGCTGGGAGAGATGGAAGCAGACATCTTATTTATTATGGAATAAATAACTGCACAAGTATCAAAGTTACCCAACGATTAAAAAAAAAGTCGCAGTACTCCGGGCTCCCCACTGCCATCCGAGGACGTTGGAACGTGACAGTTTGCTTCTTCTTGCCTTTTTCTGGCCAGCTGCAAAAGCAGTCAGTGCTCACTGCATCTGCAGCATTAGAAGCCAGTGAAGACAGTCATGTCCCAGAATGTGCTCCTCTTAAGTAAGTTGGTTTTCTCCACCCAGGGTTTATTTTAGGTTGCTATTTATTGCTCTGGCAAGAGAGAAGGAGAGCTCCTGAGACTGAGTCAGGTAGCTGGGCAACACTCAGCCATCCCTTCCCTTTTCCCTCATCCAAACCTCGGCTTTGCTCCCAGCTCAAACTCCACTGCACGGCCAAGGCTGGTGGCACCAGTGAGCGACAGACACGTTTGCCAGCACCTGCCTCTGGAGAGCAGCTGTGCCTTCCAGCTGAGGTTCCGGAGCACTGTCTAGCATACGGTGTGTTTGTCTGGCCTTGGCAGAAATAGACTCCTTCTGTCTCCTTGCCCTTCCTTTTCAACACCTCCCCTGCCAACAGTGACAGCTGATGTCAGGGCAAGAAAAAGGAGAACTTGAGGTCTACTGAAGGGAATGTTGGATTAATTGGGAGGTTCTTGCTTTTGTCCCACAAATGACTTCAATGGCACCTTGAGCAAGTTCTCCTACATGTTCCCATTAGTGTTAAACTAAGAAAGCGTGGCAGGGAGGAAAGTTCATATAACTGAAAATCAGGAGACTCAGGTTCAACTCCTGGCTCTACGACTCCTAGTTGTATGACCTTGAGTAAGGGCATTCTATTTTCCCTCAAGTTAAGGATTTGTAAAAAATCATTTGTGCTTCAGTTTTCTTATCTGTAAAATGGGAACGATGATTCCTATCACACTGTGTGGTTATGATGGTCAATGATAGTGAATATGTTGAAATGCTTTGAAATTTTTAAAGCATTTAATAGCCAATTTTTTTGTTGTTTGGGGTTTTTTTGTTTTTGTTTTTTATTTGCTTGCTTGTTTGTTTTATGGCTGGCAGGTACAGAGATCTAAACCCTTATAGCACCGCACTCTAACCAACTGAGCTACCTGGCCAGCCCCACCAATGTTGTTTCTTGAAGGGGAAATGGACACTCTTCCTTCACCTACTCAAGTGGTTGTGGTGTTGGTAATATTGTAAAAGGGATCAGACATGAAAACAAAAAGTTTATGAAAATATGAGGTTAATGTTAGCCAAGATATATATTCTGTTTGACAGCCTGAGTAGTAGGAACAGCTAATTCATGATCAATACTGTGCTTGGGCTGAGGGGCATACAATATAAATGGAAAACCAGATCTCAAGTTCAGAGAACTCAGAGACAACTGGGAGAAATAAGACCTGAGAATGGTGACAATAATACATAATATTAAGTGCTACATTTCAGACCCTAAGTGCTGGGAGCTTCAAAGGGATCGGGGAAGCTCAAATGAAGGAAACACTTTTTATTATAGTTGCATGTTTATAAATGTATTTGTTTATTCAACAAATATTTTTGCACCACCTTCTATAGGCTGAGCACTATTCTAGATGTTGGGATATGGCAGTAAACAAAACAGATAAAATCCCTGTCTTTCAAGGAGGTTGAATTTTAATGGGGAAGACAGACAATAAGCAAGGAAAATAAGTAAAGTATGTGGTACATTAGGTGGTGGAAAGTGCTAAGTAGTTATAAAATAAAGCAGGTAAAGGGAGTGTTGCGGGGAGATGGTTTGCAATTTCAGATAGGGTGACCAGGAAATTCATCATTGAGAAGGGGACCCTAGAACAAAGATCTGAGGGAGAAAAATAAGACCCCAGGCAAGAAGGGTGGCATGGACCAGGAGAGTAGCAGAAGAGGGAGTGAGAGAGAGCAGATTCCTCCTAAAGGCAGAGGCAGTAGGGTCTGCTGATGGCTCAAGTGTAAGGAGAGAGAGGAGTCAAAGAGTGCTCTCAGGGTTTGTCATGACTACCTGGAAGAAGAGTTGTCATTAACTGAAACGGGAAAGGCTGTGTGCATGGTGGGGCGGGGCGAAGGTAAGGGCAGAAGCTGAGCTGTAGACTTCGTAGCTCTGACATGCCTCTGGGAAGACAACTGGAGATGTCAAGTGGGAAGTGGGATTTGTGGGTTTCAAGTTCAGGGGTGAGGTCTGGGCTAGAGATTTAAAACTTCAGAGTTTTCAGCATAGAGGTGAAGTTTAATACTATGAAACTAGGTGAGATTACCAAAGCACAGTGTGAGGAGAAAAGAGAAACATCCTCGGGTGGAGCCTGGGGCACTTCTGTGTTGGAAGTTGGGGAGAAGAGGAGGAACCGGCATGGGGCATTGAGAAGGAACAGCATGAGGAAGGAGGAAGCCAGGAGACCATGGTTTTTCCAGATGCTGAGGGAAGGGAGTGATCACACAGTAGCAGACCAGGAAAGATGAGCGCTAGGAATTTATTACCACTGGACTGAGCACATTGAGGTCATTGGTGACCTTGATAAAACCAGTTTGGGTTGAGTCGTGGGGGGGAAATCTTGATTGGAATGGATTTGGGTTTTTAGAGAGAAATTAGAGGTTGTAAATGTGGGTAGCTCTTGCAAAGAGTTTTCTTGTAAAGGGAAGAGAACAGGGCAGTAGCCTGAGGGGAGTGTAGGGCAAGGGAGGCTCTGCAGGTTGGGGTAAATCACAGCATGTTTGAAGCTGCTGGGAAAGATCCAGTAAAGAAGGAAGACTTGATGAGGCAGGAGAAAGGGAAGAACTGCGGGAGAATTGTCGCGAGAGGGGATGGGACCTGGAGCGCAGACAGCCCACCCTCAGTTACAGAGAGAAGGCGGGTGGGTATGAACAGAGGCAAGCAGGTGGCACCCCTGGAGGTTCTGTTTTGATGGCTTCTCTTTTTTCAGTCAAAGAATAAATAGGGCCTCATCCAGGAGTCAAAGAAGTGGAAAGTCCACTTTCTTTATGAAATATAGTATAAAGGAAAAAAGAGAATTAAAGAGGCATAATACACATATCAGCTAACGTGTGGACCTTATTTGGGTTTTGATTCAAATAAATAGCAAAAAAGGGGGGGGCTCAGTTGGTTAGAATATGGTACTGATAACACCAAGGTCCAGTGTTCATCCCTGTACCAGCCAGCCACCAAAAAAAAAAAAAAAAGACATTTATGAGAATTTGGAATTTGAACACTGAATAGATATTTGATATTAAAGTTGTTAATTTTGGAGGTGTGGTAATGTTAATGAGGCTATGTTTTATAAAAGGGAAGATGTGTTTTAGACACAGATGCTGAAATATCTACAGATGAACTCAGACAATGACAGGAATTTGCTTCAAAATAACACAGTGGCAGGATGGGGAGTGCAGATGATGTGCAGTTGGCCTTGAGTCGATGATTGTGGAAGCTGGCTGATGTGCACGTGGTTGATTCATTATGCTTTTCCTACTTCCATAATAAAAATTAAAACAGAGTGAAAAGAAGAGGGAAGGAGATGTTGGGAGTTTAGGGAAAAAGGGGAAGGTATGAATTGCCATCTGGGAGAGCTGAGGAGGGGGAGATGCATATGATTTTCAGATGCTATTAGGGACCCGCCGAAGATTCAAGAGCATGAATTTAAAGTGGGTCCCCACAGCATGGAGGTATGCATTTCCCCAGCCATGTCCAGCTGCACATGTGCTGGCACAGAGTAGGTGGAGAGTTGGATTTAGCCAGAGTTCTGTGTTTAGCCAACCATATAGGAGGAGTTGAGAATACCATGTCCCATCATATTGATGATGACTTTGAATACCAGGTTTGTGTCTCTATTTCAGAGAGACTTTGAGCTCATTTGACTAGCAGATTCCCAAGTTCTCTCACATGTTTTGACCAAACTTGATACTCTACCCCGAGTACTTAAAAATGATTTATTTGGTTGCATGAGCAAGAAAAGAAGGGAGGGATAGAAGTGACTCCAGTTGCCTTGTATCTCTGAACAATGACTTGCCTGCCTTGGGTCCCCATTTTCACTTGTTAGCTTGTCCTATGGAGGAAGGCATTGAGGTCCAGTTGGGAATCGAAGCATCCTCCAAAGAGGCAGGGTTGTGGCTTGGCCTTTGTAGTGTGCTGCCCCCAGCCCCTCCTCTCCATCAGGCTGTGATCTTTCCCAAGACTGTTCCATCTGAAGCAGGAGCTCATCTGTCAATGGATCATTTCTTCCAGGTCCTAGTCACAGGGCAGGGGATCCAGTTGCTATGGCTTATCTGCTTTAGCTTCCTTAGAGAGAGATATTTCATAAATCAAAACATTTCTCTGGCCAGGTTATGTTACCCAGTATAAATTTGTCTTTGATTGATGCTATATTTTTAAAGAAAGACATACTGAATATGTAAACTAAGTATTGTCAGTATGGTTTTGACACCTCTTTTCCCTTGGGAATAATAACAGTTTTCTGAGATAATCACAAAGGGAACTTTTTAAAGAAATCTCTGTGTGGTTTGTTCATCTTTATATCTTCCGCAGGGCCTTTCACAAAGTACTAGTTGAAATTTTGCTGTATTGCCGTGAACTAGGTTTCAGCATGGCGTTAAAGGAGTGTGGGCTTTGGGGACAGCAACCATTTACCAGTTGAGAAACGCTAGGACGAGTTATTTAACATCACTGGGCGTCAGGTCTCTAATGTTAGTCAGTCAGGTTAGTGTTGTCTTTCTTATAGGAACATCATGAGTATTAAAAGGGGTGGTTAATGCAGGAGTGAATGTCTGTTGTTAACTCGCCCTCATTCCTGCTGCCTTTTTTGCTGAATCCTGGGTTCTAAATGTTCAGCTTTAGGAGGAGATATAAAACTTTTTCCAAAGTGGTTGTACCCTTATCAATATATAAGAAATCCTGTGGCTCTTCATCCTCTTTCAACACTTGGTATCATCAGACTTAGTGATTTTTGCCAACTTAATGAGTGTAAATTGGTTTCTCATTACGGTCTTGATTTGCATTCCGCAGATCACCAATGTGTTTATTAGCCAGACGTATTCCTTTTGTCTCCTGCCTATGTTTCTACTGGATTGTTTATCCTTTTATTAATTTATAGAAGTTCTTTATATGTTCTTGATAGTAACCCTTTGTCAGGTGTGTGTATATTCAATGTCTTCTTCTAGGTTTTAACTTGACTTTTTATATACATTAAGGCTTTTTTTTTTCCCCTCCAAGTAAGGTTTATTCTTATAACTTACACAGAATGAAATTCACCTTCGTTAGGTGTATAGTCCTATGAATTTTGTCAAACATATACAGTTATATTTCCATCATTCCAAAAAGTTGTCACGTACCCTGTTCTGGTTAATCTTCTCCCCTCAGTTCCAGCCCCTGGCAACCACTCATCTTTATTATGTCCCTAGAATTTGCATTTTCTAGAACGTCACATAAGTGAAATCATACAGTGTAGCCTTTTGAGACTGGCTTCTTTTACTTTAACACAATGCATTTGCGGTACATTATGCTGCATGTATCAGTAGATCATTCCTTTTTATTACCGAGTAATGTTCCATTGTACTATGTACCACAGTTCATTTATTCCCTCACCTGCTGACAGGCATTTGGCTCGTTTCCAGCTTGGGGCAATTATAAATAAACCTGCTATATTCACACGTAGGCTTTTCTGTGGACATATATTTTCATTTCCCCTGGGTAAATATCAGGAGGGGGATTGCTGGGTCATAAGGTAACTATGTGTGTTATTTTCTAAGAAACTGCCAAACTGCTTTCCCAAGTGGATGTTCCATTTTTTATTCCCACCAGCAATGTGTGCATGTTCCAGTTGCTCCACGTCCTCACCAGGACTTGATATTATGAGGGTTTTCTTGGTTTGTTTGTTTTTGTTGTTGTTTAGCTATTCTAACAGGTGTATAATGTATCTCATCATGGTTTTAATTTGGCATTTCCCTGATGGCTAATGCTGAGCATCTTTTTGTGTGCTTATTTGCCATACATATATCTTCTTTGGTAAAGTGTCCGTTTAGATCTCTTGCTTATCTTTTATTAGGTTGCTTGTTTTCATTATTTAGTTGAGAATTCTAAATCTATTCTGGGACACACCCCTTATCAGATTTTCAAATATTTTTTTAAAATTTTCTTCCTGCCTGGGATTTGTCTTTTTATTCTCTTAGCAGTGTCTTTCAAATAGCCATCTGGGCCTCCCCTGGCCTGTACTAGTCATTTCTCCCCCTCTACTACTCATTTCTCCCCCTCTGTGGCAGGCGTAGCTCCAGGAACACACTTGGTGCTGGGTTTCCCAGTGTCACCAGCAATCACCCTGGCACGTTGTGAAGCTATTGGTTCTCCATGTTGTTTACTGTTCTGTTTGGACTGGTCTAATTTTGACAAGAGTGCTCACATCTCTCGAGCTTTCCAGAGAAAATCACCAATGTTCTTGCATTTATAGGACCTCTTTCTCCTCTTACTAAGGGCTTCAGAATGCAGGACCTGAAGTGACAGTGTCCTATTTTAGCTGATTTTTTTTTGCACATTTGGAATGTGAGGTCCACTTAGTGAAACACGTTAACAAGGAAGGTTAATGAGTCTGCTTTCTTGGAGATGCCATTACCAAGCACTCACAATGCTCTGAGCATTGGGCACTTTATTCTGATGAGAAATACCTTTTAGATACACCTGGGAAAATGTTTTAGTTTTTAGAATCTATAATTCATGCTAGCCCATAATGCGAATATATATTTTTAAAAATTTTCATCCAGTTTGTATTACTTTATGTGGTAACAGATTTTTCTTCCTGATTTGTTTTTGCATTGACTGACATTAAATTGATTCTGCCAAGAGAAAGGAATGAGGTATAAAACTTGGAAAGGAAGAGATATTATAATTATTTATAGATGATATAGTTAAATACACAGAATACAAATAGAATCAACTGAAAACTATTTTTAATTAAACTTTTTATTTAGAGATGATTATAGACTCACATGCAGTTGTACCAAATAACACAGGTACCTTGCCCAGGTTCTCCTAATGGTAATATCTTGGAAAACTATAGTACGCTATCACGACGCAGATATTGACATTGCACCATCGAGATATAAAACATTCTCATCACCACAAAGATCCCTCGTGTTGCCCTTTTCTAGCCACACCCACTTCCACCACCACCCTTCCCTAACTCCTAGCAACCACTAATTTGTTCTCTATTTTGATAATTTTGTCATTTCCAGAATGTTATATCAATAGAATCTCACAGTGTGCAACCTTTTGGGATTGGCTTTTTCACTCAGCATAATTCTCTGGAGCATCTGAGTTGTTGCATGTTTCGGTAGTTCATTCCTTTTTATTGCCGAGGAGCATTCCATGGAATGAACATACCACCGTTTCTTTAACCACGCGCCTACCTGATTGTCTCCAGTTTTTGGTTGCTATGAATAAAGCTGCTATAAACAGTCATGTACAGGTTTTCACGTGAACATGAGTCTTTATTTCTCCAGGATAAATACCTACATGTGCACTTGCTGCGTCATATGATAGCTGCATGCTTTTTGGTTTTTGTTTTTTAAAGAAACAGCCAAACTATATTTTAGACTGATCGTACTGTTTTACATTTCTCCCAGCAGTGTATGAGTGATCTAATTTCTCCGCATCCTCGTCAGCATTTGGTGGTGTCACTATTTTTTTTATTTAGCCGTCCCGGTAGGTTTGTAATAATGTCTCACTGGGTTGTGGTGTTGTTTTTTTTTTTTTTTAATTTTTGATTTTTTCCCTCAATTTTGGATTTCCCCTGATTGCTCATGAAACTGAACACCTTTTCATGGACTTATTTGCCCTCAGTATATCTACTTCAGTGAAATGTCTTTTTGTGTCTCTTGCCCATGTTCTAGTTGGATTGTTTATGTCTTTACTGTTGAGTTTTCAGAGTTCCTGGTATATTCTAGAAATAGTTCTTTGTCATATGTGTGGTTTCTCCCATTCTTCATCTTTCACAGAGAAAGGTTTAATTTTGATGAAGTCCGGCTTATCAATTTTTCCTTTTGTGGATCATGCTTTTGGTGTCACAGACTAAGAACTGTTTGCCTAGCCCTTGAGCTCAAAGATTTTCTTCTGTTTTTATTCTACAAGTTTTATAGTTTTACATTTTAAATCTACCATCTTTTTTGAGCTAATTTCTGTATAAAGACTTAGGTTAAGATTCTTTTTTTTTTCTTGTATTTTTCTTTTTTTGGGGGGGGGTCATCTGTTTCAATTGTTCCAGCACTATTTGTTGAGAAAATACTATCCTTTCTCCATTGAATTGCTTTTGCAATTTCGTCAAAAAAATAGTTGCGTATATTCGTGTGGATCTGTTTTGGGGTTCTCTGTTATGTTCTGTTGATCTTTGTTCTCTTCCTTCACCAATCACATAGTTTTAGTCACTGTAGCTATAAAATAATTCTTTAAACCTGGTAGACTGATTCTTCCCATGTTTTTCTTCTTTTTCAAAATTGTTTTAGTTATTCTAGTTCTTTTCTCTTTCCATATAGATTTTTGAATAATCTTGTCTATAGCTACTAAAAATCTTGCTGGGATTTTGATAGGGATTGAATTAAACATTTGCTGAGGAGAGATCTGCAAAGAATCCCCAGGCAGATATTGAGAGAGAGAGAGAGAGAGAGAGAGAGAGAGAGCGAGAGAGAGAGAGAGAAAGAGAGAGCAGTTTTAGATCTGGTTAGCAACCCCAGAAATCCCGTCTCAGTCCGACAAGTTTGGTCCTCTTCTTGTTTCTGGAGAGCATCTTCCGCACTTTCTGTGCCCACCTCCTGTCCCTACGTCATTCAGAGGAACCCAGCACATGTCTGCTGCCTGGATGCCTTGCCTGACCTGGAATCTGGGGGCAGTGCCTGAGGCGCCCAGTGAGCTGGCTATGGTCTTCTGTGACCCAGAGCCATTCTGCTTGCAGCCTGCAGGATATTAGGTGTGTTCTTAGTCCCTACCCCTCCCCGGAGTATTGGGTGTCCTTCCTGGAACCTTCCTATTCCCTGGATTCTAAGTCTCACTTCTCATTTGACACCAAAGTCCTATGAATGATGATTAAAAACATCAGTGGTGATTATAATCTTACACATCTTTAAGGATTCTCTGTCTGTCTGTATGTATGTCCATCTATCTGCAAAGCACAGCTCTTATTAGATCCTCACAGCAATCCCATAGAGTAGATCTGCTCTCCAGTTTTCAAATGGCAGTAAAATGTTTGTACAAAGATTTGTTTTCCAAATATTTTCCTATACATTATCTCATTGAAGCCCTCTGATACCCTCATATATGCAAGGAAAGTGTTATTAATTCAAGTATACACATGAGGATGTTGAAGAGGCAACTGTGGAATCATGGGCCTTTGGGTTAGAACATGTGGGTTTGAATCTCGACTCAGTGGATCCTTTATACCTATTTCTCAGGTGTAAAATGGAGATAATAATATCTATATCATCAGTCATGCTAGATTATTATAAGGATTACATGACTATGGTTCAGAAGAGTTTCAAGAATTAACATTCTAATGTTTTTCTGTTTCTTGACCTGTTCTATCATTTGAATTTTTTTTTATTTTTGAAAATGTTTTCCAAGGAAAGAATAATGTAATGAAATCGATCTATCCATCACCTTATTCAACAATTTTCGATACAAGGCCAATCTTGTTTTAGCTAGACCCCTACCCACTTCCACCTTTCTTTTCTTTTGTTAACTAGTTTTCAAAATAATAAGGTATTTCCCTAACATCAGCCAAAGGTGACTAATGGGTTATTTAGGATTGTTTTTAAATATTACTAGGAATTCATAGATTTCAACACAGTTGTTATATTTCAATCTATTGTTATCCTTATCGATGCTCCACTTGACGATAGAAAACTTTTTCTGCTTGGCTTCTGAGTCCTTTGGGCATGACCCTAGTAGTCCTTGACACTTTTTTTTTTTAAATTAAGATGTTCTGGGCTCATCTTGTCTATTTGCTGCATCAAATTTGGACTCAGCCATTTTGCCAAGGAAGCCTACTCCTTTGGTGGGAATGGCATTTCGAGTTCATAATCTGATTGCCAGGGGTACTAGTTCCTAATAGGATGGTCATTGTTTCTAGGCCTTACAGTGAACAGAGCTAGGAGATGTGCGTGTGTGTGCGTGCCTGGCACATTCACCATTTTCTTTCTCTTAAGAAAACGTGGAGTTCATACTGACACTTCCAGCTCACAATCAGGACTACAGAATTCTTACATCATCTCATCAGTCTTACATTTGTATCTCCTTTAACCAGAAGATCTTCTCAGCAACATCAATATTATCATTCATTTGATTTAACCCACAATGAACATATACAAGTCTCAGAATAACAGTAATAATAATAATAATAATAGTAATAATAATATCATAGTACCATCAATAATGTAATTATTGAAAACAACTTAGGGTATTTTTTTTTGAGTGGGGGGACTGGACAGGACAGTTCTTTTTATCTTCGGAGTATATCCCTATAGTGATATACAATCAAATTACCAGTTTTAATTTCTGTGTATGCCACCCAGCAGAACTCATAGGTTCATTTGCTTCATTTTATTTTCATTTTTAGGGCTTTCTTTTAAAATTTTTAATTGGGTTTTATAATAGTCAAATATTTATATATTACAAAGCCACACAACAAGGTGTACTCAAAGTTCACCTTCTATCCCCCTCCTCCCTATAGGTCTTTTTAAATGTGTTTTATGCCTTATCCTGTTATTGTCTTTTTAAAAATATAAGCACGTACATAATACATTTTTGCATTTCTCTCTCTTTCTTAAATAAATGGTAGCATATTAAACACTTTTTCCTATCAATTCACTTAAGAATCCTGGAGAGCACAACATGGGCATATAGGATATATTTAGAGTAAGTTCTAGGAACTAGGATTGCTGAGTCAAAGATTAAATGCATATTTATTTTAATAGATATTGGCACATTCCCCTCTATAAGGGTGGATTTTTATGTTTCCTGAAGACACATTTTAACATTAAAACAAATGATTAAATGAGATATATTATCTCTACTGACAAAGATTAAATGATTGCTCAAAAGAACTGGAACTGGGACTTGAACGCCTCAAATGCTAACTAGTGGCCCAGTGGTCTGACTCTATGGGATCTTCTCCCCATTTTACAGATGAAGAAACTGAGACACACATAAAGAAGCGACCCATCCTAGATGATATGGAAAACTAGAGCTTAAAATCCATGTCTCCTGACCCTAAAATTAGATCTCTCTTCAATGTGTTATAGATTTATTTATGGTGAACTCAATTTACTTATCTGTAGGTAGGCAAGAAAAACATAGTAGTTCTATGGAAGCTAAGAAATTAATAAGATAATTATGGGTAAATTCTCCCTTGGGTGTAGGAGAGATTCTTCAAGATATGGTTTAGCTCTTTTAAGTGAACAGGGAATCAGCAATTAGACTATGTTGTCAGGGCACTAAGAAATGATTTTATGAATGAGAGAGACAGTCACCCCCTCCCCAAAGTCCAATATGTGTAAGCACCTTGCAGAATCTCTTTTCTTGCAGAGTGCTTTGACTTCTTTGAACAAAGATGTCGTTATGCTGTGCAATACTTTACAAATGGACATGAACAAAGATGTAATTTCCCCAGTGAATGAACAAGCTGCAAATCACAAAGCCTTTTTTTTTTTTTCCTTCCTAGTATAACCCTGGGGTTCTCCTTTGTGCTTGCTTTGAGACAGGTTGATTGACTTATGTGCAATTTGGGACGCTGGAGTTTTCCTTCCTTCTGCAGCCTGGAACGGAGCCTCCTTTGGTGCTGCAAGGAGGAGGCTGAATGAGGCAGAGAAGGTGAGTGGGTCTTGGGCCTGGGGTGTGAGTTGGGGGAGGGTGGAATTCTTGTCTCCTGCCCCTTCTCTTTGATGAGAAAAGGCTCTTTGCCTGGCCCCAAGAATCTTCTGAGGGGTCATCTCCTTCCTTCTCTCCAGAGATAGAAGCTCAGAGCCAGCCACGGAGCTGCATCTCAAGGCTCTCCCTGCAAGGAGGCTGGTGCTGGGGAAGCATTTGCCCCTCCTTCCCTAGCAGGTGCAGTCAGGCCATTGTCCCGACTGTCCACCTTAATTTAAAAAATGGGAAGCAGCTTTGTCTGGCCTGCATCCCCCATTAGCCGGGGCCTCCACAACCTGGGAGCCTCCTGAGTGACAGCCCTGGCATATGGGGGGCAGTCTAAGAACCCCGCCTCAGGGAGGGGCATCGGGCCCTGGCAGATGGACAGCTGTCCAGGGAGCAGTGAGCGGCTGAGGCTCACAGCACTGAAGCCACCCCCTGTGTCTGGGTCTGCATTGTCCCTTTCTGGGGTTCAGATTTCCTGCAGCTACCAGCAGCTCCTGTTTAACTCCCAAGCACGGTGGCTGGGGAGGGCACACAAGAAGTGAGAGCTGCAATTATGACAGGAGTACCTGGCCGTGGATCACAGGCTGGCTGCCTGGGGGCTGCTGACCTGGAGGCCTGAGCAGAGAACGGTCCCGTTATTCTTTGGGCTTCTCTGCCTCGTTGTAGTTTGTCTTTCTTGCTCTAGTTCCCTCTCCAGGTGTCTTCTTCCTTCCCAGAAAGAGTTGGAGATGGGGCTGTGGGGAAGAATGAAGGGGGCTGAAAGGTGGAAGCAGAGCATGCTGATGACATGGATTTGGGATCTGGACAGACCTGATAGAAATCCAGCTCCACTTGCTTTGTGACCTCCGGAAAGTTTTTTTTATCAGTTCTAGGCTTTAGTTCCCACTATACAATGGGGATAATAATGGACATCTTGTTGTAAAGATTAAATTGAAGACCAAACATATAAGGAGCCCTGCACGGTACCTGGTATATAGTAGGTGTTTGGTAAATGAAGGCTATTATTATCATTACTTTTCCTATTAACAGCACTTTTCACGTACATGTTTTATCAAGGTAGTTTTCGTGTAGACCCTTTTTAGGGCTGCAGCTTGCCTCAGAACAGTGTCAGGTTTTAGGGGCCACCTGGGAAATTCATCTGACCACAGGGACTTTTTCACCCTGTCGTTGTTATGAAGTATTGAACTTGAATGTACTGACTGATGGTGTGTGTATGGGGTGGGGTGAGGCACACCATACTTTTCTTTTACTATATGTGGAAGACTCTGATCACAAAGCGGTTGACTGGTTTATTTAAATCAGCACACAATAATGTAAAACTGCACGGGAACAGATCTTCAGGTTTGTGACAGAGTGAGGGAGTTAGGCCAGCTTTGTGTCACCATCCCCCCTCTCTTGGCAGTTTTTCATGCGCCCTCCCTACTTTCTATCCCTATCCCCTCCAAATCCCCTCCGCAGCCCTCCCTGGGCACATACACTCTAGCCTAACCCAATTCCTGCCTGGGGAAGCCAGGGCCTCCCTTCTCTGATGATAGCAACATCACTGCCCAGCAGCAGATCTAGCAGGCATGGTCGCGCCCTGCTGCATCCTGCCTGACCAGAGTAAGCTCGTTCCAGCGTGTGCCTCTGGACACTTCCAGTCTAACCAGCAGTCCTGAATATTGGCTCTGAGCTTTATCCTGTTTATAATACGTCCATTTACATTGATTGAGTTATTTGACTTTCACGACAAGCCTGTGATATGAACAAGGCCAATATCATGATTCCCATTTGATGGATGAATAAACTGAGGCTCTGATAAGTTAATTCACCAAAGGTTCACAAAACTAATTAGCAAAAGAGCTCCTACTAGAACTTCGATGCCCCGGATTGTGGGCTGTTTTTCTTGCTGTGACATCCCAGTGCCTCTTTCGGTCTCAGGCACCCACACATCATGAAGGAGGAACACCTGCCAAAGGACTTTCAGACACACAGAGGAACCTAAAAGAAGAAAAAGAAGAGTGCAGAGAAGACACTCCAGCAGGGACATACAGCTGTGGAGGGAACGAGCAGTCTGGGAGAAGGGAGTTGATCTGGCATCTTTGGCTGGTGATGACAGTCACCATTGTAACAGTCGATGTCTGAGTATTCCCCACGTGCCAGGCACTGTGCTCTGCACTCGACGTGCAGGTCCATCCATTCCCCTCACAGCAGCCGTGTGAGGCAGGCCCATTATTACCCACATTTTACTGACAGCAGAGTAGAAGTATACAGAGGCTCAGGAACTCTCTCAATGCCTCCATCTAAGAAAGTGCTGGTGTCTGGATTTGAATCCCAGCAGTCCAGCTGTGGGACCTGCACAGTTGGCCATTTTGGGTTTGGGGCTGGAGTGTGTTTTTAGAGTGATTTATTCCAAATGTCACTGAAACACTGCATAGCTGTTTCTGAGCATCCGGCCAGGTTCCAGATGTGAATCTGATTTTGTGGTTTCAGCTCAGAAGCCTCCTAAGGAGCAAGTCCTCCGTTTCTCTGCCCTTCTCTCTGGCTCTTCTCCCTTTGTTCCGAGGCCACTGCTGTCTGGAGTGCCCCAGGCATCCGCTCCTGAGCCTGTGCCTCACCCCTTCTCCACCCAAGAGACACCTTCCCACACTTAGGCTTCATCACCTCTCCCCCCCACTCCCAGTTCTTCAGCTCATTGTCAGCTCAGGTCACTGGGAGCAGACACCTGCCCTCTGACACAAGGAGAGAAACCACCCAGCTTCCCAGGCCTTCAGTTTCCCAAATGATCCATTTGGTTCATTGCATTCACACTCCTAAGCCCCTCAGCCTGTCAGTGAGAAGCTGAGCCTCCTATCTCCAGAAACATCACAGCAGGCCACCACAGACACTGTAGGCTCAGGACACAGAGCTGTGGGTTGATGGGGACAGGCCATGGAGCTTCACCAGGAACTGTTTTGCTTCCCCACTGCCTGCCCCAGCACCGATTCCAGGCCACCGAGGCAGTGCCCTTGCTTAGCCACCTTTTCCTGTGGCCACTGAGATCTGCAGGGGTGGGCGGGGGGACATGGGTGGCATCAGTTAGAGCTATTCCCCATCACAGCTTATGCTGTCTACTTCCTTTCTGCTGAAGTAATGCCTTCTCTGCTACCCCCCAAGCCCACCTTTCTACCAGAGGCTGGGCGTTAGGTTTGAGACAGCATGTCACCCTCCGAGTTTCTGTTTCTAATGAGAGGATCACAGACTACAGCAAAGGGCAGCCCTTCCAGGACTTAAGACACCACCAGAGCCAACAGTGTCTTTGGAGTAAGCGTGCGTAGCTGTCAGCATTTTGCAAACAGACACCCAGACAAATGGTGCATCTTATAACTCAGGAAAAACCTTACCCTGTCTGCTGCCTCCCGCTTCTTGCTCCGCCTCCCCTCCTCCAGGCCTCCTGTATTTTCACATCTCCTCCAGCCTGAAGAAGCCTGCCAGGATGGCAGTTGGATCCAGACCGATGTCTGTATTGGATGTAAATGCAGAAGGCTGCAGGAGGGTGGCAGGAGGGAACAGATGCTGCTCCCTCCTGCTGTCTTAGTCTTTTCCTCCCCATGTGTGCCCCACTTACCATGTCAGACAGGAATTTTATAAATGCAACCAGGGATGTGCTATCCTTGGACTATCAGCAGCTAAACCAAAATTGACAGCAGAGTAGAAGTCACTTCAGAATAACTGACCCAGCTCTCTCTCTAGGGCTGACTCCAACTGTATGTCAGCCACGAGCAGTGACATCACAGGTCGTGGGGTATTGGTGGAAGTAGCTGGCATGGGTAAGGGATGTGGAGTGCTTTGGTTCAGGAGACTATGACAGAGGCAGGAGAGAGGGAAGCCCAGAGGTGTTTTGGCTGGTCTGGGATCTTGCAGGAGCCTGGCTATAAGAGTAAGTAATAATTCGTTGGCCATAGAGCTGGTGTATGATCATCTGCACAGGCATTGTCTGCTTTGTAGATCTACAAAGCAGATTTGAAAGCCCAGCTTGTCCAAAGCCATGTAGCAAAGCAGTACACCAGCTGTAACCTGGGGGAAGGGAGAAAGGACCACTGGTTTTTGAATGCCACATATTTGCCAACCCTTGGGTTAGATGCTGTATATATACATTAGCTCATTAATTCATTTAATAATTGTCAACAGCAAATATATAATAAGTAAATGTATTCATCCCACTCTTAAAGAGGAGAAAACTGAGCCTCTGAGAGAGAACAAACTGCTGGAGACTGCGTAGCAGGTAAATGGCCGAGGTGGGATTGAAACACAGGAGCATGTGGCTCCAAGTTCATGTTCTTTCCATGTGGCAGAGGGATTATACGTTGCTTCCTCTTGAAGCTCGGTCTCTGAATTGTGTCTGTGTGTTTCTCCTGGTCTGCATGGTTTGCTAGCTAGTTCGTGATTCACCAGTATTTAAGCAGCCCAGCCCTGTCTGCTTTGAGCTGACACTCACTTCTGTGAAGAGCCAGGGAAAAAGCAGAGGATGCCTACCTTGTCCTCAAGAAGCCCATAATCTGGTTAAGGGGCTGAAGGTCATCTCTCTTTTCCACACCCCAAGTTTCTCCTGTAGTTTTGCCCGTCTTTTTTTCCCTCCTTGAGCTCAGCTTATGGCTTTCAAATGGCTTTAGAACCCTGGTCTGTTGAAACTAGGCTTGGAATCCCCCAAATTGAGGATGGAATAAGCAGCTTAATGCAAATGATGTCATGAGCAGATGTGTCCAGATGATAGGTCCTCGGATGAACAGTGGTGTGGACTCCACATGGACACCCCACTCAAGAAGCCTGGGGACCCATTGGGCAGTGCCTGGGGTAAGGAAGCCAATATTTGGAATAAGAGTAGCTGGGGTGGGGGGGAGTTGCAGGGGGGGGTCTCAGTTCTTCCACCTCCCGTCTGTACAGAATTTTGTAATTTGCTATGGAGATGGAGACTGGACAATTTGTGTCTTGTTCGAGGTGGCACACAAGAACTTAGCCCTTGGCCTTTTTTTTTTTTTTTTTTTTTAATTT
The DNA here is from genome assembly GCF_027409185.1 of Cynocephalus volans. NCBI lineage: Eukaryota > Metazoa > Chordata > Mammalia > Dermoptera > Cynocephalidae > Cynocephalus > Cynocephalus volans. Next base: position 120,483,573 of record NC_084470.1, on the reverse strand, counting down.
AACCAATACTCAATGTGTTAAAGTTATAAATCTCCAAACCTAGTTCTTCCTTAAACTTTTAATTTCAATGGATAAATTTTATAATTCTCTTCAAAAAGCTCATAAATTTTAGCAATCACTTGTTTGTTCCATTAATAAACTTAATTAATCTAATTCCTTTGACCATTTGAAACTGCATTTATAAATTTAATCAATCACTTTCCTTTTTGAAATATCACAATTTTTTTTTCTAATAAAGCCTTCCAAGTCCTTATGTAACTCTTTTTTTCTTATTAGTATTTTAATAACAGCTTTATTGAGATAATTTGCATACCATACAATTTTCCTATATAAAGTATACACCCCAATGATTTTTAGTATAGTCAGCGTTGGGCAACCACCCTCACAATTAATTTCGGAACATTTTTTATCACCATTCCCCACCCTCCTAAAAGCTCCGTACCGTTAGCAGTCACTCTTTCTCACCTCCACCCCCAGCCCTAAGCAACCACTAATCTACTTTCTGCCTCTGTAGATTTGTCTATTGTAGACATTTCATATAAATGGACTCACACGATATGTGATATTTTGTGGCTATTTTTTACTTAGCATAATGTTTTCATGGTTCTTCCGTGTTATAGCATATGTCAGAACTTCATCCCTTTTTATGGCTGAGTAGTATATTGTCATACAGATACACCACATCTGTTTATCCACTCATCAGATAGAATTACTACTGGGTCACATGGCTTAACCTTTTAAGGAGCACTAGGTCCTCTACTATTAATTCCAAGGCTCCCTTTCTGGTCTTCTACCTTTCGTTGCTGTCTTCTCTCCAGCCTGAGACGATCCTTCTTACCCTACCCAAATCTTGGGTCCTCACCCTTGGGGACAAACCCACAGGACTGTTATTACTCCCCTCTCCAGCCTTCCTCTGAGTCATGCCCCTTTAAAGCCAGCACCCTGGGGAGACAGCTGCTGCCACCAATGTCTGATACCTGGGGTGCCTTCTCCTCCCACTTAGAGAGTGGGTTGGGGAATTTCACAAGCCTCTCTCCAGCTGTGAAGAAAGATGTGTGTAATTGCTGTGAAAACTTTCTCCCTGAGGGTAGAAGACAGGGAGCCAGGCAAGTGAGAAGCTAGTTCTGGAATTGTAGAGACATGGGGCTCTTTTTCCTCCTTGCTGCTGGTGGCAGAACTCCTGGGGGGGGAGGGTTGTTTCCTGCTCTTCCTCTCAGGCAGACGTGGTTGGTGCCAGTGTGGCAGGCAGAGGCTGGCAGTACTCTCTAGCAGGCTCTTTACCATGGCAACTCCTATTTCCTTTACCACCAGTTTTACCCGCTGATCTTATATGGAAGGAGACTGGTCAGAGCTCAGTTAATCGTTAGCAGGGCTGGTGAGTGGAACCTGAAGAATGGACATTGACGAGTAATGCACAAACCTCACCTGACTCCCACAGTGGGTCAGGGGAGCTAAGCGGGAGGCTATGCGGGCTACATCTGAGAGTCTTTCCATTCCATGTGTGTTTCCTAGCTTGTGCCTCGGAGGTGGAACGAGTAAGCAATGATGAGGAGAAGATGCACAGACCCCGAAGGACCTTAGAAAGCTGGCTGGTGTAGCATCTGCGGGCTGTGTCCCTCCCAGTGTACCCAGTGACTGTGGCCTGTGTGGTGGGCTGTCAGCAAGGCCAGACTGTGGACCGAGGCCACCTGTATACTCTGGGCTTCCTTGCTATGCTAGGCTGGGATGTGCCAGGCTCCTGTTGGCCTTGGGTCACAGAAACGGCGTGAGGCAGTGACCCCACTGCCTCCATGTAGAGGGATATATGTACAGGGACATTCTCTACAGTGTTGTAATATGGGGAAAAAATAAAAACAATCTAAAGGTCTGCTATAAGCGGATGGTGGTTTTTGGTAGACCCACACGTGGTGGTTATGACAAGAAGGCAGAAGTCTCTGTGTCTGAGCTGTTTGGCTTAATGACCCAACCAGTTATGGCATGGCACTGAGATGTGGGCACCTGCCGCCCTAGAAGTGGCTGCACTTTTCTGGTGGCTGCAGACTTCTTCTGGGGCTCTGGTCCTGCTGGTGGCTTATGAATAACATGGTGCCCTGTAAAGTGCTTTTTATTCCTAGAGAGGCGGGTGTGAACACTAGTCACTAGTTCTTCATGGTGGTCTCTTCCCTATTTCTTCTTTCCCAGCCGCTCCCGCTCCTCTGACTTAATAAATAGCCTAGTGGTTCAGGTTTCAACCTATAGATCAGTTCTGGGTGTTGAGCAGGAAACAGCTGTTTTTCAGCCAAGTCCCTAATCCTAAACGCAGGTGTCCCCCTCCGCCCCCTCCCCAGGAAGGAATCAGGACCACCTGATACCATGTCCCCCACTCCCCATGAGCCCTGTGAACTTCGCAGAGGCAGGGAGAGGAGGGTCCGGCCTGCTGGGTGCTGTCAGTGGTTAAACACCTCCCTCACTCCCCCAGATCTCTTCCCCTGACAACGAAAGGGAGCCAAGTGTGAAACACAGCCACCGAGCAGATGGAGACCCCCCCAACCCTGGGAAGGGAGGAGGGGGAAGGGGGGGAATCGAATCCCTTCTACAAGATTTCCTTGGCTATTGGAAAATCCTAGAAGACGACTAGTCGACCCCACACCAGCAAGGAAGCAGGGTCCTCCCCCTGGGTGTGGGGAGAGGCAGAGGTCTTGAAGCAGGTTGGTGAGTGCTTTCCTTGGCTGCCAAGTTCTTTTGCCCCAAAGATTTTGGTGTAGTTATTGTCCCTTCAAAAGGGGAAGGTGGGACGATTGTGTGAGCAGACTGACTTTCTTAGAAAATGCTGAGACACAGGGCCATTTCCTTTGGGGTCAAGAGGGAGATATGGTGAAATGTAATGCTGTGACGTGCTCTCTGAGGAGTGGAAGCCCTGCTGCTTTCCCTTCTAATCTTGTCTCCTTCCAAAGGTACCCCCGGCTTTCTCCTCCTTGCTTGGTGTTCTGTCTCCTTGGGACAGGCTGGTGATCATCAATAGGTGGCATTTTGAGTTTCCTAGGAAACCCCCCGCCCTGGCCTTCAGATGCCTGTTAGCTGGAAGGGGTGGCACGTGCTTGGGTCGCCATCTGTTACATCCTTCCTCCTTGGCATGAGAGATGGAAGGAGGGTGACAGTGGGATCAGAGGGCAGGAGGGGATGCGGGGGGTGGGGGCCGCCAACTGTGCCCAGCTCAATCCTTCTCGTGCTGGTAGACTTCAGAGCCCAGTGCAGCTAAGCCGGAGCCTCAAGATGAGGGTGGGGGGGGGACTTGGGGTGGAGGTGATGGCAGTTCTGAGGCTGGTGTCTGGAGCATCCGAACCTCTAGATTCTGAGAGTCTGTGGGGTGGAGAAGATAGGATGACATTGAGGGTGGCCCTGACTGAGGTGAGACAGAAAACTCTGAGAGGCAATGGGGGAAGGATTTCAGAAAAAAGATGTGGGTCTGCTGAACAGGGACAGGCTCTGTTTCAGAGGATTCTGAATGGTATTATTATTAAGTTACTGCTGTCATTTTTATTACTCAGGCTTATCCAGTAACACCAGATTTATCATATATCAACCAAGGATATGTGATATACTGATACGTTGATGGGATAATCTCCCAGTAATAGGAAGGAGGCTATAGGAATCTGATAAGAAGGCTGTTCACTCATCCCAAGAGTAGTTACTGTACTGTCCCACTACAGAGGGAGACAAGACATGGACTCTGAGCTCAAGAAGTTCAGAGCCTGATGTGGGAGATGGCCATAGGAACAACTAAACCCACCGGGCAGGAGGAAATGAGCTCTGGAATAGCACGTGGGGCACGCTGGGGAGCGCGAGGGAAATTGCCACCTATTTTCAGTGGGAAAGCAGGGACAGCGTCGTGGTAGGGCCTTGACAAAGAAGGGAATTTACTCTGGAGAGAAGGAAGTAGCATTTCTGGTCTCAGCAAAGTGGGATCAAAGGTGGAGGCAGGTGCAGAAAGCTCATGGCCTGTGTGGTCAGTGGTCTGAGGCCTGGGGGCTGGACTGGGGACACACAGGAGCAGATGGTGTGGTTGTAGAGGCCACACAGGGGGCAGGAGCCAGGTCACATGGGGGCTCCAGTGCTGTGCTGACAATGTGGATTTTATCCCTCAGGCTTCTTAACTACTTTTTATGTCAAGACAAATATGAGGCTAGTCACAAGCAGGACACACTGGCTCTCTCTCCATTCTTCACGGGAAAAAAAAAACAAACCAGAAAGTGAGTGAGAACGTGGTTAAGATAGTGATAACCTGCGCTACTCTGATATATTTTTAAGTATAAGCTATTTGCAAACATTATGGGTTTGTATTAGGAACAAATTTCTTGAGAAATACCTTGCATCCAAGACCTTAGCTCCAGACTGCCTGTTCACATGGAACCCTCCAGCCCAGCGTGGGATAAACCCGAGCCCTTTCCAGAACTCTGATGTACCCACCTGCGTGCCCACTCCTTAACTTGATGCGCCTCTGTTTCCTCTTGTTTTGGCTCCTCTTTCTGATTCCTCCACAGGCTGCTCTAGGCAGCTATGGTAATAAGCCCTACTGCATTTTTAAGAAATCTAATGCAGAATGGCTGAGTTTTGCATCGGCTCTGTTGAGCTTTTATTATCTCTGTCTTCCCCCACAATTTCCTGTAGCAGTGATGTGTGAACGTACTCCTTAGTTGGTTCTTATAGTACTATTCTAGTCATTTGATTCGTTTATTCCAAGAACTAATTGCTGGCATGTGGCCTCAGTAGCACTAATCTGTTGGTGTACTGCTAGGCATTAATCGAGGAGTGTAGCCTCGGAGTACCTGCAGAGAGCTGTTTTATTCCTGGCTCTTAGGCATTTCAAACCGAACATATTTGGTTCCAAGCTCATGATCTCCTTGCACCCAACAACTACCAGACATACGCCCACTTCTGTATGCTTGATGTCAATCATTAGCATCATCCTAGTCAATTTCCCCAACCTAGAAGCCTTGATGTCATCTTCTCACATCCACTACCAGTCATCAGATCCTGGTGATTCTAACCCAGAAACAGCCCTCGAATCCCAGGGAGGCTTGGAGACCATGAAATCACCCTTTAGTCACGCATGTGCAGGCTCCATGTTGCATGCTATCTCCCCACCCCCATCTTCCACCCCCTGCCCAGGGGCACCTGTGGATCTGGAATCTGGGAGAGGGCTAGTGGAATGAGGGTAGAGGAGGCATAGTCTGAGCAATCGCACCCCAGGGCTTCACTCTCAGAGCAGGGGGACACTCTCCGTGGGCACACCCTCGTCTCCCTCTCTGACTGTGGCTTGTTCTGTCCTTCTCCGTGTGGCCTCCAAGCTCCAGCCACACTGGTTTCTTTCAGTTCCTCACATGCGCCAATATGATTCCTGCCACAGGGCCTTTGCACGGGCAGTTCTCTCTGCACAGGATGCTTTTCTGACCCATCTTTGCAAGGGTGGCTCCTTCTTGGCATTCAGGTCTTGGTCAGATGTCAACTTCTCACAGAAGCCCTCCTTGATCACTCACTTCCTTTGTTACATCTCCCTATATGGTTTCTTTCTTCGTTTTTAAAAATAGATTTTATTTTTTAGAGCAGTTTTAGGTTCACAGCAAAATTGAGCAGAAGACACAGAGAGCTCCCATATACCCCCTGCCCCCACGCATACACAGCCTCCCCCATTGTCAATATCCCACACCAGACTGGCACATTTGTTGCCATGGATGAACCAACACTGACACATCATCATCCAAAGTCTGCAGTTTACAGTAGGGTTCACTCCTGGTGGTGCACGTTCTGTGGGGTTGAGCAAATGTTTAATGACAGGTACCCACCATTAAAGTATCATAAAGAGTAGTTTCACTGCCTAAAAACCCTCTGTGCTCTGCGCGTTCATCCCTCCCTCCACCTGTGGCAACCACTGAGCTTTTTACTGTCTCCATAGTTTTCCCTTTTCCAGAACGTCATGTAGTTGTGATCATCCAGTACGTAACCTTCTCAGACTGGCTTCTTTCACTGAGTCGTATGTATTTAAGTCTCCTCCGCATCTCTTCATGGCTTGATGGCTCATTTCTTTTCAGTGCTGAACAGTATTCTGTTGTCTGGATGCACCACAGCTTATTTGTCCATGTGCTTACTGAAGGACGTCCTGCGTACTTCTGAGTTTTGTCAGTAAAGTTGCTATAAACATCTAGGTGCAGGTTGACTGTGTTTTTCTTCATTGCACTTATTGCTACCTGATTTTTTGGTCAGCATTTATTTTCCGTCTTCCCTGCTGGAATGCAAGCCCCATGAGAGCTCCGTGAATACACGCTTATTACCACACATGTATTCTCTAGAATGATGCCTGCCACCGGCTCTGTTAAGTGAACGAATGCCCACTGACTGCAGCCCAAAAGGCTGAGGCGGCTTCTGCTCCAGGAGAGGAAGAGCTGCCCACTGAGCTGTGTCCCAGTGCTGCCAGACTTGTCTCCCGTCACTTCAGATGTGTTGTGACCGCTGGCACAGCCTGCCCAGAACAGGACTTCGGGAATGTGGGAACTCCCAGTGGCGACAGCTTGTGGGAGCCACGGGCATCTCGTCTGTCTGCCAGGGACAGCTTGTGGAATCAACACCCGGGGCCCCCCCAATATGGGGAAAGAAAGCAAACCAGGACCCAGAAAAAGAGGAAAAATAGAAAAGCAGGCTGTGATCCTGGACGGATAATTGTTATAACTACTTAGTACTAATACTGACGGTGTCATGAAGGTAGCCAGGATGCTTATTTCATCTCTGTGAGCTCGGATCCTGCTCGGTGGCAGCAGCAAACACTTACTGAGCGTTTATTTGGTGCCCCATGCTTTACTTTCTACAGGAATTATGTAATAAATCCTCACAGCAGCCCTCTGGAATAGGTGCTATTATTATCCACGTTTTTCAGGTGATAAATGCAAAGCTCTGAAGGTTCACTTTTTGCCCAAGGCGCCCCCCACCTTGTAAGTAGGGAGAGGATTCAAACCCAGCAGGTCTGTCTGAATAGCCACTGCTCTCAAACCAGACCAAAAGGCTGACACATCCAGTGGTCTTCCCTGGTGGCTTATCATTACTGAACTCGCATACACCCCATCTTAGACATTTTGCCTCTGAATCTGTCACAAGTCCTGCAGTTTAAAGGCCTTAAGTGCAGGCAGGTTGCCCAAGGGTGCGGACCATCCATATGTGTGATGGCAGAGGTTCTAAGGGCATTCAAATTCAAAAAGTTAGGGAAAAAAAAAATCTACAACCTGATTTGGCCCCTGTCTTAGAAGTTTGAGGGCCCAGGAATCTGCATGTTTAAATAGTGCCCAGGTAATTTTGAAAAGCTTCCAATTTCCTTCCTGTGTAGAAACATTGTCAGTAACACGTCTGACCAAATGCCACTTGGATTCTTCACAAAACAGTACTTAGCATGGCAGGACATTTCATGTTCCAGTGGCTCTATTCTCTTTTTCTCTCTCTTTTCTTTCTGCGCACGTGTGTGTATGTGTGTGCATGTGTGTGCATGCATGCATGCGTGTGTGTGTATAGGGGATTGGGGGACCTTAAATAGATAAGAACTAAATTAATCATGTTCCCCAGTTCGTCATCTCCCACGCATCCACGCAAGAGTTCTCTTCTGGTTTTGTTTTTGTTCTTTTCCTCCTCTCTGCAGTAGCCCCCAATGTATTTTATATCCTTACAATCCCTCTTACCTATTTGATTAGATATAAAAAGATCCTTCATACATATTGTATTTGTAGTGCGTTTAATATTCATGAGTGGCATCGTGGGATTTGTATTATTAGACAACTGTTCCCTACATCTCGGGGAAGCACTTGCCTCTCTGGAACTTCCTCCTATTTGGTCTGACTTTTGCCTCTGAGGAACTAAACAGAAAATTCTGTGCGTTCTTCTGCATTTGAAGACAGTTGTCTAGCTCTTAATCCTGTTCGTGACGCCAGTTGTAAAGCTCGACTATGCCAGTTGTTGGGCTCTTTTACCTGCTGGTAATCCTGCACCGACTGGGCTGATTGTCAAGCTAGGTGGTTCTGGAGCTCCCAGACCCCTCAAGCCCATTCACAGGCTGGGTCACAAACCCTTCATATGCCAGGCTGGGTCAGCAGACCCCTTACACGCAGGTCTGTGAGCTAGGTAACCGGCCAAAAGGTCCTTGGAGCAATAGGTTGGAAAGCATGGCTGTGTGGGGCAGACGCTTGAGGCCAACTCCCACCCACCTACTTCACTAAAACTCATCTCCTCTCTCTCTCTCTCTCTCTCACTCTCCCTGAAGAACACAAGAATAGCAACAAAACTAAAAAGATACATTGGCACACATGCGCACTAACTCCACACACACACACACACACACACACACACACACACACACACACACACACACACACACAATTTGCTTACAAAGGATGTGCTAAAACCACACCCAATGAGGGCCCTGACCAAACTATTCTATTTTCCCAACAACAGTCATCATGGCCCCATCTTCCTCAGCCTCAACAGGCCTTCTCTCCTCCTCTTTCCTCATAGAATGTGGGATTTTCCTCATCCTCCCCAGGATAGCCTCACTAGAGCCATCCACATCCCCAATGTGGATGTCACACTTCTCTGCCATTAAGCAGTAACCTCTTGTGTTGTTGAAAGGATGGGAGAGGAACATGAGAGATGACATGGCCAGGCCACAGAACAAGCTTGTGCAATTGCTAAGTTGAGTTGGGAATGTGAACTTAATTGCCATAGGTAAGTAGCTCCTGCCCGTGCCCCTCTCTCCCTGGTTATCAGGGTGGGAGAACTGTAAGCCTTGCTGACGTGGGTGCCACAGGCCGTGCAGCCCTGCCCACACTCTGCACTGGGTTCTTAGAGCTTAGCATTAAATCTCCCCCCCACTCAGGTACACAACAGATTCTCCCCTTTGTGGGACTCGCATGGAAACGTCCTCAGAATGTATGGGAAGGGTTGCAAACCCTGCCTCCATCTTCCATGCTAAGAGAACTCGGCCTGGGGAACCCAGGGTCTTTACTTATTGGCCCATGTCAAATAACCGCCCTCTTTATCCTCTGCTCTTTCATCTTTTGAGCATAATATAGAAGCCAATATTATGCCTTTCCTTTTTATTGAGGTGAAACTCACATAACATTAAAAAAAAAACTTTAAAGTGCACAATTCGGTGGCATTTAATACCTTCATCATGTCTGTAACCACTCTCTTGATCTAGGTCCAAAACATGTATATCATCTCAAAAGGACACCCCGTACCCATTAGGCATTTACTCCCTGTTCCCCCTTCCCCTCTGCCTCTGGTCACCCCCAGTCTGTGTTCTGTCTTTATGTATTTACCTATTCTGGACATTTCTTATGTGACATTTATATATGGGGTCATTCAATATGTGACCTTTCTTGTATGGGCTCTTCAGGTTCATCCACAATGTTGCATGTATTTCATTTCTTTCTGCGGCTGAATAATATTCCATGGCACGTATATGCTGAAATTTGTTTATCCATTCATCTGTTGATGGACACGTGGGCTGTTTCCACCCTTTGGCTATTGTGAATGATGTTGCTATGAACGTGTGTGTACATGTACTTGTACCTGTTTTTAATCCTTTGGGCATATACCTAGGAGTAGAATTGTGGGGTTATATGGTAATTTTATGCTTAGCTTTTTGAGGAACTGACAAACTATACATTTCTTTTTAAAATAGCAGCTTTACTCTGGAACTTTCCTGTATATTGAGAGATGGGGAAATTGGATGAAAAAGCCCTGGGCTAGGAGTCAAGAGACTGGGTTCTCTTCCCGGCTTTGCCACTAACCAGCTGGGTGACCGTGAGCAAGTCACTTCCCCTCCCCTGGGCTCATCTGAAAAGTAAGGGGATTAAATAATCTTTAAATTCTCTTCCTCATTTAAGATTTTGTTGGAAAAATTGGGTTTCAGAGAGTAAAGGGGGAAAAAATTGTCAAACAGCTAAATGTGATTATCTCTATGTTCTTTTTCTACTGTGTTGTTCAATTGTGAGTTTAAAATGTCCCAGACAATTGGGCATTTTTTCTGCCAATGTGTTTCTGGTTAATGAATAGCTCTGGCTTCCTACTTCCATCAAGATTCTTCCCATCACTTCTTCCTGCTTGGCCACTCCTGAACAAAACATGGCGGTCATGGGGCCAAGACTGGAGCCATTCCCACTGCCCCTGCTGAAGGGATGCGGAGCCTTCCTCAAGTGCAAGTTCCCTCAGCTCTAAGTTTTCAGCTGGGTAATTTGAGTCTGGTCTTTGGAGATGTGTAAACCAAGGAGAGGCTTTAGCAGGCTCTTTCTGGGATAGTGAGGACTGACTTAGAGGAAGAAGAACTAACGACCTCCTGTGATGCCTTCTACCCAAAGGGCCCCTCCCTGGGAGATTTTCTGCTCTCTTAACCCTCTTCCAGCTGGTTGGTTTCCTGGCCAGAATGCAACACCTGTGTAGAGCAGGGTTTTTCCTCCACTAATTGGTAGGCTTCACAGTGTGCCTCCCAGGTCCACAGCATGTGCTCTCCTGCACCACCTGGTGGTTTTCTGGGGAAACACGACTTAAACACGCAATCCAAGTGGCCTCTTATTTCTTTCATTCAGTCATTCATTTGTTCATTTTTCATCCATGCATATATCCATCCATCACATATTTTTGAGGGCCTTCTGTGTTTTAGGTACTATGATAGCTTCTATGAATAGAACAATAAACAAGACGGGGCACCTTCCCTTATAGAGACAGACGAGTGACTTTTGAAATGAATACACAGTGAAAAGTGCCGTGATGGTGGGAGTAAGGGGTGTACAGGAACACAAATAGTGGACACATAAGTCATGCTTGGCAAACCCTAGCAAAAGAGAGCAGACTCCAAGCGTGCTCTCTCTGTGTTGAGGTTAACCCGTGCAAAATTCAGTCAGGGCATGATGCTCTCAGAGACCTGGTAGAAGAGCAGTGTTGGCTGGACACAACACACAGGGAGGGGGCTGGGAGGGGACACTGCATGGGACATGTTAGGCAGGGCCTCTGGGCCATGTCAAGGGCATTGCTTTAACTCTCAGGCGGCAGTGAGCTGCTGAGAGCTGGACTAAGGGAATGGCGTATTTACATTTGCTCTTTAGAAATAACAACTCTGGTCATGGGTGAAGAATGAATCAGAGGGCAAGAGTGGAAGCAGAGAGGCCACTTAGGGAGCTGTTGCAGTATCTCCCGCCTGAGTGATGGTGATCAAGACCAAAGTGGTGGCAGTGGAAAGGGAGGCGAGTGGATGGAGTTCAGAAATACACACGAGGTTGGGGGCTGATGCTGAGCCCAGCTTCCAGGAAAGGAACTGCTGAAATGTGAATCTGAGTCCTTTAGCTTGCCCCACATCCTGGCACAGGGCACGTACCTCTTCCTCTTGCAATGATCAGTGACCTGCTTTTTGCTCCAGGGCTCCAGAAGGATGGCCTTGTCTCCTAGGCAATCTTGTCCTGCCCCTGTCCCCTGCACCCTCAATCAGGATGGGTGGGAGATGGTGGGTGTGTACAGTGAGAGTGGGATTCAGGTTGCTTCCAAATAAAATAGGAGCAGGAGGACTGTGCGTCCATTTGACAGGTAGCGATTGATCCAAAAAAGCTGGGGGAATTCTGGAGAAGCCACCTGCTGCCTTCCTCTTTGACTTGGCCTCACGGTAGAACAGCAAACTGGGCCAGTCTTCATACCATGTTTCAGAGCCTCAGGCAATCTTAAAGCTCCGTGTTTGTGCCTCAGCCATAGGCCATCTCTGCTCTTCCCTCTCAGAAGGCGAGAAAGAAGGGTTAGTCTCTTCAGGATCCATTTTAGGCTCCTTAGCTGTTTTTAACCCTTACCTCAATAAGCCCTACAATGATGCCTTGTGCTTGAGAATGTGAACACTGGGCTGTCGTAAATGTTGCTCATTCTACTGGCCACCTGAAGCCCATTTCCCCTGGGTCAGTGTCTCATCACTGCCATTAAAGGGAAAATCTGAGGGACCACCACACCTTAGCTGCACAAAATATTTGCAGAAATCGTCAAAAAAAAAAGAGTCTTTTGGATGGCCAAGTTTTCACCTGTCTTACCCATGATCCTCCGTGCTGCCAATGTCACCCTGCCCCCTGAGCCCTGGGATTAAAGGACAACACCGTGATCTTGTCTCTGTGCCCCTAGTCCAAACACACTCAGCCCCAGGCACACTCAGCACATGTGGTTCAGAGAGGCTGTGGGATTGGCATATTTCTTACCAATTTAGTGCATGGCATCTTCTGGATGCTGGGCCAATGGGCATGTTTGTTTTCATGGCTGTTCTGTGCAGATTTGCCCTCCACTATAACAGTGGTTCTCACCTGGGGGTGGGTTTGCCCTCTGTGGACACTTGGCAATGTCTAGGGATGTTCTCAATGGGGGCAGAGGTGGGCTTTACTGGCGTCTAGTGGGTGGAGGTCTGGAATGCTGCCAAACATCCTATAATGCCCAGGACAGTTCCCCAAACCAAGAATTGTTCAGTCCCAAATATCAATAGTGCTGAGGTTAAGAGACCCTGGGAGGTTAGGCTATCCCCTGTTCTATGACCAAGGGGACCCTTGAGTCCTTCAAGTTCCTGTAGGATTATGAGAGCAAACCACACATTCAAGAAAAACTCACTTGTTGTTGTGTTTCTTTCCACAGCTGAGCTCTGCGCAGGAGGTCCAGTTAGAGCAGCTGGAGGCGGCAAGACCCTACGGGCTGGGGAGCAGGGAGCGGGGCCTGGTGCTGAGGATGGCCAGGCAGCAGCTGCCGCCCTGGGTCCACGCAGCCTTCCTCCTCTGCCTCCTCAATCTTGGTGCGGCCATCGAGATTCCTATGGACCGTGAGTCCTGCGCCGTCCTCTCTTGTTCTCCTGATCTGGGGCAGAGGCATTGGAGAGGAGGGGAGGTCAGGGGAGAGTTAAGACCATTAAAGGAAAGGAGGAGAAGCATAAAGTGGATTCTGGGATTCAGAGCTGGGTTTCTCTCCAAGTTGACATGGGATCACATTTATCTGGGACTGTAATAGTAGGGCTGGCCTCTCGGGGCTGTGGCCGAACTGGTGCTTAGGCCTCCTAGAGCCTGCTTGGTGGGACCAGACGTGGCAGAGTTTGGAACTTGGAGTTCGTCTCTCCACTCACCTCCCACAGCCCTCTTTGGTCTTCACTTGCCCCTAAAAGCAGAGTTTTGGGGGTCAGATGTGGTGGACTGTTCTTATTTGCTTTTCTGGTGTCTGATATATCTAGAACTGGACCCCTCAGGCCATCGTGGCTGGAGTAGTCAGGAGGAGGATGGCTTGGAGAGGGTTGGGGAAGGAATTATCTTTGCCAAAGATGTGGCTAAATGAGATATCAAGATAGAACCCCACTATGATGCCACCGTGAGAGAACCAGACATGGATTCCTTCTGTTTGTTTTCAACTTTCCCACAGTAATCCCCTGTCGTTCTGTTTCTTGTGGCAGGGGCCTTGTTTGACCATCAGAATCATAAGTAGGGGCATAACATGCCGGTCCAACAGCCATCTCTCCACCAGCCGCATCTGCTGCTGCGTTAATTAATGGCCGGCTGATTGGCAGCCATGCTCCTTGGCCCTGCCTTTGGTATATGCCACCTGCCACAATTCTGACACTTCTGCCAGATGACTTAGCATCCCAGTGCTAAAAAGTGGGCACACCACCTCTGACCCCTTTTCCCTGCTTCAAGGAATAGATGGGACCCACGTGATGCCAACGTTGACTTGGGCTCTCTCTAGTTGACAGGTGTCTGGGGAGGGTGTGGGAAAGTAATACAGCCTCCAAGAAGTCCCCGCTGAGAACTTCAAAGCCAGACCCTTGGTCCTGGAGTTGGCCTAGTTTGGAGAGGAATTGCAAGTATCTCAGTCTTCCTCTTATCCCACTTTACCAAGAATCGCTGCCCCAAAGAAGTGGGCACTTCCAGATGACAGGCCAGTAGTAACTGTAAGCTGGACCCAGAAGCAAGATGGGCAAGGCCCCTGCTGCCCTCCCAGTATCCCCAAGTGTGTGTGCTTGGGTGTGCACGTGTGCATGTGTGTGTGTGCACACTGCGTGAGTGTGTGCACATGGGGAGGAAAGGAGAGTTGTGAAAGGACTGTTCCCATGGCGACCGCCTGCACAGCTGGCTCAAGAAGAGTTTCTCATTAACAGTCCCCAGCAGACAGTCTAATAAGGAGCATGATAAGGCCATGTCCCTGGGGAGGAGATAGGGTGCAGAGGAAATTGAGTTATCAAGAAAGCGGTGAAGGCTCGTTTCTCTCCTGCTGCTTCTCCTCATTTACTCACCTGCCACTGATCCTGGGGGTGAGTGGGTGAGGGGTTCTTGCAAGGTAAACCTATAAATAGATGGCTGTGGTGTCTGTGTTAAGAATCTGGGTTTCTAACCAGAGATGGAGACTTGGCAGATAACCCAGTCAGTCTCTCCAAAGTACCACCCACAGGGCAGAGAACCAAATGCCCTGACTCCCTACCATATCTCCGCACCCCAGTATCCCTGAGGGGGTCCTGGGAGGTCCCCCTTCTGTGTGGTGCTCATGGAGATTCAGGGCCTGCTCAGGGCCAAACAGCAAATGGGTGATGGAGTCAGAAAAGAACCCAGGTCTTTTGACCCCCAAATTTGGCACTAGACATGCTCCACCCTGTGTCATCGACCTGCCTCCTTCGAGTCCTTCTTCTTGGAACTCACTGGAATCACAGCCACCATGTGCCAGGCAGGGAGCTAAGGGCTGTGTGTGTCTCATCACATGATTCTCATAGCTGTTGCACGAAGCAGCTATTATCCCAGCTTGCAAGGTAGAAGATAAGTGTATTAGTCTGTTTCTGTTGCTTATAAAGAAAACACCTGGAACCGGGTGTTTTATAAAGAAAAAATTTATTGCTTACAGTTTCTGAGGCTGGGAAGTCCAAGTCCAGAGAATACTTCTGGCGATGGCTTGATGGTGGTGACAGTGACCCAGGGGTCTCACATGGCAGAAAATGGTAGAGCAGAGAGAGACTAACCTCTCCTGGCTCTTTTAAAGCCCCCAGGAACCACACCCCCAGCTACCATTACTAATCCATTCACTATGGCATGGTCCTATAAGGCATGGTCCTACAATCTAATCACATCCTCAAGGCCCCACCTTTTAATTACCATTATAGGATTTCTCACCATCAATAGTTACAGTGGAGATTAAGCTTCCAATGTATGAAATTTGGGGGACACAATTCAATCAAGCCACAGCAACAGGTAAGCAGCAGAGCCAGGATATGACCACAGTGCCTCTCTGCTGGAGAGGTGAGTCCTTCTGTGACACCATTCCAGGGGACCTAGGCTGTGTCAGAGCAGGGCGCTAAGGCTGCCGGAAACATGCCCTCTATATATTGCACCTCCCTGGTGGCTACAGGCACAGTGGCCGTAGCAACATGTCCAAAATGAGTCTATAGAAGCTGCACACAAGACAACAGAAAGGCATGTTGTCTTCAGAGAAGATCTAGTTGCCCTGGGAAGATGTTCTCTTCAGCCAGGTTCTCCCTCCTACTGGGTCCAGGATGACATTAGCTGAGCCCACCTTCCATCTCACCTTTGGCTGTGGAAAGATCAGGCATTCTTAACTTTCCCTGTCAGTTGGGAGGAGTGAGGGGGCTCAAGCCTGTGCCTCCAGGGTAGGGGCATTGCTTCTGTTCTGAGGAGCTTGGGTGCCACCGGCTTCCTGGAACAGAGCCCTGGGCTGCTACACAATCCCCCATTTATGTGTCCAGCCTCCAGGTCCTGCTGCTTTGCCAGCTGAGTCACACGCACCCCTACCTCCCTCGCTCCCCAGCCCGAAGGAGAACAGCATGACCTTTGAAAAAAGCAAAGTGTCACCTCATCAACCAGAGTGGGTTTGCCAAAAAGTGAGGCTGCTGGAAGCTTGCCCCTCTGTTCCCCTCCCTGCATCAAGGCAACTCAGCATTTTCCCCTAGGAACCCACAGAGGAGGGCAGTGGAATGGGAGAGACACTTCCTCCCCACCTTCATCCCAAATAGTGCTGCAGGATGGCCTCAACACACACACTCACACACACTCACACTCTGTCCTGCAAGGGCTGGGCGCCCGAGGTTGTAGACATCAGAGCCAGGGAGAGAAAAGAGGCACGTGAACAAAGAGGACTTGCAGACCCAGCAGGCCTCTGCCTCACCCCTGCAGAGCTTGGCTGGAAGGTTTCTCCTCCTCTTTGGAAGCCAAAAGAACAAATTCATTCTCCACTTGACATCATCATACAGCAAGTTCCATAGAAGGAGAGAAGGGCAGGTGGTGTGACACTGGGTAGGAGCTTGTTTGTCCTTGTTCCTAGACAGGCTGTCCCCGCTGTCTTCTCCCTGTGGCAGTTTGTCTTCTGGGTTGGTTCTGTCCCTGTAGTAGATTCCTTGGTAACACAGTGGTGGCTGCAAATGTCATTACCCCTTTAGGCTGGTAGATTCTCAAGGGGAGCCTGGCCAGATTCCCGTGGTCAGTGTGGGGCTGGGGACAGCATCCAGCTAGCTCTAGCTGCCTGGAGAGTCTACTCCCCGGGATCTCCCCTCTTACCCTCGTTCAAAATGTCAAGGAGAACAGAGTGCCGAGGCTCCACCTGGCTAACTTGCTTCTCTGGCCAAGGATGGATTTGTGAAAAGAGCTCTGGACCGGGCATTGGGAGAGCTAGCTTTGATTCTAGCTCTGCAGCAAACCTGTGTGATCTTAACCAAGTGACTTCCCTTCCTTGGATTTGAGATTCTCTGGACAGTGTCTAGGGCTCTTTCCATTGAACCAGTCATTGGTTTTATAAAAGAGAGGCTTCTGCCTAGGTGGGCAGAGCAGATCCTTTATCAGGTTTCCCATCCAGGATAAGGCCAGAGCCCTCACCTGTATGTGAGGACCTGAGAAACGTCAACTGGGTCTTGAAATGAAGACCAGGTCTGGGCTGGTGCTCAAAAGGAGTGGGCTCAAGTGTCAGCGCCACCTCTCCTGAGGGTGGCCCCTCCTTGCCACCTCCCCCTCCCATGCCAACCCCAGTGGCTTTCAGTCTCTCCAGAATGACTTTTCTTGGGCCCCTGGCGGGAAAATCATACGTGGGTAAAAATGGCTCTGTTGGGAGCCCCACGGAGCGTGTGTCCAGAAACTAGAGTTTTCTTTTCCCCTGGACTTTTCATTCCTTTTTGTCTCCTGCCCAGGCAGCCCTGGCAGATGGTAAAGCACAGAGTCTTTTCAGTGCTCCAGCGGGCCACACAGCCCTGGCCCATTTGAAAGAATTATTTTGAACCTTCTCATAGGTCTCACCCAAGACTGTCATTTACTGACAGTGTGTCTGGTAGGGCTCATTCCTGCCGTGCTGTGCCCTCCTCTGATGTCACTCTTCCCTCTCCTTCTGTGACTTGTCCTGGCTTAACTCTGGCTTTCCAGGATGTCCTGTCTGAGCCCCGATCTCCTCTTCCACGTCTGACTCTAGTCAGGTCCGAGCCTTCAAGGTCACCATGGTTCCACTGATGCCAGCACCCCCTGCCCCCCAGAAGCATTCACTCTGAAAAAGTCAGCCCGCGGGCCGGCCCCGTGGCTCACTCAGGAGAGTGCGGTTCTGGGAGCGCTGAGGCTGCGGGTTCGGATCCTATGTAGGGATGGCCGGTGCGCTCACTGGCTGAGCGTGGTGCTGACCACACTGTGCCGAGGGTTGCAGTCCCCTTACCAGTTAAAAAAAAAAAAAAAAAAGCCCGCAATGCCAGTAGACATCTGACATTCACCCCAGCATGAAACGAGAAGGTCATGTTACTTTCTGATACAATCATAAGGAAAAGTTTTTTTTTTTTTTTTTTTAAGTTGCAGACAAATTTTACCCAAGACCTTCTCCCCACAAAGAGAATACCATGTAATCCTTGCTATCCAAAGTGTGGTCCACAGACCAGCAGCATCGACATCACCTGGGTGCTCGTCAGAAATGCAGAATCCCAGGCCCCACCCTGCATTTTAACCAGACCCCAGTGGTTCATAAGCTTGTTAAAGTTTGAGAAGCCCGGCCTCCAAACACACACACACACCAGTCTGGGAGCGCAGCTGTACACAGCACGTGCACATTCCAGTAAGGGCTGGAGGAGGTCTGAGCCACCTGAAAAGCACGGCAAGGAGCTGCAGGCTCTGCTTCACCCCCAGAAACTCGGAGTCAGAAGCAGAATTTCAGTAGGGCGTGTACTTCTGCCATGAATACGGCAACAATAATTCATCTGTCCCTAGAGTTTTCCAAAGGATGGGAAAGGAGGAGATGGTGAGGAGAGAAGGTGCTTTCGTGAGTGAAAGGGAGGAAGGTGTGGCGGGAGCAGTGAGGCCTTGGGGCTTTGCCTTGTAGCCACGGCTCAGATCTTCTCCATCCCTGCCACCCCAGTCTTACCCTCAGCCCCCCTCTCCTTGCCCTCTTGGCCAAGCAGCCCACCTCCCTCAATGGCACCAGATGACAGGCAGCATCTTCAGAGCCTCTTTCAAGGAGCAGTGTCACTTTTTGACATGTGACTTCCCTGGCGACACCTTCCTTTGATCAGAAGCTGGTCTGTCTTCTCCACTGTGTAGTTTCAGTCTCCCTGGGGAGGTGTCACCTGTTTTCAAAGCACTCTCTGGGTCTTTTCCCCAGCCCTGCTGGGCTCCTCCCCTGAGCTTTGCAGCTGGGAGGAGGAGTCCCGTGTACAGTGCCATCCTCAAGGCCACCTCACCTGTCTCCCTGCGTGCCGGGGCGTGAGGACAGCTGGGCGGTTAGTCGTGTGTGCGATAACGATGTTCTTCTTTCTCCCTCTCACAATGCTACCCCATTGGAACTAACAGCAAGCATTCAGAATGAGCGTAAGTGCCCCGGCCTCTCTGCACTCTGCCTCTGGGAGGTGGGAGGGAGGAAGGAGCGGGGAGGCCAGGTGAGGAGACACCTGGGAATTAGTGGCCTCTCTGCCGTGTCTGCTGGGACCTCTGCTCAACACCAGAGCCCTGTAGTGAGGTCCCTTACCACAGGGGAAGGGAAGAGGCTTACCCAGACCATTGGATTGCTGGGAGGCAGAGGAGCAGGTGGTAAGGAGAGGGTCTTTGGACTGAAGCTGGGGTGCACCACAGCTGCTGCTGCTCCCCATCCTCCAGTGGCTGGCATGGGACCCCAGTGTAGACAGACATGGAGCTCATGCCCTAGAGTGAGAGGCTCTGGCTCCTTGGCCTGCAGACAAAGTCCTGGGAATTTCTCTGGGATCAAAGCCTCTATCAGCTCTAGCCCCACCACAGTGTGCTGGTCTGCTGAGCCTCCAGGGCTCAGGAGCACCATGGCCCCTAAGTTCTAGAAATGTGGCTGCTTTTTGTGCCTTTATTCATTCAACAAACACAAAGAACTACTGTGCCGTGTGCATTGTACTGAGCGTTGGGATATAAGAACGGGTGAAACAAAAGCCTGGCCTTCAGTTTCTCAGAGGGACACTGTGGGGTCTTCTTAAAGGCATTCCTATGCTTAGGAGGCTCGGACACCCAGTCCCTTTCCTGCGGCCCCACTGAAGGAGCTGGGTCTCTGGAACGGGACACTGTTCACTGCCTGCTTGCCCGTGTGGCTCCTGAAACTTAATTTCAGCCATTCTCCAAGCCAGGCAGCCCTGACCGCCCCCCCTATGCACCGTTGCAGTGACCCAGCCCCCGACCATCACCAAGCAGTCAGTGAAGGACCACATCGTGGACCCCCGCGATAACATCCTGATTGAGTGTGAAGCAAAGGGGAATCCTGCCCCCAGGTGAGTGGAGGGAAAGGGCGTGGAAAGAGAGCACTTGGACCCCTTGCCTTGGCCTGACGATACTTAAGGCAAATGAGAAATTAAACGTATGCACTCAAAAAACAGCCATTAGGCACCTGTTAGGTAGAAGGTACAATTTAGGTAAATAGGAGATTTAGTTGATAAGAAAACTGGGACCAGAAAATTTAACTGTCTTGTTTAAGTTCCCACCAAAAATCCAGAACTAGATATCGAGTTTCCTGACTTTCAGTAGAACATTCTTTCCACTGTCTCTTGTTCCCGGCATCCACCCATGTTTAGCTTTTAGGAGGTTCCTCTTCCCGGCTAACGCGAGTCTTCCATTCTGAGCTTGCTCTGCATGTGTGCTCGTCAGGATCGAGTGAGATGTCAGCAGACATGAGTCAAAAGCTGGCTCTGTCCAGGCTCCGCATGAGATGCTGCTACTCACGTTGTCGTGTTCCACCACCTAACTGCCCTCTGGGGAAGGACCGATGTCCTTATGAATGGGAAGTGAAACAGAGGTGCAGAGACTTTGCCAAGGTCACCCGGCTTGAAAGGGGTGGAACCCAGATTTAAACCCAGGCCTCTGAACTCCATGGTCAGATTTCCTTCTATCAAATGATAAGCATTGGAGGGAGATATGGCAGATGTTATCTGTCCCCCTTCTTCAATGTAGCACCCACAGACTGGCCTTTTCAGGAGTCTCATAAAAGATTCAGACCCAGACATGACAGGACCCCATCTAGGGTGTGTCTGTCAACAGAGCAAAGGCCATCAGGTGTGCGGCAGCCTTAATCTGGTTCCCCGGGTTTGCATGAAACATTCTAATGCAGAACATGAGCCCAGGAACCAGGAGGGAGTCACCCTGAAGGGTCAGTCAGTGCACCGGTGACCTTGCTTCTGAGATTTGGTCCTTCCCCCTTGGTTCCTTTGCAGGGACAATGACTTTCTCCTGCTTCTTTTACCAATTATATCACGGGCAGCTGGTTGTAGCAGACACACACAGCCTCCCAGGAGAGGCAGAGGGGTGTCCAGAGCTCTTCACCCAGGGCTCAGTTCTATTAAGCTGCTTTCTCTGCGAAAGCTGCCCCTCCTGGGCTACAGTGGGTGGCCACTGCTTTAAAATCCACACTCACTGAGAAGGGGCACAGATAACCTAAGCCATTTCACTTTGGCTTTAGAGTGGATTATAAAATGAAGGGGTTAGGAGGAGCAGAGCTTACTCTCTAATGCCTTTGGGTTGGGTGAAATGTGACTTGAGTTGGCGTTCCTAGTAGGAGGTCGAGAATGTCCTGGGGTGGAAAGAGAGGCTAACCCTGGATTCTGAAAATCAGAATCACTGCCTTCTCCATCATGTATCTATAGAACATAATCCCCCAGTAGCTACTTGAGTTTCTACCACTCAGATCCAGGACTCCCAGCCTTGGCTGGGTGAAAATATTGGTGGCAGCCCCTGGCCTGGGGACTTGTAGGGGTGGGACCTGGGCCTTAGTGTTTTATCGAGCTCTACAGATGGTTCTGCTGCTCAGCTGAGGCTGGGGCCCATTGGTATGGAGGTGTGGGGACAAGACTGGAAGTGGGAAGCTTCGCCTGGAGCCCAGACCCACCCCGTTAGTCTTGGTCACTCTGTCCCCCGTTGTCCACAGCTTCCACTGGACTCGCAACAGCAGGTTCTTCAACATCGCCAAGGACCCCCGGGTGTCCATGAGGAGGAGGTCAGGGACCCTGGTGATCGACTTCCGCAGTGGTGGGCGGCCGGAGGAATATGAGGGGGAATACCAGTGCTTCGCCCGCAACAAATTTGGCACAGCCCTGTCCAATAGGATCCGCCTGCAGGTGTCTAGTGAGTAGCATGGGGCAGGGCCGAGATGCCCTGTTCCTGGGCAGGCGGGGGAGGGGTGTGGAAGGCCATTCTGGAAGGACCACCCCTGCCCCTGGCCTGTAGGTGCCTTGGTGCTCTCCATGTATCTCCCCCAGCTCAGAAAGATTTCCTGCAAAGGAAGCTTCCAGACCAAAGTCTGCAACAACTTCACCGGCCACTCTGGGCATAGGAGGGAGGACAGAAAGCCTCTCTTCTCCCGCCTCTCAAGGGCAGCCCCTCACTTAGGCTTGCGGGCCCTGTCCCTCTTGCCTCCCTCATCCTCTGGTTGTCCCTTCTCTTTTCCGTCCTTGCATGCTGGCCTCTGAGCCTGCTCCTGGCCCTAGCCCTGGTCCCAGCTATCATCCTCATTTCATCCTCCTCTGCCTGTTCTCCCCAGAGTCTCCCCTGTGGCCCAAGGAAAACCTAGACCCTGTGGTGGTTCAAGAAGGTGCCCCCTTGACACTCCAGTGCAACCCCCCACCTGGACTTCCGTCCCCAGTCATCTTCTGGATGAGCAGCTGTAAGTCTTGCGGCCTGGTGTTTTATTTATGTTTTGACTGTAGGGAGTGGGGTGGATGTGTTAAATGGGGAGGGGTTTGCCCAAACCTAGAAGACCTTGACTTGGGAGAGGGAGATACAGAGTAGATACAGATAGGGAAGGGAGGGATGGCAGGAGGGGGAGAGGAGGCAGACAGGTAAGCAGGGAGATACACAAGAGACAGCAGTCCTCTAGTCACCTTCAGAATGCCCCCCACTTTTATTTAATTGAAAACATGGGAAGAAACAGGTTTCTCTCCAACAGCCACGGGGCTGAGAACACAGCTCTGCAGAGACAGGTTGCTTGGGCTCGTTTCCTAGCCCAGCTGCTGTTAGCTGTGTGATCTTGAGCAAGTTGCTTAACTTCTCTGAGCCTCAGTTTCTTGTTTTGGGAAAAACAGAGCTCATAATTGTACTTACGTAGCAGGATTATTATAAGGATAAATGAGCCAATACATCCAAAGTGCTTAGAACAGCCAGACACACAGTAAGTGCTTGGTAGTGTCTGTGATGATGAAGATGGTGAAGGGCAAGAGAGGAAGGAATGAGGGAGAGGAGAGTCGTGTTTTTTCAACAGGCCGGTTGAAGGCCATTGATTCCAAGCCTGCTCCTTCAGTCTGCTCGGTCTGGAGTCACTCTGATTCGCTCTTCTTCTGGGACAGAAGGGTGAATGGGGGAATGAAACCTTTGATGAAGAACTGATGGGGACCTTGGGTGTCTGCAGCAGGGGGACAGAGTGACATCATTCAGAGATTGTTCTGGCTCAGTTTTGGACTGAGGCTCATTCAACCTCTCTGGGCCTCAGTTTCTTGCCCTATTTTCAATTAAAATAAAAGTGGGGAGGGCATTCTGGAGGTGACTAAGGCTGCTGACTCTTGTGCACCGTCCTGGCTCCTTCCATCCGTCCCTTCCCTGTTGATCTATCTGTCTATCACTCTGGCTGTCCACCTCCCTCCCTACCCATATGCCTATCTCTGTTCTATCCAGCCTGCTTCCAAGGGAGGCCGCCCTGTCGACGAGGCTCGCCGTGAGCCGGCCTGTGGGCGTGGGCGGCTCGGGGCTCAGCCGTCTCTCTTTTCCCTCGTCTCCGTGCAGATTTGCGGGGAAGGCCGCCCGCCACAGGCTGGGGGTTAGTTTGTTAGTTCACAGTTCAGACTGTCCTCTCTCACTTCCCACATCACATTTGTCACCAAATTGTGTCCATGCTACCTCCCGACTAGGACTCATAAACTCCTCCTTCCATCCTCACTGACATCTCCCCAGTGGAAGTCACCGTCGGTCTCTCCATGGGTGGCTACAGTGACCCCTAACCATTCTCCCCGGCCTTTCCGAAAACTTGATCTGATAGTTTTATTTCCATGCTTAGAGCCCTTCATGGGCTCCTTCCTCATCTCGAAAAACATCCAGACTTTTCCCTGGCACGCAGCCCCCTTCCCGATCTGGTCCCTCTGCCTCTCCAGCCCTCCTCCCAGCCCTGGACAGGCCACGTGCTCTTCGCCTTCAGCACACACCCTTCCTACTCTGAGCCCCCCTGTCCTTTCCACGTGATATGAGATGTGCAGCCTTCAAGGCTCGGCTCAGGACCCCTGGGCGTATCGGGCCCTTCTCTGCAGTTCGTCTCCTTCTTGCTGGTGTGCTCCACTCGCCACACCGCATCGTGATTACTTACTTATCTGCTGTCTCTTCTGCTAGACTGGAGGCTCTTTGAGGGCAGGAACTATCTGTCTTCATCTCTCTTTCACCAGCCCCTGGTTCAGTACCTGGCACATAGTAGGCCTACAGTAAATCTTTGAGGGATGATTTGAAGAGCTGACCAGCCCATCATGGGAAAGTTGGCATCATTAACCTTGTACTTAAGAAATGGTGACTTAAAAAA
Source organism: Cynocephalus volans (assembly GCF_027409185.1). Classification (NCBI taxonomy): domain Eukaryota; kingdom Metazoa; phylum Chordata; class Mammalia; order Dermoptera; family Cynocephalidae; genus Cynocephalus; species Cynocephalus volans. The sequence goes on along the minus strand of NC_084470.1, from coordinate 120,459,549 downwards.
CAACTGGGAATAGGAAGGAGAGAGTTCTATGTGGCCAGCTTTGTAAGTATATTTTTACAAACCTAACACCCTGGAAGCCTGGTCTTTGGAGTTTATATCAGATGCAGTGCTTAAAAAATATATGGGTAATATAGTCAGCACTTTCAGCCACTCCTGTGATGACATTAATTCCAAAAAGCACACATTTTCATATTTTAACACCTCTAAAATTGGAAGTCCCTAAAATTGATGGTATGCATCTTACAATTATAATAATTAATGCTTTTTTCTTAGAAGTAAAAAAAAGGGGGAGGGGCATCTCATCATTGATGATGGCTAACTTTTGATTAAATACAGCAAAACCAGGTTTAGTTCCATTTAATTTAGCAGTCTGTTGACTGCCCACCAGGTGCCGGGTCCTAGGGTGGGTGCTGGGTCATAAAGATAACAAGTCGTGCTCCCTGCCCTCTGAGTGTTCCCTCTGCTAGGATGAGAATTTGAATCCCAATCTGGGGAGCATCTGAAGGCTTGTGTTCCCTCCCTCCGGCCTCGGTGTCAGTCAGATCTTTTGTGGCATGAACAGGAGATAGAAAAGTGTGGTCAGTGTGGTCACAGAACATGAGTATGGTGGGCAGACGGGTCCGAATGTAAAACCCTGCTTTCCTCTCACTGTCTTTGCAACCCGGAACATGTTAAATCCTCTGTGTTTCTGTCTGTAAAATGAGAATAAGCCCTGCCTCGGAGTCAAGAGGATTATACCAAATAATGTCAAGCTCCTGGCCCCCGCCCGACCCTCTGAAAGTGCTCAGTCGCCAGAACTGTGATGATGGTGATTACTGTCATCATCTCTGCTAACCCCCCACCATACCTTTGCTTCCTTATAGCCATGGAGCCCATCGCCCAAGACAAACGTGTCTCCCAGGGCCACAATGGAGACCTGTATTTCTCTAACGTGATGCTGCAGGACATGCAGACCGACTACAGCTGCAATGCCCGTTTCCACTTCACCCACACCATCCAGCAGAAGAATCCTTTCACCCTCAAGGTCCTCACCAGTAAGTGCAGGCCCCTGCCCGGGGCTGGGGGCCAGGGGAGGCAGCCCACTGAGCCCAAGCAGCCCTGGGTACCTGAGTCCCAGGGGACTTGTCCCTGAGGCTGACCTGAAAAGCCTTCCAGCTCATTGTGCCTGAGCCACTTCAGCTGCCCTTAAACAACATCTCTGGATTCTGAAGTCTTGAGTCCAACTTGGTCTTCCTCTCAGTGCTTCTTGAACTTTGGTGGGAATCAGAATCACCTGGGGACTTGGCAAACCTACCAAGGCCCAGCCCTATTGTATCTCGACAGCCCTGGACCTCTTTGTCCTCTGTCAGTCTCCAGGTGATTCAGATGCACACCAGAGTTGAGAACCACTGCTTGAAGTGGGCTTCTGTTATCCCTCTTATGCACTCAGTTTGATTATTGCTTTTATTTCTAGTATTGCTTGGTTATATTTATTCTAGAAGAAAGCCATAGCACAAAATATCTAAATTAGTGGGTATACCAAGATAAATTTTATTTGATTCTGCACCATGTATATGCCAAACCATATGGAGTCACCATTTTTGTAAGTTGCAGATTTATGTTTTAGTTTTATTTGTTTTAGTTTTTATTCTCTGATTTTGTTTGGCTGGTACAAAAGCCAGCCAGCATTTCCTGACCCATTATGGCACTGGTGGCCCTTGCAGAGAGAGAGAAGCTTAGGCAGAAACGTGCTTCTCAGCAGGGACAAGCCCACCTGGAGCTTTTCCTGCCCCATCCTCAGCCTGCTCGGGACATTGAAAGTTGTCCATGTCGGTTTACACCATGGGTTTGTAACATGCCCCCCAAAAGAAACCTGAATTTGTCTGACTCATGCTGTGAATGTTGTTTTGATTGCTGTGGACAGTGGGGACTGTGGGAGAGGTCAAGCACAGAGCACCCCATGGTGCTGGCAGCTTCCACAAGTCAGAGAAAAGAGGCTGAACCCTGGCTTCCCGGAGCCCACATGGAGGTGGCTGACGGTGCCCCCCGGGAGGGTGCAGCGGCGGAGAGGCTCGGGGGAGCTCACTCTTCATTCAGGACAGGTGGAGGTCCCGAGCCCTAGTGTTCCCTTCTTTCCTCATCAGTGCCTGCTGCTGGTGGGACAGGTGGTCCTGGGCACCGACACAGCCCCACGCTCTGTGTCCACCAGGGCACGGGAGGATCCACAGGAAGCAGCTTCCTTTTCTGTTCCCTTCTCATGTCTTTTTCTCCTTTTTTTCCTTACTCTTTTCATTTTCTTCCTTTTTCTTTATCACTTCCTTCCTCTCTATTTCCCCCCCTTGCTTTCTTCCTTTCTCTCTCTCTGTTCTTCTTTCTTTCAGCTCCATTCTACCCTCCTCTAATCGCCTCCCTCCTGCCTCTGCAGGGTCCCCTCACACTGTTCTGAGTGGGTGTTGAGCTGCCTGGAAAGTGATCCCCGACAGGGCTGCAAGCCCCGTGTGTTCCTGGCAGGGCTACCCAGCTTCCCTCTGCTTCTTCCCCCCCCTGCCCCCCACCCCCCTGGCATTCTTATTCCTGACCCAGGCACAGGGAGGCCCCCTGGAGAAAAAAAGTTCATTTGTCTGCAGTGTGTCCTCAGTGCATGTCGAGGTGACTGCCTGCCAGCTGGCTGAGCTGGGGAGGACAGTGTGGTCTGCCCAGGACCTCAGAGTGGCCTCAGGAACCAGGACAGGGCTGGCAACACCAGCCAGGGGGTGGAGCAGGAATTTCAGGAGCAAGATGCTCACAGAGCTTACCCTGGGTAGCCTTCAGCATCATCACTGGACCCCTCTCCCCCTGCCCAGGACTTTTGAAGCTGAGTCAGGTGACCTTCTGCCATCCTGGGCAGAGGCCATCACTGTCACACAGGGTGGAACAGAGGCTTAGAGACCGAAGTGGTGAAGAGTCCTCCTCTACAGAACTAAGCAGTTAGAGATTTAAACAGCATTCAAAAGCTGGGCTTTCCAGAAACATTCTTTTCCCCACCAGAGAATGTAAGGGATTTTTCTGCTTCGTTTCTGGGTCTCCTATTCCGCTGAAGACTCTTTCCTCTGAATGACAACAAGCCCTCTGCGTGATTGGAACAGAGCCCCGTCAGCTTCCTGCAGTTCTCTGAGGGGCAGCTTTGGCTGGAGCAAGTGCCAGGCATCGGAGCCAGCCCACAATTGGGCACGGTTGCTTAGAATAGCACAGTTGTGCTCTCTCTGCCGTCCTGTGTGGAAAGGACACAGGCTTTCTCTTGTGCCTGCAGAACCAGGTCCGGGGGTGGGAGACCAAACAGTCAAGCAGGGATAGCTTCAAAGGCCCTGTTCTCACCGGCTGCTCCTATCACAGTTTGCCCATTTGGGAAGAAATAAATTTCATCACACCCAATTTTTTATTTCCTATATTAAAGGAAGAGGAGAAAGGTATATAATACAAAATACTGAGCAATCTAAAATCATTTCTAAAGTCTGTTTTGGGACTCAGTCAAAGGTAAACAGTGAAATCAGGCTAAGAAAGATGTACCCGGCCCACTGTGCCTGTGCCCGAATGGGTGCTGCACTAAGAGGCAGCTGTGGTGAGGAAGGAGGGTGTCCCTGAGGTGGACGATGGGGGCGCCACCCTGTGTCCTGCTCACGTCTAAGGCACATTCTCAGAGGAGTCAGAATGTCTCCCCCAATCTCTCATTCATGCTCCAGAATCCACAAACTGAGATCAGTTCTGAGTGGGGGTCACTTCTCTGAAAAGTGAGGTGTCATAAGAGCATGAAATAAGGGCCCTTTCATCTGCACATGCCACTGTCCTCCCCCAGAAGAGGAGTAAATGTCCCCTCCCCAGACCAGCTGCAGCCCCACCCCACCCCGGGCCACCTCATTCCGTTGTTGATCCGTGCCGTCTAATGCTCCAGATACACCTGTGCCGACTTCCCAAGCAGGCTGGCTCTTTGACAGCAGACCCCATCTTAAGAGATAACTGAGTAATGGAACTCCCCCTACCGGTGCTGAGTAGATCTGGGGTGAAGTGCAGTGCCAGTTCCAGGAAAGAACTCGTACACCCTCTTGTGATTAGTTGTGAGGGGATTTGATCTGTCTTCACATATGCAAATGTCTTGGCACAGCACCTGTCCTCCCTCTGGCAGTTGGACTGTGTTCTGGGCTTCTCAGGGCTGTCTGCTTGGCTTCCAGTCAGCTGCACCAGCCCCCAGCCCCTGCTGGTACTGTCAAAACTGAACCCCTAGCTGGAAGGGGCTGGTGGTGGAGAATGAGAAGCTACTTAAGGACTTTAGTATGATTATGTGTCCTGTTCCAAAGTGTCTTTTTTTTTTTTTTTTTAAAGATGACCAGTAAGGGGATCTTAACCCTCGACTTGGTGTTGTCAGCACCACGCTCTCCCAAGTGAGCAAACCAGCCATCCCTATATAGGATCCAAACCCGTGGCCTTGGTGTTGTCAACACCACACTCTCCCAAGTGAGCCACGGGCCGGCCCTCAAAGTGTCTTTCTTATGAGGGATGCAGTGCCCGGAGATTTTAATTACCTAACATCGGGACTGAAACCACTGATCTTGCTCCTTAAGAATGTCTTCAGCCCAGCACAGTCTAGACAGCTTTGCACTTCCAAGTAGTCAGCAGGCCGTGCCTGGCCCCAAGTGTAGAACTCACAGCTCACACTTTCTCCTGTCCCAAGCTCCCTTTCCTATCCTAAAATCTGAACCTCGGCCAAGCTCGCCCCTCCTCACTGGACCACAGCCTCCTCATGAGGCGGCCTTTCTGCCAACAGAGACATCTCAGAGACCATAGTGATGCCCGCCTGGTCACATTAGAGGGCTGCTTGTTGCTGGGCGCTGCCGAGGGTCCCTCTGTCCCACTCTGTCGATGACTGTGTTCTCCTCCCATTTACCTCTCACCTCCTTCAGCCTAGCGTCTGCTCAGGTGGGACTTGGCTCTTTCCCCAGGGCTCACTAACACGCCTTTCTCCTTAGCTGGCCTGATCCAGAGTCCTGGGAACTGAGGACTTGGATGAGGAGTTGTTCAAAAGACCGCTACAGGACACCAGTAATCCTGGTCTCGTTTGTGCGAAAATACAGTAGGACCAAGCAATTAAAGTTCAAGCCTAATTTCTTTAATTTAAAAAGAAACTTATTTTACTGTTGCCTTCTTTTGCAGGATTTAACCTTCGTTTTCCTTTTTTGGGCTGTTTTGTGTTGCTCGTTCTTTACCAAGCGTATTTCCTTTCCCAACACACCATGTCTTTCCTTTGCAAAAGACCACTGGTGCTCTCCTTGGTTGTTTCCGTGGCTTTGCATTCCTGGTTTGCTCCCCCCGTTTGTGCCTCCATGACCTCTCCACAGCCTCCTGTTTGCTCACCCTCTTTTGTTTATTGCAGACCACCCCTATAATGACTCGTCCTTAAGAAACCACCCTGACATGTACAGTGGTGAGTCGTGGCGGTAACCTTGGGAGTAACCTTGCCTGTCCTAACCCCAGTTTGCCTAACTCGACTGATCCCGTGTCATTAACTCCTGCTGGGTGGCAGGACTGACAGCTGGCCAGGCCAGGGTGCCAAGGTGACACCTCCAGAATGCTGTCTGCCAGGAGGAAGGTGGCCAGTGTGGGAGTTTGAGGTGGCCCATGTGGTGGCGTGGTCTCCTGTTATGTGCAAGACTCAAGTTGCTAGATTCTTGGCAAGTTGTTCACACCAGGGTAGGACATCAAAAGAGCTTCCTGGAGATTTTAGTAGAAGCTTAGGTGTCAGTGGTGGATGGATGAAGAATATCTGAGAATAGGTGAGTTCCTTCAGTGTGGAGGAAACAGGAAGTCTGGGTCCTGTTGGTAGTTTGAAGAACACAGAAAGCTTCGTAGCATGTGTCTAGGTACCTCTTAAGTGTCTGCATATGAACTGCCAGCTTTGTAGTCTAGCCTTAGTTACAGGGGGTACCATTTCACAGCTAGGTCCCATGTCTCCTTAAAATCCATCTGGCAAACAGGAGTAAGGTTCCAGCTCTGAGTTCTCTTTCAAGGCTAGTATAATGAAGTTGGACCATTTATTGTACTCTCTCACCTGGCCTCTCCTCTCCTAGTGCATGCAAATGCAGTGCCCACCAGTCCACGCTGCAGCCCGTGGAGCTATGACAGTGAGGCATATTCTCACTCATCACACAGCTGGCTGTTCAGTCTGATTAAGAGGGTCGTTGGCTATTTCCATACCTGAGTTTTACCCCTTACCATGGCTCAGGAATGTCTTGTTTTCCCTGAGCAGCCAGAGGAATCATCATTTGCTGACTCTGGCGAGGCAGCTGGCCCCCATCATCAGTTATGCCTCGGAAGCTGAGGCTGCAGGTCCCCAAGGGGGTCATTGTGGGCTCAGATAGATAGGATGTGTCTGTACTATGATGTGCTAATATAAACAATGATCAGCATCTGGAGTGGGGGATGGGATGAAGGAGTGAGATCCAGGAGAGAGGCAAAGGCTCTGACTTGGCACCAAGCAGCTAGAACCACACTGAGATTCTGCCAAAAAGATTTACTGCCTGAGGAAGTAGGGGGCCTTTGTTGGATTCTGGGCATTGTTTGTTTTCAAGATAATGGGACCAACCACTGTTGTGTCGAGAGCCCCAGAGCACTGGTGGGGAATGTGACTTTTTCTAAATTGGATTCCAGGTAATCTATTATAGGGAGTATTCTGAAAGCCAGAGTATATCACAGCCAGACGGTCCCATAGAGACCATCTGGTCCAAGCTCCTCACTTTATGTAAGATAAACTATGCAGGGGAACATATGCATAGAGTATCTTATCAATGGAATAAGTTTGAGTGTTTCCAGCCACTTAAACCAGGTTTTGACCAGTGGTCGATGTTATTACAAGAAAACGACTAGGAATTCTGAGAACCATCCCAGACTATGAAATCAGGCAAAACTCACAAGAGCTTGCATGGAGATTGGCCCCTTGTCCTCAATCCGAGGTAGGACAGGACTGACCTAAGTCTGAAGCTACTGGGAAGGATATAAAACCAAAATGAGGCACATGTTGAACAAAGAACAGCTAGGCTGGTGCTTCTAGAAAGAAAGAGAAAATTAAAAGGAAAGAAGAAGTTTCTTCCTGAGTGGAAGAAGCTGGACAGAGAGAGACGACCATCAATGAAAATTGCCTAGTGCATTTCTCTGGCTTTGAAATACAGCATGTCTCTTCTGTAGCAGTAGGGCCACCTCATACTTGTAGTTTGTTCTGTTGATTTCTACAGTGAGTTGGTATCTTCTGACCTGCTGAGTGAGAGGGGAAGCTGGTCTGAGATTGTAGCCTGTCACTTGGTCTCGACCAGGTAGTTAAGAGTGTGTACTCTGTGGTCAACTGCCTTGAATTAAATCCAGGCTCCAAGACATGCCATATTAGACAAGTCATTTAGTGTCTCAGAACTTTAATTTCCTCATCTGCCAAATGGATATATTACCTGCCTCATAGGATTGTTGCGAAGATTAAACAGGATAATGTGCATATGGTTCCTAGTATGGCGTTGGACGCATTATCAATGCTTAATAAATGTTACCCATTAATGGTTTTAAAGAGAATGGTTCGGTATTAACTGTTTCGTGTATAGTTCATCTGTGCTGCTGAAATTAAGGACACAGAGAACTTGAAGAGAAGCCGAGGAGGGAAAGGCAGGCACGATTATAGGAAGGAAGTACTACAGAGGGAGATGTTATAGGGCAGACTAGAGAAACGAAAGCTGTTCAGATCCTCAGCTATACTGAGAACTGGGTAAGAGAAAAGCTCCAACGACTGTGCGAGGGATTTGGGTTAGACTTACAGACAAAATTTCCTGGCAGTGAAAGATATCAAATGTTGCTAGACAGAGAGCTTTTCTTATCTTCTGGGGTTTGATCAGCCATTCCTAGAGCCAGAGAGGTAGATGAGATGCCAGGAATCCAGCCCCTGTGTCTCTGGTTCTCAATTCTGAGAATCAAAAGCAGCAAAGTGGTCTGGATGTAGGATCTGGCTGCTCCTAAAAGCTGTTTTTGTCAAAGGTCCTTAGGTACACCTGATTCATTGAATTCTCCTGTTCTGCTAACACACAGTACTTGACGGAGGGGTGCGTCAATCTTGACCTTTTCTCCAGCAGGAGACGATCAAGAGGCATTTTCCATTCGACCTTTAAACAGTGTGGTTGAGGCGGTGTCATCTCCTGATACTCCCTGGCTGACCACATTCCCCTGGGAACCCAGGAGTGCACTCTGAGCCACAGCTTGAGAGTAGGAGAGCATTGGCTGTCCTTGGGCTGGAGGTCACGTGGGCCCGTGTGGGAAGCTCTTCCTGAATCCACACAGACTTGAGCTTCAGCATCTGGATTCTGAGTTCGGTCAGGTATTAGCTCAGAGCCCACCCTGCAGGTCAGGGAGAGTAACAGAAACATCATCAGGGTGTATAGGCTCTCAGGGATCCCTGCCTCCGCGGTAAAGAGGGCGTCCTATGACATCCAAGGAGAGACTGTCATTTTCCACCATTTAGAGTGTCAGAGAGTAACTACCTTTGTCTCAGAGATTCTTCCTGTACCTACTTCTGCAGGGAAGGAAATGGGGTACCCTCCCTCAGGAACAGTGGATCCAAAGCCAGCAGCTGGATTATCCTTCCTAAATTTTCACATAAATTTATATGCTGCAATTGATCACATTTCTTCAGAGTCTCCCTTTGGGGACAAGCTTTCTTGTTCCTTCATGATCCTGTGTGTCCCCCTGGCTCTGCTTCAAGCTTTCTGTGCCCTGAAGGATCCAGCTGGGATGCCTTTGGAGCCTCTTAATTCTCTCCCCAGCTTCTTTTCCTCCAGCTTGGATCTGAGTTTATTTAATCGCCACTGAGGAAAGATGGCATCTTAGCTGAGAGGGAGAGAATAGTAAAACATCGTGGAAGACTTTCACCAGAGCAGCTCACTAAGACAAAAGTATCTTTCTCCTTTACCTCTGTAACCCGTGCTTGGATTTTCGTTTTCTTTGGTTTGAGTAAGAAATATATTCCCAAAGTTAACAGTCAGAAGTAGGGACAAGCGGGGTCTCCATCTTCAGACGATGTAGGGTAGGTGTAGAGTTTCAGTGCGGAATGGTCCAGAGTCCAAAATATAACTAGCTTGTGCCTGTTGACTTCACTGAGCCTCAGTTTCCTCTGCTGAAAATGGGGTACAACCCCCCAGGTTTGTTGCAAGGATTAAACATGTGATATAGATAGAGCAGCTAGCACAGTGCTCGGCCCGTAATAAATGCTCACCAGATGGTGACCCTGATTATTACCTCTGACTTTTAGGATGTTCGTTCCTCTTTTTTTGAACTTTGGCTTATTTCCCGGTAGCTTCTCCTTCTTTGGGATAATTCTATGGTTGCTAGCCCACATCCTACAAATGCAGTATTGCTATAATCTTTTTATAGTCACAGCTACAGCATGTCAAGGCACCCACAGCGGGACTCTGTGCTAATTTTTCTTCCTTCCTGTCCTTATTGCTTTGCTGGTTGTGTGTGCTTGTGGTGGTACATGCTATGGTGTGAATTAAATGTCCACAGGGTCACAGATTGGTTTCTGCGGATTTTTTCCCCTGCATTGAAGGATGACGACTGAGCTGGGATCTCTTCCACAGAATCCCAGTTTCCCAGCTCTTGACAGATTTACCAACCCGACACCAGAGCCTCCTGCCCTAAAATCTCCTTATAGTACCCTTGACCTTGCACGGTCTTGACTGTTTTGGTGATTCTGTGACAATGGGTGGGAGGAAGCTGCTGTTGGTGTCAGGCTTCCTTGGTATTAAGAGCTGGATGATATAAGAGCTATAGGTATAGATGGTAACCAATTAACCACATAATGGATTAACCCCTTCAATAGCCACTGTTATACATGTGTGTGCTTTTGGGACAGATGAGGACATCTACAGAAGGAGAAATAACATGTGGGGTAAACTGTGGCCTTCTTTTTTGTTCTCTTCTCCCCCTTTAATTCATTCATCCCACAACCATTTCCTGAGCACTTGCTACGTGTCATGTATTGTGCCACCAGCCCAATGACCTCTGTCCATGTTTCATCCTTTCTTCCCCTGACAAAAAGATAAAGTAGAAGCAAACTCTATGAAATGCTCCTCCCCAGTGGCCAATGGAGAGAGTCTGAGAACCCCTAGGACAGGAGCCCCACTGGTCCAGCCGGGCACCAGCCCAACCAGCATGCTCCTTCAGGGAACACCAGTGACACAGAGATAGAGTTCCCCACCACTCTGTCCTCTCCCTGCCAGCGCCAATTACACCCTGGGACAGGGGCCTTTGTTCTCACTCGAGGCATCTCCGAGGGCTCCCAGCTCCTGGCCGCTCCGCCTTCCCTCCACGTCTCATTGTCCAGCTGAATCGAAGACCCATTAATCCCATGGGCAGGCTCAGCTTATATTTTTAACTCTTCTTCTTTACAATCATACACCTTGGGCAGGGGGTGCCTTCTCCAGTTTCCCTTCTGCCTTGGGGTTCCTCACTGGAAAATTCTTGCTCTTCTCCCTTCTTATTCATTTCCATGGAGCTGTGCAAAGAGCTATGGGATGGGGGAGGCTCCGGTAAGGGAGGTCCACTCTGCTGTGTGTGTCCACAGATTGTCATGGCAGGGAAATAGCCATCCTGAAAATGTCAATCTCTGTGAGCCACCTGGCCTTTAAAACCCGCATGGATTTCATCGATCTCAGACCCGTGGCTGCTCCAGCCTCGTTGAATTGTAGATCACCCCCTCCAACTTGGCTGCCATTCCCTCTCACCCCTCCCCCAGTATCTCACATGCAGTTAACACCCTCCCCCCTAGCCCCCTTCCAGAGTCATTAGTGAGAAGCAGAATGGTCTCGGCCCCAGAGTGATTTCCTGTCATCTCTGCTCATTAATTCTCTCCATGTCTTTGCTAAACCATTAATAACTCTCCCTGCGTCTCTGACAGTTTATGTGGGGCTTTGTGATTTCATCCCAGCTCCTTGTCTTCAGGGTCCCAAAGAGCAAGCTGTCTGTCCTGTGGCCCCAATACCTGCATTCTCTTTCTTCCACATTCCTGTCTGGGGAGGAAGAACTGCTGTGGAGATGGCCTGTCCTGCCCTGGAGGCCACCACAGTGGCCTCTGAGATCCCAACACAGGATGCTGCTCAGGGAATAGACCTCTCACTGCTTAGACAGCCTCCTCCCCTGCTCCAGGGAAGAGGAGGTCTCCTGAACTTTGAGGGATGCCAGCCTTCTCTTGGCAGATCTTTCCAGATCTTAGAGCTGCTCACACACATGTGCGGGTGGGGCTGAGGCACCCGAGCTTCCTAACACATCTCTCTTAATGACACCCCGGTCCTTGGGGTGGTTTCAGCTGGGAGGGTCTGGCAGGGGGTGTGATGACATTTCTCTCTAGCCTGACAGCTTTGGCCTGGCAGGGTCAGCCCTCTGGGCAGGAGGCTCATGGAAGCTTGTTCTATCCTGTTTCAGCCCGAGGAGTTGCAGAGAGAACACCCAGCTTCATGTATCCCCAGGGCACCTCGAGCAGCCAGATGGTGCTTCGTGGCATGGATCTTCTGCTGGAGTGCATCGCCTCTGGGGTGTATGTACAGTGTGCACCCCCCTCCGGCCACCCTCCAGGAGGATAGGGATGGGAGCCTGTCCCGGTTCTGTTCTTGCCACGTTTGGGGAAAACCAGCAGCACAGCAAAGAGAGAAGCAAACAGCCCTAATGAGCAGGACCTTGCAACATAGTCACATCCATCCCATCCTGGGCATCTCAGTTTTAGATAATGGGAAAAGGAGGTGGTTAGGTGTCCTGTCTGTGCATTAGAATCTCGTGGCACCTTGGCTAAGTCCCTCAGGCTCTCTGTGGCTGAGTGTCCTCTTCAGTATAGGAAAGACCACCTACCTCTTTGAGGACGTGCATCCTCCTGAGCCAAGTACACTTTTAGGACACTGGGGTGTCCCAAGCTGTATAGAAGAAAAGGGCCACATTTAGTGATAAGTCCTTTGTTTCCTGCTTGGTGCCTCTCCTAGCCCAACACCAGACATTGCATGGTACAAGAAAGGTGGGGACCTCCCATCTGACAAGGCCAAGTTTGAGAACTTTAATAAGGCTCTGCGTATCACCAATGTCTCCGAGGAGGACTCTGGGGAGTATTTCTGCCTGGCCTCCAACAAGATGGGCAGCATCCGGCACACGATCTCGGTGAGAGTAAAGGGTACGTTGTATGTATTTCTCATTATGATTATTTTGCCAACCCTAAATACCATGACCACTCTTCCCTCTGAGGGTGGTTGAGGACAGAGTGAGTGGGGGAAACTTCCAACACAGTGTTTAGTGGCAGTAGTGACCTGCCATGGATGGTGTCACCCCTGGACATGAGCATGTGTGCACACACATGTCGGGGGGAGAGTAAGGGAAAGAGATCCACTCTGACCATCATCCAATGCTCCTTGGTGCTGGGGCTCCCTCAGCAGGTGGATTTTCTCTCACGGCCCATCGGGATCACACCCAAAGGCTTTTCTTTCATTCATTTTGCATTCCCGTTCGTGACGTGTTGTCTTGGCCCTGTGCTGTCTGTGTCCGTGCATGGTACTGTGCTTCTTTTTAAAAATGGGCAGTCATCATAGCCAACAAAATTTTTTTTCTTAATCACTTTCCTCCCCCAAAAGCAGAGGTGGCCCACCTGAGCTACTGAGGCAACAGAGCAGATGTCTTTCTGGGTCCCAGCCGTGGGTGGTGGGCTATACAAGTCACTTCTCAGCCTGGGGTGTCATGACTGGGATGATGAGGACTGAAAGCAGAGTACGAGAACTTTCTTAGCACACAGTTGATTGATTTTGTGATCCTGGTTTCAGCACCACACAAACTAGGAGGTTCTTAACCTTTTTGGGGAGCTATCAAGGTCTTTGAGAATCTGATCCAAAAGACCCTCTAGTCAGAAAAACCCACATATCCACATATTCACAGAATTGTCCAAACAACTGAAAGGGGTGGCCAGCTAAGAACTCTCTAACCAAAGTTCAGCACCTAAAGGAGTGAATATATAGGCCTTTCTCAAAGAGTCTGATCTTGCAACAGCAGAAATCCAGAGGGACCAACCCAGTGCCACTTTACTACCTTCTCTGGCCATGGGTTCAATCCTTAGGTGCACATCATAAAGCCTGCAACCTCTAAAAGCATTAGCTGCCCAGGCCTACCCTGGGGATTCTGATTTAGTAGGTCTGATACGGGCCCTAGCATCCATGTTTTTAAAAAGCTCTTCAGGGGATTCTACTAAGCAGCCTATTTAGTACGATTGTTCTGTAAACTGGAAATATACAGGTCAACATCGTGCAGCCAGGCCGGCCAGGCACGGCTGGACCGAGTCATCCCCTTGAGGATGAGCTCTGGGGCAGGTGGGGAGGCTGGCGCTGGGGCTCAGCAGCTCCCACCTTCCCAGACGGAGCCTGCGTGGCGCCTCGGCCTGCCCCGGGCCACCTAACTCCTCCACCTGTGCCTGCCTTGTCTTCCAGCTGCTCCCTACTGGTTGGATGAACCCAAGAACCTCATCCTGGCTCCTGGTGAGGATGGGAGACTGGTGTGTAGAGCCAATGGGAACCCCAAACCCACTGTCCAGTGGATGGTGAACGGGGAACCTTTGCAGTGTAAGTAACGAGCTACTGTCCCACCCGACTGTCCTCTCTCTCCTGCCAACAGTCAGATCCTCATCACTGGGCCAGGCTGGGTTGTACTAGAAGGTGAGGGAAAGAGTCACCTGTGGCCCGTTGCTTCTCAGCAGCCCGTTTCTCCGGACACCTCAAGTGGCAGGAACCCTTCCTCATCTTTGTGTGAGAACCGAGGCCAGAGCCCTGTGTTTACGTTCCCATGTTTAGGATATTTCTGCTCTCGGGTTTTTCTTAAGTCTCTTCTGTGTGCCTGGTAACAACTACAGAGTGCAGTTCAGGCCTGGGGCCTAACCACGTCTCCGAGGGTGTGGGCTCTGAGTGACGGCTGGGGCTAGGAAGGGACAGGAGAGCTCGGTAACCCGTTGGTGCTCGTTATCCAAGTCCCACTGTCTGCTGAGGGTGTGGGCTCTGAGTGACGGCTGGGGCTAGGAAGGGACAGGAGAGCTCGGTAACCCGTTGGTGCTCGTTACCCAAGACCCACTGTCTGCTGAGGGCGAAATGAGAGGCGGGGTTATGTGACCATGTGCAAGATTATAGTTGGATATGAGGAAGGACTTCCCCATGAGAGCAGAGAGGCACAGCTGTAATTAGAAAGCAGGCACAGACTTTGGGAAGATTTCATCCTGCCCGGATGGATGGAGGAGGTGACTCCAGGGCCCTTCCCTCTGGTGGTCTTGGTCAAATTTTCATATCACATTCTCTCTGGTTGCATTTACTTTTTTAAATGTCCTGTCATTACTTTCTCTAAGGGGTCAGAGAAAACGTAAGCAGTGATATCAACCAAATGGGGCAAAAAATAGATGGAACGCAGAATATAACCTAAAAGCAGCACTGTTAGAAGCAGGTGGAGAGGCAGGGGAGACAGGTGGAGGGGAGCGCTAGAGCTCATCTTTTTAGACATTTACTGTGTACCCGGCATAGTGCTAGGTGCTCTTTAGTCTCAACATTGAAGGCGAGACAGCACTCCTGATGGGTGCACTGAATTACCCAGGATCCCATGGCTCGTAAGTGGCGACGCTCAGGGCTGCTGTGAGACCGCAGTGCACCTGTGCCAGCTCACGCTGAACCTGTGGTCAGCCCAGTAAATAGCATCCCCCCGGCCACAAACGGAAGTGCGGACACTGCCTGCCCTCTGCAGTTCTCGCTGTCCTAGTAGCACATAGGGGTAAGGCAGGCATCGGTACTGAACTTCCCAGTACCATTGAGTACATGCAGCCCAGGAATTGCAGCTGAGCCTTGGCCCTGGAAAGCTCACTCGTCACTGTCCCCAGGGAGCATGTAAGGGGAGTGATGAGGAGGAAACTTGGTTCCATGGGAGATGCTGGGCCAGGAGGCATGAGGTTGCTGGCATGACCTCCCTGGGTACCTTTTTGCTGAGTGGGGACCCAGGGATGGATGAGAATGCTGACCTTGTCTCCATTTGCTTCTGCTGATTCCCCAGTTCCAGGCTCCGACTCGCTGTCTGTGGAGTGGCGCCCACAGGGCCAGACTCCTGCCTCCTCATCCACTGACTTCCCTAGTGGGTCTGAGTGATCCTGAGTGAGTTCATGGACTCTGCAAGCCACATCCAGAAATCTCATGGAGGAAAGTCACCTTCTAGTGGTTAAAGATAAGAAGAGTGACGGTCCTTTACTTTGCTAGAAAAGATGGGAGGGATTCTTCCCTATCTTACAGATGAAGGAAATGAAGCCCAAAAAGGTTTATTGATTTGCTCCAGACCCCAGAGTGATGTGAGGACGGGACCAATACCCCCAGCCAGTCCCCAGTCTCTGCTCTCTGCCTCCCAGGCAAGCAGTACCAGGAGACCTGTGGGAAGAACGTTCTCTCCCACTTTAGAATACATTTCATGGGAAGAATAGGGAGCTTTGGCAAATATAAGGACTCTCAAGTTTTCAACAGGCATTGGCTTATGGGTTTAACTTTGTAACGGTTCGGAGAATGTTCTGCTCAGAGGATGAAAGGGTGGTAGTTCCCATCCATTTGTATATTGCTTTACCCTTTTCAAGACAATTTTAGTACATGCACATTAGGTTAAAATGATAGTAACAGCGATAAACTATATGGCTGGACCTGCTGCTAATCACTTTGTACATGCATGAAATCTTGGTTTATCATCACAAAAACCCCATGAGGCAAGGAAACTGAAGCTTACAGGGATTGAATAATGCTGGAGGGTGATGTGTTTAGAATTCAAACCCTTTTCTGTTTCCAAAGCTTATACTCTGAACCACACCTGCCGAGCTGTTATGTAGGTCAAGCAGGAATTCATATTCCCACTAGACAGATTGAGAAATAAACTCCAGTAGGTTTGGTGAGGGGCCCAAGGTCACAGCTCTGCAGTGGTGTGGCCAGAGCCGGCCAGGTCTTGTGGGACCCACCCAGGGCTGCTTCTTCCCCAGCTTTGCTGGGAGCCCTGGCCAAAGCCCGAAGTGCCCTTCACCTTGCCCTCCCCCATTTCTCACAAGGATCATTTCTCTCATATCTGTAGCGGCACCACCCAACCCAAACCGTGAGGTAGCCGGGGACACCATCATCTTCCGAGACACCCAGATCAGCAGCAGGGCCGTGTACCAGTGCAACACTTCCAACGAGCACGGCTACCTGCTAGCCAATGCCTTCGTCAGTGTGCTGGGTGAGCGCATCCTTGCATCTCGGCCCTTCTCTGCTCACCCATGGCACAGTCTCCCTGGGGCTTGGTTATGTCCTGGGGCACACTCTTCTCTGGAGATTAGCTTTCTGGGCAGGGTAAGAGGGTGGTAGCATGGGGGAAGCTTGGAGATCAAAGATGAGATTTGTGGGGAGGATGGAGAACTTAAAATCCACATATCTGGATGAGCAGTTTATCCCATAAGAGAAGTCAATCTTAGCCCCTCCTTTCCCTGATGGGAGAGGGTGGCTGTCTCAACTCCTTGGTATATCCATGTTGACTCTCGCTGGGTTCACACTTGGATCTCATGGTGGGAAATGGTGCTGAGTATGTTTGCTGTACTCCCTGAGCAAGGAGAGGGTGGTAGGACGGGTTAGCTAGAAGATGTCTTAGGGCTGCGGAGGGGTAGCTACAGAACCTGCTGGGTAATTTGGGGAAACCCATTGCAGATGCTGGATTGGATATAAGGTAGGTTGAGGGCTGATGGATAAACTTACTCCTTCCTCACCTAATCCTTCAAGGCTTCTTGAAGGAGGGACAGTTGGTAGGGGAAAGTTTCTCGATGCTTAGAAAGCTGCTGTAAGGAGAAAGCATGTAGAGATGAGACAGAGGGGGAGGAAATGGAAGGGTTAGGCACCACACCCAACGTCGGTTCTCTGGGAATTTCAGATGTGCCACCTCGGATGCTGTCACCCCGGAACCAGCTCATTAGGGTGATCCTCTACAACCGGACACGGCTGGACTGCCCATTCTTTGGGTCTCCCATCCCCACGCTCCGATGGTAAGTTCCAGGAGACCAGACCTTCCCCAGTAGAAGACATCTGTCTCACCTTCCTCATTCCCATCTGGTCCATACTAGGTATTCAGCAAGCCCTGGGAACCTTAAAGGGTTGATGCTGGGAGGAACTTGGCAGATCATCTGGGTCAACCCCCTTATTGTACAGAAAGGGAAATCGAGGCCTGGAGAGGGGCAGAGACTTGCCAGGGCCACCTAGTGGTTGGAGGCAGACTGTACAAGGCTCAGGACTCCAAACTGCTAGCAGGGGGCTTTCTCCACTGCCCCCATGGTCTCTCTCCACTGGTTGCTGCCCTGCTCCCTTGGGCCAATCCTTTCTCAGTATGCTGTGTGTTCTGCTGCTCTGTTGTGAGGTTTAAGAATGGACAAGGGAGCAACCTGGATGGTGGAAACTACCATGTCTATGAGAACGGCAGTCTGGAAATTAAGACGATCCGCAAAGAGGACCAAGGCATCTATACCTGTGTTGCCACGAACATCCTGGGCAAAGCTGAAAACCAAGTCCGCCTGGAGGTCAAAGGTAAAGGAAAGGGTTCGTAGGTAGGAGTTCAAGGTGGGGAAGGAAGCCATGCTTGCAGTTATCCGTGCATGATAATTCCTTTTGAAAATGCAGCACATTTAATGTTTAATCCCAAGTAGGGCTCCTCAGTGTGTGTTTTGCATGACCTTCCAGCTGAGCCAGGTGCTAATAATAGTTTATTACCAGGAATAAGAAGGGAAACCTGCTACTACCGACACCAGCTTCCCACCACCTCCGCAGAAATTACATTGCATATTCCTGAGCCAGACAGAGAGGGTTGGGGGGATCATTTACTATTTGGGATTACCCACACCAGGACTTCCCATCCACTCATATAACTTCGTACTGTTTCTGCCACCTTCCATGGTCGGTCCAAGGCCTAAAGGTCAGGCGTGGCCCACCGTGTGGCCACGTGGGGGTGGTGGCCAGAGAGTGGGCCAGTGATGCACTCCCTGGGCTTCTCTACAGACCCCACCAGGATCTTCCGGATGCCTGAGGACCAGGTTGCCAAAAGGGGCACCACAGTGCAGCTGGAGTGTCGGGTGAAGCACGACGCGTCCCTGAAGCTCACTGTCTCCTGGCTGAAGGACGATGAGCCGCTCTACATAGGAAACAGGTTTCCGTTCCTTACTTCTCTCCTCCTGGTGCTAGTGTGAGGGGCAGTTTGTTTTCCTTGCTCTTGGTGATGCACTGAAGAGCCCAGTGACAGGTAACCTGTGTCATGTGTGTCACCATGGAGCTACTGAGGATGGGGTGATGGCCACAGTAACCCTCCCACCTCAAGGGAGACCCCTGTCCTGCACCCTTCTCCCTCCCTCCCCTCACTCTTCTCATTCCCCTGCCCCTCTTTTTATCCCTCCCTGTCTCCTCCGCTTTTCTGCCTCTGCCACACTGACTCCATCCTTTCGGCCCTGTTTGCAGTACTCCTGTTCTCCAGGAGAGGGCAGGGTTGGCCCGCACCGACGATTTCCTCTGTAGTTAGTGGTGGTTTTCAGCCCCGGGACGCTTTACTCTATACCTACTCCTGCCTCTCCTCCCACCCCAGATTCTGATTTCACTGGTGTAGGGATAGGACTCCAGCAGAGACAGTGTTTAAAAGTCCCCCTGGGGGTTTCTCATGTGTGGGCAGAGTTGAGACTGCACTGGTCCAAACTTCCTTCCCCAGGGCTCTCCTTGCTCTGTCCTCTTCCATTTCCCGGCCCTGTGGTTAGACATAGTACCAGCTGTTTCCAGCCATCATCTGAGTTTTTGCAGGGGGTGTACCCTGCGGACAGGCACGGCATTCCAACACTCAGCTGGTGCTGACAGCCTAATAGTCCCATCCTGCTCTGGTGTCCTTCCTCTGTGGGAGACAGTTCAGAGGAGGCCGGGAGCAGGCCGGCCTGAGCCCAGGTGCAGAGGAGCCAAGCCTGAGCTGAAGATAAACACAGCTACAAGTACGGGAGGAGCAGGGATACCTATCTTGCTTTTGGTAGTGGGCCTAACGGCGCCCTAATTTGGGAGGGGGACACAGCCCAGTAAAGGCACAGAGACAGACGCAAGTATGCAACTTGAAGGAAGTGACCATAGTTAGGGACCATATGAGCTCTGCCCAATTTCTTTTTCCCCTCCATCAAGTACCATAAGCGCCCCAGGTGACCACGAAGTCTCATCTGTCTCAAAGCATTGAGATGGAGCCTCCTATCTCCTGGGGGAGCCGTGGCTTCCCAGCTCAGCTGCTGCTGCTTCCCTCTTCCTCCTGATCATGACCCCCCTCCAGGGAAAGAGCAGCGGGCAGTGCCCAGCACTCTACCCAGCCCCCTCCCAATCCCTCTGCGGCATCTTTGTAGGATGAAGAAGGAAGAGGACTCCCTGACCATCTTTGGAGTGGCAGAGCGGGACCAGGGCAGTTACACGTGCGTCGCCAGCACCGAGCTGGACCAAGACTTGGCCAAGGCCTACCTCACCGTGTTAGGTAACTGCCACTGCTCACGCTGGCCCTGACCTCCCCTGCCCTGCCTCCCCGGCAGCCAGAGAAGCAGCGGGCCACAGTCGGTTCCAAGGGCAGTGCCTGCAGTCAGCGGTCAGCCAGGCATGGGGATCTGTTGCCTTTTGATCTCGGGGTTAGGAAGCTGCCACTTTCAGAACAAGCTGTGCTGGACAGCTTACCTCCTGAGTGCAATCATTAAGGCCCCCACATCTCAACTGAAGGGAGCCTGAATGATACAGGGAAAGTGGAGAGGGATTTCTTGTTGTGATCATTTTTACCTCCTTTACAGCTAACTCTATACCACTAAGTTGATTTAAAACAGCCCATCATTAAAGCAAGACTGAGTTCTGTGTTTGTGCTTCCAGCAAGCTTCACCTTCCTCCCTGTCCCACCCTGTTCCTGGTTTTTGGTGGCATTTCACAGTGTTCTCTGCACTGAGCAGGATGGTGCCGTCTGTTCCTGTCCTTGCATCAAGGCCAAACTGTAAATACTAAGCCATCCCAAACCAAAGGGAAGGTGGCCTCTCCCTCCCCGAGAAGCAGATCCCCTATGGTCCACTCATCACCTCTGTCCTCTCCCTGGGTGCCCTACTGCCATCAGTATTGGTGTACTCTCCCTTCTGCAGTGGAGAGGCACAGTTGCCCAGGCACAGTGGTTGTACTGGAACGGGAAGGAAACAGGTTCTTCCCCAGCCATGGAGAAAACATAAGACGGCCTCTTCAGGGGTAGTGGGTTCTCCATGGAAGGGACAGTGAAGCTGTGCCTGGAACCCCTCAGGCTGGGGACAGCTGTTCAAGTTGTTCCCATCCTTCCAGAACACCTTTAACCCTGGATAACCTGCTAACCTTGATAACCTGTCTTACCTTTGCAGCTGATCAGATCACTCCGACTAACCATTTGGCTGCCCTGCCCAAAGGTAATTTATACTAATCATAGGGCCCTCACCAGCATCTTCTCTAAGCAGCTAGGTGGTGTAGTCCAGGAGAAGGAAGTTGCTTCAGGAAGGGCGTATGGTGTGTAGGCTAGGCCCATGGACTACCGTTGCCACTCCCTGCCTCATGTGACCTTCCAGGTGCCCATGCCCACCTCCCTGGGCCGATGTCACAACCCTGCTCTGGGCTTCCTGCTCCTTTTGCAGGTTGAGCTCGGAAGTCCTTGGCTGCTGTTTCACTCTGTCCCTTACCCTGGCCACACTCAGTACTCCCTTGCAGTGGCTGGTTCTCCTTCCACAGCTTGGCCTCAGAAGTGGCCAAGGTCTCATCAGGGAAGCCCACTCCCTTCAAGCGATCTGTAGGCACACTGTATCCCAGCCTCTCCACATCTGCTTCTGTGTGTCTGTTTACAGTCTACACGCACATGTGTGCACATGCAGCTATGTGGGCTCCTGTGACTCCCCTTCTAGGTCCTTCCAGAAACCAGCTGAGATATGGAATTAACTGGTTCAGGGAGCCAGGACAGGGAAAAATCTTGCCTACCCCTGTCAGTCAGTGGCCAGATGGCTTTCTTTATTCCCAGGCCAGGATGGCACTTAAAACCACTAAAGAAATCCCAGTGAGATTGGACCCCTTGAAAGATGCTGCCCTCCCGCTGTTTGGAAGCCTGTCAGGGGTCCTCTGTCCTGCTCTTCATTACTGAAATTTCTAGACTAAGTCTCTATCTTCTCACTTGGCCTGGTATACTTTCTTTGTCCCCTCCCAGTTCTCTTAACCTGTCTGTCCTGCTCAGCACTCCAAACCCCTTCTTGAGCTCCTGTCCCCTCAGAGCCTTGGCACACTGAGAAGATAGTTATGATGAGAAAATGTGGCAAAATCCCATCTTCCTCATCAGCTTTTCTAAATGCCGTGATCATGGGTCTAATGAGAAGGGTAGCATTTTCCAAAGGCTTGCATTCTAAGAACACCTGCAGAAATGCAGTGGGTTGGCCCCAATTCTCTCTGTGCCCTGCATGATCCTCTTTATTTCTTTGCTTCACACCCTTTGACAATCTTTTGGGGGTGGTGGAATTTGGGGTCTTTGTTCTTCCTCAGCCCACTGAGGGAAGGGGGTGGTTCCTGTGCTGACCCTCCAGGGCAGGCTGGGGTTGGATCCTGCTGGTAGTGAAGCCCTCAGCTCATCAGGGGCCTGTCTAGTTGTGTGGCCAGTACAATGACAGGCCAGCTCTAAGTCAGGAGTCCTGCATGGTGTCCTCTCTGTGCTGCCAGGACGGCCAGACCGACCCCGGGACCTGGAGCTCACCGACCTGGCCGAGAGGAGCGTGAGGCTGACCTGGATCCCAGGAGACGATAACAACAGCCCCATCACAGGTCAGCACAGGGCCTTGCGCTCCCAAGCCACTGAAGAGGGACAGTATCGGCCTCGAACTGAGGTCCCACCTGGTTTCTGCTCCCCGCTCTGGCTCACGTGGTGTGTGTCTGGGCTATTCTCAGAATGCACAGAGGCCTTGGTTTCCCTTTCTGTGTTTTGGGAAGAATTTCCCCTGTGCTTCTGTCTATCCAGGGGAGATATGGAGATGGACAGGGGCCAACGAGTCACAGCATGCTCTTTAACGGGGAATGCTGTGACTCGGCTCCTGAGACAGCTCTGTCTTCCTTGCCTTCTCAGACTTCGTCGTCCAGTTTGAAGAGGACCAGTTTCAACCAGGGGTCTGGCATGACCACTCTAAGTTCCCAGGCAGTGTCAACTCAGCTGTCCTCCAGCTGTCCCCCTATGTCAACTACCAGTTCCGGGTCATTGCTGTCAACGAAGTTGGGAGCAGCCACCCCAGCCTCCCGTCTGAGCGCTACCGAACGAGTGGATCACGTGAGTACTCGACGGCTGCCAGAGAAGGCTCTGGAACCAGGCGCCCTGAATTCAAACGGAGTTCCCCCCGTTCCCAGCCATGTGAACTTGGGCAAGTTACTTAACTTCTCCAAGGCTCGGCTTCCTCATCTGTGAAACAGAATAATAATAATTGCACCTTTTAATAATAATAAGTCCCACCTTGTGGGGCTGTTGTTAGGACTGCATTTGAAAACATATGTCAGGTACTTACGATGATGCCTGGCATGTAGTAAGCACACAGTAAATGTTAACTGCCATTTTTATTATTACTGATATTATTAATAATTCTTCACTATTGCTTTAAAGGGGAGAGCTATGGCAAAGATGTGCAGCAGAAAATATAGAACCTGGTGTTATATTAAATTTCTTTGCCTAACATATTTGGGTAATGTTTAGATTTCTGAAATCACACCAGGTCATAGAGGATGGACATGCTCCCAAAAAATGCTAAATGCCAGGGATAAGCCAGTCTGGTGAAACACTTTTAGTAGATAATCCCTGAGGAGATAGTCCACATTGAGTTGGCTTATTGATCACCCACAGTGTGTAAAGCCTCATGATAAATACTGTCTGGTAAGGGATTAAAATGAAAAAGAAATTATCCTTGCTTTGGGGGTTTAAATCTTAGCTAGGAAGGCACATCATACACATGAGGAAAAGGCAGAGTGAATTCAGTGGCATACGAGCTGGAGTATATATACAGATGCTGAGAAGACCAACACTGAAAAGAGACCACACACAGAGTAACTAGTCGGGTGGGAGGGAGGTGGGTTGCATGCAGTGCCCTAGGAAGGCACACACTGGACTTGAACATTGCATCCATTTGGGTTGCAGGCCCTGAGTCCAATCCCAGTGACGTTAAAGGAGAGGGGACCAGAAAGAATAACATGGAGATCACATGGACGGTAAGAGCCCCTCCCAGTCCCAGCCCTGATGGGCCTGCTTACCTGGCAGCATGCACCTGGGAGCCCTTTCCCTTTGCAACTCTGAGACCCTGAGGCTACAATGTGGTTAGACTAACAGGCAGGTTTTCTTCTCTGAGAAACCAGGCTTTGTTCTGAGTTGGGCCTCCAGAAACCAAACAGGGCAAATGTCTAAGAGCAAGGGGTTTTTTGGTTTGTTTTTTTAAAGATGACCGGTAAGGGGATCTTAAACGCTTGTCAGCACCACGCTCAGCCAATGAGCTAACCGGCCATCCCTATATAGGGATCCGAACCCATGGCCTTGGTGTTATCAGCACCACACTCTCCCAAGTGAGCCACGGGCTGGCCCTTAAGAGCAAGGTTTAAGAGAGGAGACAGAAGCAGAGGTGACCAAGTTCCATAGAATGCCAGTCTAGCCAAAATCATAGAGAATGCCAACAAAGTGAAACAGACTTCTTTTGAAGAAGGAGAGATTTAGGTTAGATTTTAGGAAAGACCTTGGCTAGTACCGAGCTTTGGTGTGTGCAGGGTCCTTTCACTGGAGAATGTTGGGAGTGGGAGAGAGACCAGCATCTGAGAGAAGTTCATGCAAGTTCAGTCCAGTCAAGGATCGAACTAGGTGACTCAAGAGACCCCTCCAGGCCAGGATTTTAAAGTTCCATTTTCTTCTTGGCTCACTGAGTACATTTTCCAAACCATAATTGGGATATGTGATCTCAAATGACTTTTTTTCCCCAAACCGCTTACAAGTCTGAGAGATGCAGATACAGCCACTGAAATACTAGTATTTGCAAGCTGCTGCCACAAGTAATGGAAATGGAGAGACCCCGTGTTTGGAATCATGACTCTGCCTGTTTTTCTGAGGGCCTGGTCTCGTGGCAGCCTTGGTCAACGCAGAGCAACCGCAACTGGGCTGAGCCCAGATTCAAGACACTGGGGCCGTATCTTCAGGATCTTGCGAGTTGGGTTTTGGTCTATGGATCTGCCTGGCAGGCACCCAGAGGACTGATTCCTGGAGCAGATCCTTAGAGAATAAAGAACAGCATTATACCCACCTTGAAAGAACCCTGATCTGCTGGGAAGGTCAGGACAGACACACAGGGAGCCTGTAGAACTTAAGTCAGTTCTGGAATTTTGAGTTCATCTGCAGGAGGCAGGTTGTGGTTAAACCAGAACTGATCCCTTTCTGACTTTGGAGAAGATCATATTATTGTCTGTATTTTGTTTTATTGTTACTGCTGTCATAGGAAGGAGTTCTGTTGAAAATAAAACTCTCCCTCCCTTTGCACCTGCAAACGTGATGGCTCTCAGAGTCAAAGTAACTAGGCATTGGTTGAAGCCTTTATCACAGAAAATCTACATGCTCTTTGAGCCCATATAACTCTGGGCTTTGGGGGGACTCAGCAGGGGAGGGGGAGATGTGCTGTCCCCGACCCTGCGTGGCGGCTGGCCGGTGCTGGGCAGATCTGGGAGGGGTGCCTGCCACAGAGAGTGTGGGTGAGCCGTGGGCAGGTCCAGCTGCTCATCTGCACCCTCTCCACCCTGTCTGTCCCTGCCCAGCCCATGAATGCCACCTCTGCCTTTGGCCCCAACCTGCGCTACATTGTCAAGTGGCGGCGGAGAGAGACTCGGGAGGCCTGGAACAACGTCACGGTGTGGGGCTCTCGCTATGTGGTGACTCAGACCCCTGTCTATGTGCCCTATGAGATCCGAGTCCAGGCTGAAAACGACTTTGGGAAGGGCCCTGAGCCAGACACTGTCATTGGTTACTCCGGAGAAGATTGTGAGTACCCTCCCCCATCGTCCCAGGACTCTCATGGCTAGGAACCTTGGGTGTGTTGTGGGAGGACAATAAGTCCCCAGGAAAGAGAAATCCCCTACGGTGACTGAGAGCAGACTGGTACCTGACAACGTCAGGAGTGGACATATTATCATCAGAACACTAGTTAGAATCACTGCATGTCATCACCAAGTCCAGTACTCTCACTTCACGGATGTGAAAACTGAGGCCCCGAAAGGAAAACCCTTGCCAGTACTGCGTAATAGTAAACATCAGGCTTGAACATAGAGCCCAGGTCTTTGGATCCCCCAGGCAGACAACCTACTGCTAAGCCATGCTGGTGCCAAGAAAGACTTCAAGACTACCCATCCCAAAGAGCTATAATTAGAACGCAGCTCCACAGGAGGCAGGGTCACAGGCCAGACTCCTCCCACGGTCTCCCCAGGGGAAACCTTGAGGGGTGTAGAAGGTCTGCAGGGCACCAGACCGGAATGTCCCAGACCAGCCACCTGCCAGCATTCCTGGTGCTGCTCCAAGCTCTTGGAATTGAGCATAAAAAGAGAAGTTCTTTGGAATCTGGCACTGGGTGAATCAACAAGAATCAGGACATATATGTGGAAGTATGTGCCTGGCTTCCCAGATGCTGGTGGCTTCTCCGTCCCTGGCACATCCACCCCACCGTCTGCTAAGCAAAGCAGGAGGGTCGGTGGAGTGCCCTCCTGGCGAGCCAGGCCATATTGGCTGTGGGTCTGGTCTAAGAGGAGATCATGTAGGTGGAGGGGGTGAGCAGAAGGAAGGGAGGGGTGGACTCAGAAGGGGCAGTGCTAGGGTCAAGGGCGGGGCCAGTGGTGCTCATAATGGTGAGATGGTAAGAAGCAAGGGCTGAGCCTGGGCCCGTGTTCCTGGAGATGACTGTGGACTGGACCTGTGTGGGAGATAAGCAGAGGGGTCAGCAGGCCCACTGTCCATCCCACTCCTTAACTCCATGGTGGCAGACATTTCTGGACAGGAGCCCAGTGGTGACTTCTGGGTGGTAAGTGTGGAAGGGGAGCCTCTGGTCATGGACTTCATGGACCGCCCATGGTTTCCGTCTGCCCCTGCAGCGTGTGCTCTGATGGATTAGAGGGGATGGGGCAGAACTGCTTTTACAGCAGAGTCGAGAAAAGGGGGCAAGAATCAGCGATGGGGAGGGAGTGGCCTTCCCTTTCCAGGTAGTTGCAGGGTCAGAATCCCTTCCTGAACTAAGTTAGCACATCTTCAACCTGTGGGTACTGTTTCTGCCAGGTCTTAGCAGGACACAGATGTTTATGATGTGTGAACAGGGTTAGTGAGAAAACAGCAAGACGTGGTGACCTCCTGAGGGCTAGCAACAGCCAGAAGCAACTACCCCACTCTGAGCCTCGATGGGGCAGAGCCCCGGTGAGTCATCACAACCCTCTGGGGCCACCCTCAGGAGCCGTGGCCTCAGAGAGAAGAGTGTAGCACTGTCAACCTGCAGCCCAGCAAAGAGGAAGCCCTGGGATCTGTTGGCACCTCTCATTGGCCAAAACCATCCGGAGGCCAGCAGATATAGTGCAGAGGGGGCAGCCTCCCAGGACACGGAGCAGAGTGGGGAAGGGTAGAGAATGGAATGGAGGGGCAGGTAGGAACTACCCAGCACAAGATGGTAGCAAATAACTGCCCTCTAAATGGAGTCCCTCCCGCCCTTTTGTCCCAAGCCTTCCCCCACTCCTCCAGATTGTCTGATGGAGGAGATATAGCCCCTGCCCGCATGGAGTACCCAGTGTCCAGAGTGGAGTGGAGGTACAGGCCAGCAGAGAACAAGTCAGAGGGGACCCTAGAGTCCAGGGGCCAGCCCTGCCTGCATAACCAGTTCTCTGTCCCAACACGTTGCAGATCCCAGGACTGCACCCACTGAAGTTAAAGTCCGAGTCACGAACAGCACAGCCATCAGCCTTCAGTGGAACCGCGTCTACCCCGACACGGTCCAGGGCCAGCTCAGAGAGTACCGAGTGAGCCAGCCTGCTCTTGACTCTGCCTAACCACCCAGCTCACTAACCAGGGCAAGAGAGTAGCAGATGCGGGGAATGAGATATTTGGAAGGGGTCCTAGAGATATTTATTGGATCCAGAGTTGATTCAAGAAGATGATGCCTAGGGTTAGCTGTTCAAAAATATTCCCAGAAAAAAATATGTAAGGGTACTTCAAAAAGTTCATGGACAAATGGAATTAAAAGATACTATGAATCATTCCATGAACTTTAGGAAGACCCCTCGTATATTCCCTGACATGTCCTGCAACAGATATGCTGAGAGATTCTGCTCAAAAAATCATGGGAAAGGGGGGGGGGCTGGGTTGGCATCGCACAGTTCACGGTGTTTGTGATACGAGTGCGTGGCAGCACGTGTTGCAGCGCCACTGAACTGCTCCCCCACCTCTCCCGATGGTCCCTGCTGGGCTGCTTGCCTCACCTGGTCTGGTTCATAAAGCTACAACTAACAGGCAAAGCCACTGAAAGGGTGCAGACGCCCTCCCTGTTGTCGCAGCCAACTTCAGATTACCCAGCCCAGGATTATCAAGGCCCGTGGCTTCTCCTGGCCCTCCCTGCCCATGAGCAGTTTCTGCTCAGTCCTCTCCCCTGTTGAAAGGGTGAGCTGCGATGGAAAGAAGGGAGAGAACACCAGGACATCCAGGACTCTCCCTTTTATGAGTAGCTCTGTTAAAAGTTGGCTGAGAAGTGAGGGAGGCTGTCACTGTGGTTAATGCAAGTTGTGTGTTGTAAGAAGTCATCGATAGTTGGCTGAAGGACAGTTGGGGGCAGAATGAGGGGGCCAGTCTCTTCTTGGGAAATGAATTTGGCCAGTGGGGAAAGGGAGGCAAGATGAGGTGTACACTTGAATGAGCTGTTCCCCAGCAGTTGACTTGCACCCTTAACCTACTTGCTTGAAGATTTTTCTGGCTAAAGCTCCCATCAGGTCCCCTCCAAGTCTGGACTCTTCCTTACCTTGCCATGGGTGGCCTGGGTGACGCTGGTGTCACAGCCTGACCTGTGGCTTCTTACCCACTGCTAATCAGACCTCACGTTGCAAACTCATGCACTGTGCCCTGTGACACCACCACCTTCCATAGCCATCCTGTCCCATCCCAGCTCTGCCACCACACAGCCTGGCGTCTCACTGACTGGACATGTGACTGTCACTTGGACATGTGTCTATCTCATTCCTAAAGGTCTTCAAACAGAAAAGAAACCATTTGACTTCAAAGGATTAAATCAACCCTTTCTCATATTCAGACTTCTGGGGGTAACCTGCTACTTTCCAACTCCTGTCAGCTGCCAATCTAAACCATACTAATCTAACTCAATGGGATGTGGTCTTTGAGCACAGAGTGGAGCTTTCCAGGCTGGGACCCTTGGCTTGTATTTGTGGTCATGGCACGGACTCCCTGAGCAACCTGTTACCCACCTTGGATATAAGTCTCATGATGGAACAGCTTAGATGTAAGTTTAGCCAACTTGCATGTCCCCAGAGGTGGCATGGCTCAGAAAATGATGAAACCAAAATCCCTATTTCTTGTTTGACATAAATTCATATTCACCAGAGGCTAATGAATGGGGACTCTAAGGCTGCTCCCCCAGCCCTGTGTGGGACTGATGATGTCATTTGGTACTTGGAGCCTGAAGCAAGCACAGGGAAGACCAGTCACTACTGCCACCACTAACAACTAACCCAGCTCTGCCTGCCTGACCACTCACCAGCCTGCCTCTGTCCCGAAGGCCTACTACTGGAGGGAGAGCAGCTTGCTGAAGAACCTGTGGGTGTCTCAGAAGAGACAGCAAGCCAGCTTCCCTGGTGACCGCCTCCGTGGCGTGGTGTCCCGCCTCTTCCCCTACAGCAACTACAAGCTGGAGATGGTTGTGGTCAATGGGAGAGGCGATGGGCCTCGCAGTGAAACCAAGGAGTTCACCACCCCGGAAGGAGGTAGGTCTGGCCCGCAGCTCTGCAGGGTGGGCAGGACAAGGGTGGCACACACCAGAGGGCCTGGAGCAGCTCCGGCATGGCTCAGCATGGACGGCACAAGGCGACCTCGAGGCCTCAAGGAGCAGATGACCTGCAAGCCAAGTGGCTCCCGCAATTCCTGCAGAGGCTCCATCACCACCGTGACCTGGCCGGACAGGAGGTTGTATCTCAAGAGAAGACCTATGCAGTCGGCTGACATAATCTCATCCTGACCACCTGGAGCCATCTGATTTGTTTACCTGCACCTAAGACCGTCACGGTTCTTGTCCTGCGTTACCCAGCAGAGTTCACTGAGATAGTCGATGTGTGCGTGGGGGGAGGGGTGGCTCTGCAGAGGATGCCCAGGTGTGGCCCCTGCCTTCTGCAGGTGTGTGGTCGATCCAGTCCTGGGGGTGCAGATGCCTGCAGAGTTCCCGGTTCATCTCTGTGGTCTTGCCCATCCTCTTTGATCTGCTTTACCCTCTTCTGCTTCTCCTCCCTCCCTTCTTAATGTTATTTTCCCCATTTCTCTTCTTCCCTTCCTCCTTTCTTCTCTCCTTTGTTCTTCCCTCTTGTTTTCTTTATTCCTGTCTCTCCCTCCTCCTGGGTTTGGTTTCCATCGTCAGTCCCTCCCCATCACTCCTGCCCTGCCCAGCCTTTCCAGGTCAACCATCCTGGTTTCTTTCCTCTCACCCCTGAACCCAGCATTCTCAGCTCAGAAGCCTGGGCTGCTGCCCAGACCCAGTGGTGAAGATCCTTGTCTGAGGACGGGGAACTGCAGCCTCTGTACAAAACAGCTAGAAGTGGTCCCTGCCTAGGAATGGCTCTGCCCAGTTTGGAGGTATCTTTGCAGGATCAGAGCCTAATGTGTGCTGAATCCAGGGTAATTTCTAAAGGACAACGGGATTTACTTCTTCCCCGTTTAAACAGCACAGTCTGAGCCAGGCTTGTCCTCAATGCTGGGGAAAATGACGTCCTGGACGGGCAGTGAGCTCTTGCCCCTCACGTTCTCCCAGGTTCTGGTTCAGCAGCATCCAGCACGGGGTTTGCCCAGAGGTCAATGCCTTCATACTTGTGCTTTGTTTTTTGTGTTTTCCTCATCCTCCCCGGCCCCCACCTCTCCCTCTCATCACCCCTGCTCTCTCCTCCTTCCCCAAGTACCCAGTGCCCCCAGGCGTCTCCGAGTCCGGCAGCCCAACCTGGAGACAGTCAACCTGGAGTGGGATCACCCGGAACACCCCAATGGGATCCTGATCGGATACACTCTCAAATACGTGGCCTGTACGTTCTGCCTTCTCTTTCTCTTAGATAATCTGGGAGTCAAAACCCCGTTCTTACCACTTTTCCTAAGGAGTCGAGGTGGAAAGCTGATGGGTGCGGAGGGCATTGTGGAGGGATGGAGAGGCTAAGGGAAAAGTTCCCCATAGGGTTAGGGGAGGCAGGTGAGACCCGATCCCTTCTCTCCTGACACACTGCCGCCTGCAGGGAGCTTGTAGTCTGACGGGCGGGACCAAGGGAACTCCTCCATGAGGGAGACAACCCCGGCCTTTAGGGATCTTATAGTTTTCAATACCTACAAGTCTAGGAGAGACAGTTCCTCACCCAGTGGCAGTTCCATCTGATGGGGCAGACAGTATAAACACGGGAGTCCATAGACAGTCAGGAGACACCTTAACAAGGTGTCATTTATGATAAGGCAGCTGTATGTAGAGTTGCCAAGTAACTGTGGTGTGACTCAGGTCAGGAGCCTAGCTTAGGAAGATCTCACCTCAAGACCTCAGCATCACCATGCAGGGACAGGAGTGTCATTACATTTGAAAAGCTTTAAGCCTTCTAAAGTAGGTGCGTGCGGTACCTCACTGGGAAGCTGAAAAGGTCAGTTTTTGTGTTGTTAACAATTTTAATTGCCAACCCGGTGCTTGTATGCTGTTCTGAATCATCTCTTGACCTGACCCTTCGCTCTTTGAGGTATACTGAATAGACCCTTTATGAAGGAGGCAGTAATAATGAAAAACCCTAGGTTTTGCCCTAGTTCTGTTTGAAAGGAAAAAAGAAATTCAAGAGTTTTGTCCTTGTTGAAAGGGCTTGGGAATTATAAACTGAATCTTTGCTGTGAGCTAGAAACAATGGGATCAGTGGAGAAGTATTAGCCCTGCGGTATAATCACAGAGCTGAGAGGGAGTCCTTGCCTAGCGCTCTGGCTGTGAACCAAGCCTTGAAGATCACCAGGCAGGTGCCACCGTTTCCCTTTCCGACAAAGTCAAGAAGGCGTTCTCTTTCCAGCTGCAGATTATATAACCCATTGCGGTAAACACTGCTGAAGTTCAATTCCACTTACCTGTCTCTCCCCAGTTAATGGAACCAAAGTAGGAAAGCAGATAGTGGAGAACTTCTCTCCCAATCAGACCAAGTTCACGATGCAGAGAGCAGACCCTGTGTCACGCTACCGCTTTACCCTCAGCGCCAGGACACAGGTGGGCTCTGGGGAAGCAGTCACAGAGGAGTCACCGGCACCCCCCAATGAAGGTAGGTAACTGGTGGCAGCCCCTGGGGTGAAAGGGCCCAGCTAATTCAGATGCCCAGAGAAACACACAGAGAGCTGGACCTGGCCTCCTGGGATGGAGAGGGAGTGAGGCTGCCAGCCCTCAAGCCCTCAGCGGGAGAGAGCCATCTTACGTGCGGAGAGGTAGGTGCTGCTGTTACATCCGGGAGACTCAGGTCTCCCAAGGCTGTCGCAGGCAGGCCTGGGTCCCTGCTTGACTCGCTCAGCTACTTAACATCTGTCACCTTTCCTTTCTGTAGAGGAACAAGGACAAGAGCACAAGTT
This sequence comes from Cynocephalus volans, assembly GCF_027409185.1. Classification (NCBI taxonomy): domain Eukaryota; kingdom Metazoa; phylum Chordata; class Mammalia; order Dermoptera; family Cynocephalidae; genus Cynocephalus; species Cynocephalus volans. The sequence continues at coordinate 120,427,629 of NC_084470.1, read as the reverse complement.
GGGAGAAGATCAGGGAAATCATGTTGGAAGTAAATATGCTAACGAGCTCCAAAGAACAGTGGAAGTGTCGGCCTATTGAGGCAGGCAGGAATATTATTGAGAGTGCCCCGTGAGAGCTCTGGGGACAACCCTTCTTTTCCCAAGGTCATGTGGGGCTAAGGCTGTAGAGGAAACAGCTATGATTGAAGCTGCTTGCCAGGATCACGAGGAGAGCAGGGAATGTGGTCCCTCCTGACAGCCTGAATTGGATGGGGTGGCAGGCTATGGAGAGGAGGGGGAATTGGGAAACACCCTTTGCCGAGCCAGCTTCACAGAGAATGAGCAAATTCATCCCCTGGGTCCTGGCACCTTGCAGCAGCCTGGCGTCCCTCACTGGCACTGCCCCTGCCTGAGCTCTCCACTAGAGGGGGCTCCAGGCTCACCCGCACACGCGCTGGCTTCAGCGGGAACTGCTCGAGACTCTCCAGAGGTACAGTGGTCCACTCGACAGCCGTTTCTTGAGTACCCGCAATGTGAATGCCGAGCACTGTGCTAAAAATGAGATACAAAGCTAATAAGCTCGCACTGTCCAGCAGGAGACACCCCAAGAATATCTAATCATATGTCTAAGTGAAGGGAGTGCAGTGGCCGGGCAGAGGAGGGGGATTAGTTCTGCAGGGGAAGACTCCAAGATGTGATGTGAGTAGGCGTCCTTGAGGCTGATGAGTTTTCTAGTGCTTTCCGCAGGAGGCTCAGGTCCTGTGGCCTGATCGTGGCCCCAGTGGGGTCTCCTGAGCACCTCCCCCACCCCCATCCCAGGAGGGATGCAATGTTCCCTTTGCTGGGGCTGCCAGACCCTGCTGCCTCACCCAGGCGCCCAATGCAGCTTCGTAAGCTGCCCCGCACCGCCCCACAGCCCACCCTCCCTGGCCAGCACTGAGGCTGGGGAGAGGGGCCGGCAGAAGCTGGGAAAGGCTGGCAGTCTTATCCACGTCCCTCTCTGGTCTTGTAAAACAGGAGCAAGTCACACCACAAGCTCCCGCTCCTGGTGTTCCCAACCCCCCGCTCCTGGTGTTCCCAACCCCCTCAGCACTCGGGAAGTTATTAGGGTCAGGGGACTTTGGGTAAATGGCGGATGTGTGCCTGTTATCAAAGGCCGGGCCAGGCCATCATGCACTTTTCTGATTACTCAGTTCTGAAAGGAGATATATGAGGAGAACCTCTTCTCCCTCCCAATACAGAACAGATAAAGCCCCATTGTCCAACCCCAGTGACCACCACAGAGAACATTCTACAGCCCCAGGGGACAAGAGGTCAAAGAGAGACTTTCTTCTCAACCTAGGGATTTGCAAAAAATTCAGGAATTCCTTTGAGGGCTCTCAATCCACGCTTGGGTTTCTAATTTCATAAAGTACCGCTGGTGCGAAAGAATTGGGGCTGCCAAATGCCATGACGGACTTCAGGGCTCCAGTCCTTCAAAAGTCCTGTGCCTTCCAAGGCTGAGACAGCATGGGGGAAGTTTCAGCCAAACATGCGCCCCCTCTCCTGAACTATCCCAGCAGTATATGGCATCTTCCCCCTAAGACACAGGAACCATCCTTTTGACTAGGGTTGGAGTCCTCCTCCTATACCACCTACATCTATACCTTATGCCCTCAATTCCTGGCATCTTGGAGGGTCACCCAGCCAACTTCATAAAGATCATCCCAACCCAGCCAGGGCAGGACATGCCCTTGAGGAAAGAACTGGGAATGTAGGGCTCTGAGTGGACTGTTCGTGCTGCCTCCTGTTAGATGACCAGTCCTTGAGTAGAGGTAGAAACAATGTACAGAAAGGTCTCCAAGACCCAGGTAGAAAGATTTCTGTAGGAACACCCCTGACCCCAGTAGAGTTGACTGTGACCCCTGAATGCCAGTTGGCATCCTCAGGGCAGCAGCCAGCACCTGGCCACACCGTCTGAGTCAGGTTTGAGCTGGAACCTTCTATGCCTGCTTGTCCTGTGGTTTCACCTATGCTCTGTTTTCTCTTCCCTCTCTTGTCCTTTCTCCCTCTCTCTGGCCATCTTGGGCGCTGTGTTCTGAAGCTACTCCAACCGCAGGTACTGTACCAGCTGCGGAGGTAATGGGCATGGTGTGGGGCAGTGCAGGTGGAGCTCACCCACCAGGGCGGAGACGGAGGGAGAGTCCCGGCTGAAGCATGCTCCAACTCACCCTTTCAGTGGTTGGGAAGCCAGATTGTCAGGATGTGTGTGGAGCATGGGACCAGAGGAGTTCCAGCACATTCTCCCCCTTCACTTGTTCTCGGCCCCTGCTGAGAAGGAGGGTGGCTTAGAAGAGGCCCCACACACAGGCGCCAGCCCCGCTCGCTGGAGCTGCAGTTTTTGCTTGCGCTGAGTGATTACTTCCCATGAACCACTGAGCCCTTGCTAGGCTTGACATCTCAGAGCCCAAAGAGCGTGTCCACAGCCTTTGGGCGGCCAGCTGTGGCCCTAAAAGGATGCTGTAGTGGGAGTGGAGCAGCCGGCTCTTGGCTCCGGGTCAGGCTACCACCCCCTGAAAGGGTGACCGCACTGTGCATGCTGGCCTTGCATGCTGCATGGGGGCCCGACACCAGCTCTGCCAGCGACTGTGGCTTCTGCTCAGTGAGAACGAGCCAGCATGTCCTTGGGTAGGACCAGGTGCTCCAGGACCTGGAGTCTCAGTTGGGTGCCATGGGATGATTATCCCCTCACTCCTCAGAATTTCAGCTTCTCAAAGTTGTTAGGGTTAAGGACAGTCTCCACTGTGGGGGTCTTGGAGGTAGATCTGTAGCAGAAGCAGGGAGCTGGGCAGGCAAGGTCCTGGCTTAGGAAATGACCTGATATCTAAGTTTCTCCTCTCTAGTCCTCATGTCATGCATTTGAGGGCCGTCAAAGGACTCTTCACCACAGAGGGTTTGCCCCCAAGCTGGAGAAACTAGGTGGGGGACCCCACGCAAGGGGTGCCCAGGGTATCTTTTCCAGCCTTCCTCTGAGTCTGAATGGCATCAGGTGGGACATAAGAACAGGGCTAACCCTGCAGAGCAAAGGCCATGAGCGAGGGTCCACCAGAGCCTCCTTCCACTCTGGGCAGCTGGGTGAGAATAGAGATCCAGGCAAGGCATCGCGACGAGGCTGCCACCTTACCCAATCTGCTTTGCTCCCATCTTCGCTCATTTGTCTCCCACCCCCACTCTAGGTTAATTCTGTTTCTGTTGCGCGCCCTGCCTCCTTCAGTGTGCGTGTGTTTTGCCAGCAGGTCTGCAGTGGCAAGCTGCCATCCTCCTTCCCTCCCACAGGCCTCTCCACCACCCCTGCCCCAGACAACCCAGGCCAGCCAGGCCCAGTGCCTCCCCAGGGTCTGAACCCCCCTCTGCTGGGATGTGAGGCAGAGAGGTTGTTCTGGGCCTGGGGACCAGGGAGAGAACCATCCTTGCCACACTGGGGTTTTTCCTGACTTCCTGACCCACATTTACATGAGTCCCTCCTGTGACTGTTGTAGCAAGTACTCAGGGTGGTCTGTGCGGGCCTAGTGAAGACAGAAGAGGGTCTCAGGGAGAGCACCAGGCGAATCAGCTAGAAGCTCATTGCTAAAGCAGCTCCCCATCCACCTCCCCCATTCTGGCACCCTGAGACCCAAGCCAGGTGGGTCTGGCAGTGGGGAGTCTGCCTTGTACAGTGGGCATCTGTGCCGGTCTGTGCTGCCCCTCTTGTGAGTGGCAATTGTGAGGGGGATGAGAGGCTTCGTTCCAAACACCCCACTGCCTACTTCCCATTTAGAACATATCCAAACTCACAATGTAACGCAGAATGCACTCAGGCTCTCTGTCCATCAGTCAATCGTTTCCTAGGCTCCAGCTTCCGTGTGACATGGCAGCAGAGGCAGACTGTGCTTTTTTGCAAATGAGATATGCTGATAGTGTCAGCTGTCCTCAGCTTTAAAGGCGTCAGAGCCTTCTGCACAACCTGCAGGTGCCAAGCTACGGGGCTCAGGTTCCACATTTTTAACATGGGCCCAGCATCCAGCTCCTGCTCTCTTCCCCTCTCATCCTCTCCAAACCTGGGCACTTTTTCCCCAAACTGAGCTGTCCGTGTCTCACCTAGTGAAGATAATCCCTCTCGTCCACCTGTACCAGCCATCTCTTAGGATTGCTACCCATCTGTCTGACAATCTGTGATTTGGCCAGGATAGAAATGCACCATGTGGACATTTTTGGACTGAACCTTCCACCTTGGAATGTCTGGAGACTGCTGTCCTCATCTTTGACCCCTCAGCTCAGATCTCCTGATAGGTGCCCAGCTCCATGGCAGGTTGTGGGGACAGAAAGGTGAATGTGGTGTGTTATCTCTTCAGTTTTCTCATCCTCCTACATGGTGCTCCCTGAATCTCTGGTGGCAAACCCTCGGCTGTGGCTGGGGTGCCCTTCCAAGTGTACATCAGGCAGCCCGTGAGGTCGACACTGCCTTCTGGTAGGGGCCATGTGCTTCCAGCCCGAGCCCACCCTAGATCACCCTTAGGTAATGGAGGGTCCCTGCCCCCTCCTCTCAGCTGCCAGGCTGGTGGTCTTCACCGACCACGGACCAGGATTGTTCCCAAACCCATAATTCCTGTTGTGGCTAGACATGACATCCTAGCCCAGGAGTGTGTCTGCCTAGCCTGAGGTCCACTCTGTTTACAAGCCTCACTCCTGGGCTTTACTGCCCTTCTCTACTCTCCCCCAACTCAGCCCCAGGGGTTGACATCATCTGAATCTCCTTTGACCCGAGTAGTGGATGGTTTTCCCTGTGAAAATCTTCTCTTCCCCACCTGTACTCGCCCTCTGACGACTCACTCACCTGACTGCTCTGTGCTTTCCCTCAGAGCCTTTTCTTCTTGCCTCTGCCCACCCCCATCTCATTGTTGGTCATGTCCAGCCTTAGGACAATAGACACAGCTAATGAGTGGGTCAGAGCATTGATTTGCCAGCTGAGGTGGTATCCTCCATGTAACTCTGATGGCGGGTGCCTGGGGAGCCCACCTGGGAAGTGACTCCTCTCACCTCCTGCTCCCTCGCCCTAATATCCTGAGACTATTGTCTCAGAGAGAAAGCATCTAGGTAGCCATCATCAGAGAGAAACACTTTCTTCCTGCCACACTTGGCAGAAGTGACCATCAGAGGAAGGGACGTGATGGTGTGGAAGGGTCCTCAGAGTCATTTCCTATGCTTGTCTCCGACCAGTGGGGCTGGGTGAGAAACACACTCTAACTGGCCTCTCTCAGCATCTCTGTCCCTAGGGATGCTCACCGGAATGCCCTGGGAAGATGGGGGCCTGGCTGTGGGTGTGAGTGTGTGTGTCTCTGCTTGTGCAAGGGCTAAGGGCCACGGGCCCCGTGAGAACTGTATAGCTTTGCGGAAGGTGACTTGGATTTGGAGGCTGGGGAATGTAACCACTACCTGTAGGAAGGGAAGCCTGGGTCCCTGCACTGCACTGCATGGAGTGATTCAAGTTGAAAGAGAGTGTTTTCTACTGATGGCTTTTAAGTAGTCATGGGAAAGGGGGCACTGTGAACATTTCATTTGCCAGAAATTATTAGAAAATATACTATTGATAGGGAACTCAATCAGAGCAATCCTGTCCAGATTTGACAGAATAGCCTCTCCAGGTTCCAGCAGCACAGAGCAGCAGGAAGTACCCATGTGTGTCCGTGGCCACGGGAGCTACAGAGATCAGGCCTAGGAGAAAGCTGACCTTTGCCTCGTGGGTCTCTTGGGCTTTTCCATGTGTATGTGCGTCTGTCTGTCTGTCTGTCTTAGTGGATGGGATGTGTAAGTTCCCTCATGCTGAGTATTTATAGTACTGAAATTACATTCCAGGCCTTGGGCTACCTTGGACTGAATACATCCCTAAATAAAGAATATGAGAGGGATATCTGTCCTCCCCACCCCCACCCCCCATGCCTTCCTGATGTCTTTAAGTTTACTGGGGTTTGGAGAATATAGCACTGTCAGCTTTGAACTTGTCCAGGAATCTCTGGAATGTATGGGGCATAGTCAGCTGCCCAGTGTGACTTCTTGGTCAGCACCCTCAGGGCCCAGTATACCTCTGATCTTACAAGTAGGGAAGCGGCTGGAACCCCAGGAACATTCCCTCCTTTTCCACAGGGGACTTGTAATATTGGCAGCCCAGAGGAATGAAAGGGCTTTTGTTGGTTGGACTCTGGTCAAGAAGGCAATTCTGTCTCTGGCTTTCCTAGCCTCCTTCTGGAGGCAGTGGGTGAGGGGCAGGGCTTGGCAGGCTGGGGATATAATTTTCCTGAACTTCTGTAGATTTGAATCACGGTTGGATGTCACTGTTCCTTGGGAGTTACAGAGTTACCTGCTTATGTCTTAAGGTCCCTGCCTACTGTCCCATTAGCATCAACACTAGAAAGCAAACTGTGGTCAGATCATTGGAAGTGAATTGCAAGGAGGAGAGGTAGCTCTGTGTCTCTCCAATTTTCCCCATCATTCTCACACTCTGAGCTTTAGCAAATACTGGAACTGCGGGGCAAGGGTAGGGTAGCCCTTTGTTAGCTTCCATGACCCTTCTACAGAAGGAAAGAGGACCTGTGCAAAAGTTGTCACATATGTAGTCTTAGCCCTCCCAGGGCTGACTGATGTCAAAGGGTAGCTTTGTATGGGAGATGGGGGACGTGAGAGGGGTAGCCCAGATATGAACCACCCTGTGCCCCAGATGAAAATTTAAGCAAGAAAGAAGCCCAGCATGTGTTTCATTCACAGCTGGGATTTCTGTGCTGAGAAGACAGTGCTACCGAGCACAGGCCACACTGGTTCCATTAGTGCCCTTCCCATGTTCTAATATGAACAGAAAGGACTTGGGGTGCCTGGACCCCAAATTTCTTAGAAGGCAGTTTTAGAATTCAGGATGGATTGGGGTAATTGCAGGAAGGGCCATGATTGGGCAGAAAAAGGAGAGGGATGAGAGGCACGGGGAAGAAACAAGAAAAGTAAGACTCGGAGCAGGCAGGGCGAGCCACAGACTTGCAAGGCCACGTCACAGAGTGGGGGTTGTTATCTCTCTGTCATTGGTTCTGGGTGGCTATTTGAACTCAGACAGGTGTGACAAAGGCTGATTTTGGAGAGAATAGTTGGGAATGGTAGGCTGCCCTGTGGCGCTGCAGGACAGGGCCTAGCCACCTGCCCACCCCTGAGGCTGGGGCTCCAGGGCTGGACCCAGCTGGTGCCACTTGGGCTTGTCTGGGTGGTGCTTGGCCCAGGATTCCATGCAGTCCCTGGGTCTGAGCGATTCAGTGTGCGTTCCCTCTTCATCCTCATCCTCGCCCGTGGCTGGGTGCATGCGGGTGCTTTGAGCCACACAGACCATGAGAAGAAAATGAAACACACACGGGCTTCATTCTCTTCCTTTCCCATGGTTGTGTTTACTTTCCTGTGATCCATCTGATCCAGTCCATTATCCTTGGAGAGGCTTCTGATTACTGGGCTTGACCTCCTCACCGGGCTGCCTGCCGTGCACGCGGGGGCCGTGTGTCCGGGCTGGGCACAGCCAAACCAAGCAGACTCGGCTGTTTTACATTTCCCTCTCAGCTCCTCCCACACTGCCCCCGACTACCGTGGGTGCGACGGGCGCTGTGAGCAGTACTGATGCTACTGCCATTGCAGCCACCACCGAAGCCACAACAGTCCCAATCATCCCAACTGTCGCACCTACCACCATCGCCACCACCACCGTCGCCACAACTACTACAACCACTGCCGCCACCACCACCACGGAGAGTCCTCCCACCACCACCTCCAGGACTAAGATATACGAATCTGGTACTGCGCATTGCCCGTGCTCCCCATCCCCTCCTGGCCCACCTCCCCCCAGTCTCAAGAGACGATCCCACAGGTTCCCCAGATAGTGGTGGGGTCTGCAGTGGTGTTAACCAACAACTCCCTTTGTTTCTGCTTTGGAAACACCCATGACTGGACTCTCAGTCTGGTAGCCTAGAGGCCCCGAGCCCCCCCGCCCCCCACGCACACATGCTCCTTGGGTGGTCCTCCTCATCCTAGCGTCACATACTTGCTTGTTCTTTAACAGAGGGCCAAGCTTCTCAGGCAGGACCCCCAGGTCCCACGTGGTAGGGCTGCCTCCAAATCCGTACTGAGCAGTCAGCTCAGGGCTGAGCACTCTGGAAGGGAGGGCGTCTGAGGAGAAAAGGACCTGAACTCTACAACCGGCCTAAGAGAGCTTCCTGCTCCAGCCGTGTCTGTATCCAGCCTTGCAGGACAGAGGCTGAGGAGTGGGGAGTGGCTGGCCATGCCAGGCAACTCTGTTCCCAGACCCCCGCTCCATCCTTGCCCCTCGTCACCCAAGGAACACTTACCAGACTTTTAAAAAGTCAGAGCTTCCAGGAAACAGTATTGCCAAGGAGTCCCGTAATGCCCAAAGATGCTCTGTGGCTCTTCCCACTCATGTTGCCCATGTCCCCATATGCATGCGTGGAGAGGGAATCACAGCCATTCTCAGCGCCCCTGGTAAGAATTGGTCCAGGGCTGACCTGCTTAGCTGGGAGAATGTGCTGCTCCTACTTCATGCAGCCAGGCCAGAAAGCTCCATCCTTCCACATGAGGAGACCCCTGGGGAATGCAGAGATACTTCTAAGCATTGAGCATCAAACAGTCTTATTACCATCGAGGGAAGGGTCTCTAGCTTCCTGAGCCCACAGACCACCTGTAAAATAAGTGTGAGGCGGCTGGCAAGGCTGGCAGGAAGCACACAGAACTCTCCTCCAGCAGCCCTAGAACTGTAGGTGCAGTATCTAGAATTTAAATAACATGCACTTTAGGAAAAAAGTGGGCTGAGGAGAAACCTACTAGGCTATTAGAAGCTGCCCCCAGTGGTTTGGTGATTGGCATTCTCTGGGCCACAGTGAGGCATGTTTTTCCTTAAAGTGGGGCTTTGTGTCCTAAGAGTGCTTTGACTTCACAGAAAAGATGCACAAAGAATGAAGAAAGGGAGGGGATCTCGCTCCCCAGCAGAGCAGAGTTACCGGCCTTCTGCAAAGACTGGCCTTGCTGCCACAAGGGACTGGCCCCATGGACTCTCACACTCCAAGTTTCATCTGTCTCTGAAACAGTCCGGAGTCCTCAGCCATGTCCCTGATCTTATCTAGAGCTTGGGGACACCCCTCAAACATCCTCATTTCTCTTAACGCAGCAGAATGGCGCTGCCATGCACGATTTTTTTAATGAATTTTCATCTTTGTTATGTCTTACATCTTAGGACCAAATGTTTGATAAGTTTACTTTTTTCAGATTGAAATAGGCCTTTTTATTTGCCCTCTACTTGTCTTTTTCTCAGATTTCAAGGATACTCCTTAGTCCTTGCATTCCAGGAGTCAGTGGAACAATCCGTGCTTCCCTCACTTACCCTTTTTATTTTTATAGTCACTGACAGCTCATCTTCTTGGTCCTTCTTTTTGAACTTTCCAGTTCATCACTGGTTGTCATCTTGACCTCTATGGCAATGTCTTCCTCCAGCACCCAAATCTAAGTCATTTTGGTTTCCCATCACTTGACTTTTTCTAAAAGTGCCCAATATCCATTCCCTTTAAGACAGCCAAATTTGAATCAATCTTGTGTGGATGGCCAAATTGTTTAAACAAATTCTCTAGCTATTTACAGGGCCCAGAGCTAGGAAGAAGAAACTCGAGTCCCCAAATCATGATTTGAAACTCAAATCATGGCTAATCATAATTCTTTCCCATTGGCAAGAGCCATGAAATTCCAAGGAGCTGGGATTTGGGGTCACTTAAAACAGAAAGTACAATTGAAGCATCTGACAGATGAGTAAAGAAGCCTACTTTCTGCCCGCCCCCTAGAGAGCGCCCACCCCATGTGGAATGTCTGTCCTGGCCCCTCCTAACATGAAGCCTATTCACCTGGGGCAATCAGCACCTGACAAGACTGTAGTGGAGTAGGCACTTCTTTGAAGTGAAAACCAGGAGATCTTTTATCACTCCCCCAGCCCTGCAGACTCAGTCACTTGTCAAATAGATAATAAATGCACCACCAGTGTAGTCTATTCATTTATTTTTGACAAGTGAGTTGGTGACAGTACCCCCTTGCATGCTAATAAAATATACAGGAGCTACACTTGTAAAGTCTTTGAAATACAGTGCTTCATGCTACTACTCCACTATTAAATCTTTGCTGGGAAATGGGGTAATCAGACTACTGGGACTCTTGAAAAATGATTACATTTGAAGATTAGTGCCATTCCCCTGTATACAGGCCATGGTTTCAGACAGCACCACGGCTTTGATAGAGTATCTCCCAGCTCGTAGGAATTAGATAATTAATGTCCTCTGTGTTGTGTGGGGATCAAGCCTCACAAACTCTGTGGTGCTGAGAGGCCAAACAGAACAGGATTCTTCTGATGTCTGGACCAGAGGGTGGGTTGGTTGTCAAGGAGTTATCTTCTCTTGGTCCCACCTAGCTCATGAGAGGGAGAGGAAGAGTTTATACTGTCTCTACTTGGGACCCTGGGATTCTAGGCCCCAAGTCACCTTAGACACTCTGAGGCTGTTTTACACGTCATCCAGGCTTTCGCTGACCAAGAGCAATGCCAGGAGCTCTTCAGACCAGGATTACCATTCTCCTCCAGCTCCAGGAGCCCATTAAGGTTTTCCCATTTTGGTCCTGCTCTTCCTGCAAATCTCAACATGACTCTTGCTTGGTCTTTTTTTTCTTTTTTTTTTTTTGCGGGGTGCTGTGGGGGGTGCAGCTGGCCAGTGTGGGGATCCGAACCCTTGACCTTGGTGTTATAACACCATGTGCTAACCAACTGACCTAAGCAGCCAGACTCATTCGGCTTTTAAAGATAACCTCTCTCCTTCCTGTAGAACTTCCGTGGTTAAAGGAAAAGAGGCTGGCACATTCTCCTCCCCTCCCGCCCCCATCTGTATCCTGGCCACAGGGACTTTTTCCTGGCCCCTTTCCCTGTGCTATTCAAATTTATGACAAGGGATCTAAAAAGGGAATAAGCCCAGGTTAGAACCTCAAATGGCATGGATCAAAACCTACTCTTCCATTGCTAACTCCACCTGTGTGGACACACAGACACCCTCAGCGCCCTCTTACATACAAGTTCTCCCGACTACACCTGCTCGTCCCTGGACGGCGACCTCTGGCCTGGCCACCAAGTCTGCAGCTTGGAGCTCTGTTGGACCCTGTGCACAACCGTTCTGACTCTACCCTTTCCTAGCTGACCGTGTGTGTGCGTGTGCATGCACGTGTGTGTGTGCGCGCGTCTGTCTGTCCGTGTCTCTGGTGCTGCCTCCCTCCTCATCACTAACTCCTCTTCTAACCCGTCCACCAGCCCCTGACGAACAGTCCATATGGAACGTCACAGTGCTCCCCAACAGTAAATGGGCCAACATCACCTGGAAGCACAATTTCGGGCCAGGAACTGACTTTGTGGTTGAGTACATCGACAGTAAGCATTGCTATGTGGGGTGGTGGTGGCGGCAGCAGTGGGCAGTGTTAGATGCCATTAAAGAAATCCTGTGAACTCCCCCAGGCTCAGAGAGACCTTTTAGCCTGGCTTAATTATGGCTTAATGAAATCGATACGTGCTCAGTGGCGGCGGCAAGGTGGGAGGAGCAGGCTCTGGAAGAAGGAAGGGGGCTTCTGAAGCTATTAGAGAAGGTTGAGGGTTGCATGTGCTGCAGATGACCTGGGCCCTTAACCCATTTCCTGCTCACGCTGGGTTCTGAATGGCCCCAGCAGAGCCAACTCTCACCTCTGCATTAATCTCCTTAATTCAGACTCCCTATTTGCTGATGTCTCCACTAGACAAGCTGGGTCAGTTCACAGTCTTGGGCTTCAACTGTGCTTTGCTCACAGAGGAATGCCACTGGGCCACAGTCAGAGACACAGAACAGATGCATTTGTTTCAGAGAGCTGGTGGCTTGAGCTGAGCTGTTCACTGTTTACCAGATCTTGGGACCAAGGTTACAGATTGGTTAGTCTGCAGGGTGTAGTCACGATATCTACCTTCTCCTCTGAGTGAAGGCCCCTGTTCCTGCAGGGTCAAATTCACAATCCTGGCCTTTTTAGCATGTGCTGTAAACAATTAAGCCAACCAACCCAGCCAGAAAATCCACCTGGGCTAGCCTACCCGTAGGTCTCTTAGCCAAAAGCAAAGCAAACTCTTAGTTCTCTGTGGTTGGAGGAGGGGTTCACATCCACAGAATCTGGAATCCCCAGTTTGGTCCACACTTTTTCAGCTTCCTTCCACCCCCTTCCCCTACAGCCCAGACACAGGCACACACTTTTCCTGATGTGTGATTCACCACATGGCAAGAAACGAGAGGCCTCATCTCCAGTCCCCATGAGGGATGCTAACTAGCTTTCTGACCCTCACCAGAAAGATCCCACATGGGAAGTTAACCACTTCCAGGGCAACCGAGAGGCAGCTGACATGCTGAGAGTTTAAGTAGGTCATAATATGTTCAGCGCTAAGACCATGGTGAGGAAAGAGAACTTTAGGAGAGGGGGTGGTGTCCTCAGTTGGAAAGTCATTGTTTAAGGGAATTAGCACTGCATGGACGGGCATGGGGGAGCTGCCTGGTAACCTCCTGGTCTGCGTGCTGGACTGGACCCGCGGTCCCCTGGCCCCATCCCCCACCCTTTCTACCTTCGACAGGTGACCAGGAACCTAAGCACTGTCTCTCCTGCTCCTGGTGCCTGGCTCTAGGCTGACTGAGGTTTCTGTTCCCCAGGCAACCATACGAAAAAAACTGTCCCCGTTAAGGCCCAGGCCCAGCCCATACAGCTGACAGACCTCTATCCCGGGATGACATACACGTTGCGGGTTTATTCCCGGGACAACGAGGGCATCAGCAGTACCGTCATCACCTTTATGACCAGTACAGGTGAGAGGGGATCTGGCCTTGCCATCCCCTACAAGCATGGGGCATTTCTTTCTCATTCTCAGCTTCCTGCTTGTCTCTTCTCCTTGGATAGAAGACTCATCCCCACCCATTCCCCACCTTGCATGGCGTGTCTCAGCTCTTATTAGACGTCTGACTAAGGCTCCCAGGAAGCCAAGAGGAGCAAACGTGCATGCACAGTGCAGAGGAAACCGCGATCCTGACCCTGTAGGGCTGAGTGGGGATCAGAAGGATACAAAGGATGTGTAATGAGGACAGAGAGTGCTCGGCCCCTGGCTATGCCGGAAACAAAGGGGCTCAGTGTATGTGCAGACTTGGTTGCTCTGTGTGGGTCTGGGGGCTGCTGTAGAGTACACAGGGGCTTGTTTCGTCCATGTGGGATTAGGGACAGGGCCATCCCAGAGTTCTGACCCATAAATCTCCCCAGGAACCAAACCAAGGATCGGTGCATATGTTACTGCCTTGCCACCGTCATCTGTTATTAAAAATTCCAAAGTAGGTGATACAGCTTGTTTGGGACTTTGTTTTGATTAATTTTTGTCCCAAGTTTGTCTTGGCCTAACAGTAGGTGACTTTTTGTCATGCTGGGAGACGGGAAGATGCTGTCCGGTACTGGAGTAGTTCTGGCTCTACAGGGGCTCCAGGTCTGGATGGAGAATCATCTTCATTGTGCCAAACGAACAGGCCAGCTGGGGCTCAGTAAAGGTTATGAGGTTCAGAAGTCTCTCTGCTGGTAGGGGTGGCTGGCCATCGAGACTGTGAGGGCACCTGCTTGTCTGAGTGTTTGTGTATAGCTTTAAAATCAGACAGGTGGGCAGCCAAGTGGCCTGTATGCTAAGCCCTGGAGCTGAGGGTAAGGGTGGGGTAAGAGATTCAGAGAGAAAAGGGTCAATCCCTGCCCCTACGGATGTCCTAATCAGATGCAGGTTATTAGACACACAGGATAAGGGGGGAAGCCACCATGATTTATATGAACTTCTGAATGTTGACTTAAATACTCGTTACTCTTTCTGTGCCTGGCCTGGTGAGGCTGGTCCCGGCAGCATGCATCTTGGGAGTCACTGCCCATCTGTATCAGTGTCTCACCCACCACCCCTTCTAGTCTGGTCCCTCCTGGTCTGGTGTCCTGTCCTCCTCCCTGTGTCTCCTCCTGTCCTGACATTTCCATGCCATCCAGGCTTAGGGAGTCTGAGAGTCTGGTCGCCCGCTTGAGGCTAGCCAGGCCAACTCAGGCAGGATGTCCTGTTAGGAGGGGAGCCAGGCAAGGGAACTGGACAGCCGACTGCACAGAGCAGGTGGCTGGACCCTGTCTCACCCAGTAGGAGTCCCAAGCTGTCACTCACCAGTATGTGCATTTGATCTTGCCTCATTACAAACTTGAGTCCAGCACAGGTGCAAGAAGCAAAGATGATATTTGAGGATAGAGTCCCATCCTAGAGAATGCCGCAGAAGCCAGCATAGCCACTTTCAGAGTTTGACTTCTCTGGGTGCTAAGCCCCGGGGCTGCAGGTAAGGGCTGAGGAGAGAGAGCCAGAGAGAAAAAGATGAATCAGTCCCTGTCCTCAGGGATGTCCTAACTGCTCCAAGGTATTCTACTCACCCTGTAGAAAACAACAATTGACATATGCTTTTGCACGCTGACTTAAATACTCATTTCTTTTTTTGTGCTTGGTCTGGAGAGGCTCATCCTGATAACTTGTTTTCAGAGCAATTCAAGGGACCAGTCTTACCAGACTCCTCGCAGTGCATGCTGGAGTGGGCCAGCTTATGACCCTAGCTCTGACTACATATCGTTCACTTCCCTCCCAGGCCAGCTGCAAATTACTAAGTGCAAATCACACAGGGAAAGAAAATATTTTCACTTTCTGAAGTCTGTGAGTGTACATCCATATCTTTGGAAGATACACACTCTTTCCTGTAAGTGAACTCCAGAGCCAAATCCACATGATCCCCCCAGATCACTGTGTTTCACGAAAGCAAGAATTTGTGAACATCTCTGGGCCCCAACCACTGGTCATTTAGGCAACCACAGGCCATCACTTTAGTCCACAGACTCAAATATGCTACAGTGGTTCAGGAAGGAAATGGAAGGAAACCACTGGGAATGCTAACAGGCTCTCTGACCCTCACCAGAAAGATCCCAATGGATAGTTAATCACCTCCTTGAAGCTATTGAAGCCAAAGAGACCTGAGGGGCTACCAGCTCATAACACTGGACTCCAAGAGGCCCATTGGCCCTTCCATACGGGTGGGCAGGATGGAGAAGGCGGAAGGATGGGGAAGGCAGCAGTGTGGTGGATGCTGACAAGTGACCCTGCACAGACCTCAGGAAAGTGGGGAGGCGAGACATTCAGGGACCTAACTGTAGTCAGCTTCTGCTGTGTTTGGGAGAAACATCTCTTCGGTCAACCCAGGACGGGACGAGGTGGGTATGGAGAGGTGTGAAATGGTGCTTACGTGAGAGCAGCCCAGCCAGACTGTTTTTGAAGAAAATCCATCCCTGTTATTTTTGTTCATCTGTTCCTATTCCTAGAATATAATTCTTCTGCAGACTTTGAGTGACTGGCCTCTCTTCCATGGCCAAACCAAGTGCCTCCCAATTAGGATTAGGAGTCATTGGAAGTGCCTGCTTTACAGGTGACTTGCCTGTTCCTGAGCGGGGTTGTAGGGTCTGGTGTGGAAGGCACACACATGGCTTCTAGTCCAGAGTAAGAGGTGGCTGGGCCTGTGTTGGCCAGGCCTGTGGGCCCAATGAGCTCCCTGCTGGTTCCAGCCGAAGGCAGTGAGTGTAAATGCACCCAGTCTTTGAATGCTGATATTCCTGGGTCCATCAGGAATCTTGAAACAAGTTTAACAGATCGACTGAGTATGTCGTTGGCAGCTAAGTGTAACTCCTGGAGCCTTGCTGAAATGCTTTCCTCTCAGAGTCCAAGCCGTGGGGACACATTATAAGTGAGATCATGTGTCCTAAATTTCTTTTGGTTCTTGAGAAACTAAATTATTTTGGTGGGGTGTGATTGAGCCTACCTTACCCAAGATCCTGCTTGGTTTTAAACAGCCTTCTGTCCAAAAGCCACAGGAAATTCTTTGACCTTTTCTGAATGGACAGAAAGTAACATTTGAACTTCACCTGGTGCTGTCAGGAAGGGAAAGCTACATTTACTTTCTGAATTGCCAATGTGCCGGCTCTTCCCTGGAATCATGACTTTTTTACCAAGAGAAAGGGAGTCTGCAGAGATAGCTGTCACACTGTATCATGACAAGCACCAGGAAGACAGTGGTGCAATTTGGTTACTGCAGACGTGCAAACCAACTTCTTTGCAAAAGGTGGTGCTGCTGTCCAAACACAAGTGGAAGCAATTTTTATCCCACTGCCCAGGTGTGGGCCATGGGCCAACCGAGGGCCACGTCACCCCTCACTGATATCCAGTCGATAAACTGAATCCCAGGTTAAACCTATTATATTAGGATTAAATTGATCCATTAATCGAAAAGTAGTCACTGACTACTTGTTATGGGACCAGCACTGTGCTAAGTATGAGGGGACTCAGAAAGATCCCCTCTTCTCAAGACTTTAATAGTATAATTGGAAACCAGGACCCAGGAAATGGAAGAACTAAGTGTCATGTTGCTTGGAGTAGATGGGAGTGAATCAGAGTTCAGAGATGGTGTGAGTTAGAGCAATGAGAGGTTTGGGCAGGAGGGGTAGAATGTGGAAAGGTGGCAAGCCAGAGTGGCAGTCCAGGCTCTATTGGGGAGGAAGGGAAAGACATGTGGAGGGAAAGACTGTGGAGCACCCCGTAAAATAGTGATAAAAATGAAAACCTATTTTATGGGGTCATGGTGAGGATCAAATTAGATAATGTGTGAGGAAGTACTTAATGTAGCGCCTGGCCCATAGAAAGTGCTTATTAGTGTAAATTATTAGTAGTAGTAATTTATCAAATGGTTACAAGTGTTATGAAAAAGATAAATTAGAGCCCTCCGATAGAGAGTGGGAGGGGAGGGGAGGGGGCTTTTGCTTTAGTTGGGAAGGTCTGAGAAGGCCTTGCTGAAGAGGTGATATTTGCCTAGGCAGCCATCTGGAAAAAAAGCAGCAGGTGCAAAGGCCCTGAGGCAGGAATGAGACTGGCCAGCATGGCTGGAGCCTAGAGGGTAAGGAGACAGTGGTGGGCAGTAGGACTAAAGAGGTGCCAGGGCCAGCTCTGATGGAGCCCAACAGGTCAGGATAAGGAATGTAGAGTTTTCTCCAGTAGCAATGAGAAGCTTTGGAGGGGTTGAAGCAAGGAAGTGCTTTGATTCTACTTGAGGTTTTGGAAAGATCACTCTGACATGGTAGAGAATGGCCCGCCAGAAGGAGGAGTGGAGGCAGGGATGGGACATCCCCCTGCAGCATACATAGACCAGGGTAATCACAAGCTGTGTGCTAACTGGGACTAACTGCTTTTCAGCCAACAGCTGCCTGGGCAGCAGGAGCACAGAGAGCACTGAAGCATTCGTTTGCTACTCTTCACCATTTTTTGAGAACTTTCTTGGTGCAGTGCCCTCAGCTGGGCACCAGGAAGACTATAAAAACAGTTTCTGCCCCCAAGGAGAGCAATGAGTAAGATGCACCCAGATACCTGCCCCATGAAATGGCACGTGATGAAGATGCTGGAGCACAAGGGCTGTGGGGTCTCCCGCGCCCTTCCTTGTGCTCCCCCTGGGAGAAGGCTCAGTTCCTGGCTTGGGCTCTAGAGGCTCTTGGCCTCCTGTGGTTGTCTGGTTCTCCCAAGGCTTCCTTGGCCTGGGCTGGCTCCAGGGTTGCTTTGGGTGTGTTCCATTCCTCTGATACTTCCCCTCTGAGTCTCATTTTCCACAACAGGAGGTGTCGCTTTTGTTGTCCAATCCATAGGAAAGAGAAGGGCAAGTGGCTGCTGACCACACCCCCTCCCAAACCCGATTGGAGCGTCAAGGACACCGTCAGCTGACCCCTGAGCTCCCGTTCTTTAGGCCCACCTGTGTGCCCCTCACATCAGGGAGGGATCTGCCCATGTTGAGACAGGTCTCCACACACACCAGGCAGGGACAAAGAGAGACTCGCTGTCACGGGGAGGCAAGCCAGCTTGTCACAGACCACCAGGGTGGTCTCCCTGTGCAAAAGTCATCCGGAAGTGGCACAGAGTGAATAGAAGGCACGGCCCCCATCCTAATATTGCTGCTGGCTCATCTGGGGGTACCAACATCAGATTGTCTTTGCTGTCGGGAGTACACAATCCATCTGGGAAGACATGAAGAGGCACGGGGCCTCCTGGACCTCCCCCGGCCCAGGACCCACTGCCAGGGCTGGCTTCGGAGCCACTCCAGTGGGCCAGGATGCACCCTGCACCTGTGTAGGCCTGTGAGGGTGTTCCATCCACTCCCTGATGGGTGGCATGCACAGTCCTCTTTCTTCACCCTGGGCCCATTCGTGGGGAATCGTACTTCCATGGCCAATCCCTGGCCATCCTCTAGGCTGTGGCCAGCTCTCTGGTGTACAAGCATGTCATGCCTCATCCTTAGGAAACTTTCTCCTTCCTAAAGGACCTGTTCAGCCATCTGCTTCTTATATGCTTCCTGTTCCATTTCCTTTGCCTCTTTTCTTTTGACCTTGGCTCTTTAATTACATTCTTTTTGTCCCTTCTGCGGGACAGTTCGGGCCAGAGGGTAGTTAGGTGTTAGCGCTAGGTATCAGGAGAAACATCCAGGTGATGTAGGTCAAGCCCTCCCCTCCCATCTGCCTCCTTACCCCTCCCCATGAAATCATTCACGGGTTTGCTTCCGACCCTCCCTGCCAGCTTACACCAACAACCAAGCGGACATCGCCACCCAGGGCTGGTTTATCGGGCTCATGTGCGCCATCGCCCTCCTGGTGCTGATCCTGCTCATTGTCTGTTTCATCAAGAGGAGTCGTGGTGGCAAGTACCCAGGTGAGCAGTGACAGAGGGGTGGGCTTGGCAGCAGGGCAGGCGAGTTTTCCCATGAGGTTTGGGAGCTCTGTCCTCTCAGTGCACCCAGGCCCGGCCGAGCTTGGAAATGCAGCCCTCTTGCCTGTTCTGTGTATCCGGGACCTGCCAGCACATGCTCAAGTTAATTAAGTTCGCCCGAGGTGGGCGGATGGCAGGGTCCAGGCAGCTCCAGAGAGGGCTGGAAGGAACCGCGGCTCCTATTAAGAATGGCCTTCCCTCCCTTTGACTCACCATCCATCTGCTCAGTAAATTGGTTTTTTTCAGCCTGAATCTCATTAGGTTCCTGTGTCCCAGGAAAGGAGGCAGGAAGAGAAGCATTTTCTCTAACCATGGGGAGGGGAGGAGTCTGGGCAGAGGCACACACCCTGGGAGAGGCTACCGGGACCAGCACTCAGCCGGACGAGGGTGCAGTTGCAGATGCCTCTAGGACGAGGGTGCAGTCGCAGATGCCTCTAGGACGAGGGTGCAGTCGCAGATGCCTCTATCAGAGGGTCAGCCCCTATGTGAGGGGGAGGGGTGGGAGGCCGAGGGATGGGTTGCACTGATAGGGACCCCCACAGATTACCCAGAGTCCCAAAGGGGCATTTTTTTTTCTGGAGGCCTCAAGATCCTCCAGCCCAGACAGACCAAGGTCAAGGACAAGGACCTCTGACGTTCTTGCTTCTGGAAATATTGATTGTTTTTCAAATGGCGGGGCCAAGAGAGCCATCTGTCTGTGATGGGATGGGTAGGGTAACAGGAGACAGGATAATTGATGACCCTGAGAGTGCAAATCCTGCTGGACTGCAGAATGAAATTGCACCCTGCCCCCCAAAGCCCCATCACCAGACACACCCCATGTTCCCCAAATGCTTCCTTCTCCCCATCTCTATGAAGAGGTCCTCTCCAGGACCCCCCTAAAACTCAACACAAAGGAAATAAAAGGGGGAGGAGATTCTATTCTATTTGTTTTGTATTGTATCCTGCCTAAGTACCTGCAGACCCTAGGATTCTGAAGAGTTATGCCCCTACTTAAGTGAGGGCAGCAATTATAATTTTTTACTAGTGAGTGATGTTTTCTTGCACTTTGTTTTGCTGTGTGGGGATGGTTTTTCTTCTGTAAGAGAGAAAGAGTTAGGGAGAAGGCTGGTGTTCTGTGTTACATCATGACTTGGGTGGCCTCACCAAGTCATCCCGCATCCCAGGTGGAACTGGAATACCTGAGGAACTCATCAGATAAACTCTGAGCCTTCCTTTGCCCATGCAGAAAGCGTCCCATTCCAGAAAGTTCTTCAAAGCTAAATTCTTTCCCCGCAGCTACACAGTAAGCCCCTGGTACATTAAAAGATGAGTGAACCAGGAGCCGTGAGGCCTGGCTCTAGGCTTTATTCAGTTACTAACTAGTTGTGTGACACATTCTCCACCTCTCAAGTCCTCAGTTTCCCTCACCTAAAGAGGCAGTGATTATCCTGCCTTGTATCAGAAAAAGGATACATAGAGTCCTTCATGGAAGTACCTGCTGTATGCCAGCCTCTGTGCTGGCTGCTAGGGATACCAGAGGGAAAGATAACCTCTCCTGAAGGACACTGCAGCTGGACAGAAGACACAACCACTGCACAACAAGACAGGGCCTTGGCTGGATGTTCACACATCACAGAGGAGGCGTGGGAGAAGAGGCACACTAAGAAGGGAGGTCGCAGATGTGAGCACGCTTTCCATCCCATAGTTGTTTGTGTGGAGTGTCCCCTCTGCCCTGGGCACTCTGCTGGGAGCTTTGAAGAAACGCCAGCCCCCCACCCTGGAGGAAACAACCAGCATTCTGTTACGGGCATAAGACACTGGCACAAATAATTACAATACAGAGCAGAATAAGAAAGGGACAAACGATGGGGGATTGGCTTTGGCAAAGGAAAGGAGCACATGTGTTCGGGGAAGACTTCATGCAGAGATCAGGGGGCTGGGTGGGAGAAGATTTCAGTTGTCAGAGGAGATGTAAAAAGACTCCTGAGGGGAGGAGGCGGCAGAATCACTTGGCACCTGATTGAGCGCAGGCTGCAAGAACAAGGGAGGCAGCGAAGGCACCTTATTAAGAGGGAGACTGTCTTCAAGTCCCGGGCGCTGTCCTCTGGCTCTGCACTCAAGAGAGCTAGGGAGTGGGGGCATACTTCTTAACCTCGTGTCTGTGTCTTTGCTTCTCTTATTGACCAAGTACGAGAAAAGAAGGATGTTCCCCTTGGCCCCGAAGACCCCAAAGAAGAGGATGGCTCATTTGACTATAGGTGCGTGATCTCCTTTTCCCCTGTCGGGTACCCCAGGGAGGCAGCCCCCTCACCTCGGAGCAGCTCAGCATGACTGTGAGGCCACTGCCTGGATGTCCTTGCTGTCGGGTTTGCTCGGAGAGGCTGCTTGTTCTGACAGTGCCAGAGGAGGCTGCACCCCTGAGAGGCACTGCCCAACACTCACATTCATCCCACGAATAGCATTTCATTCATTCAGCTGCACAACTCAAGTGTATTGAGTTCCTTGTTTGTATCTTTCCACCTTTTACTCTGAAAATGAGCCCTGGGCCCCTCTTGCTGTGAAATGAGGTGAGCACTCAGGATTCCTCTCTGCCTGCACCCCACCCCTAACCCTGAAGAGAATGACCCAGGGGGAAGATTGATTCTAGGCCTTTTCCCCATGAACCTGGCATATCTCTGGGCTCTAGATTGGAATAGGACTTGGAGAGGTGTCTGGTCCAGCACTCTGTGTCCCAGATGGGAGAAGTAAGGTCCAGACTGGGAAGTGGCTTGCCCAAGAGTGCACTCTCCACCCAGTGAGCTAGTGGCAGAGCAGGAAGGACCAGGGGCCGGACTTCCAGCTAGTGCTGCTGTTTTACACCCATGCTCCCTCTCAGGTCTGCATGGGGCTTTGTCTCTGGGCTTTGCAAAACTGTTACCTGTCCATTTTGATGTCAAGTATATCTTGAGCTCAGGAGTGATGCAGGGTGGATCGTGGAGTCTCACTCCCAAATCAAGTGGGGTGGGAGGAAATGTCTGATCAGAGCCTTCCTTCCCTACCCCCACCCAGTTACTGTCTGAACCCAGGTCACCCCTGATCTCCTGCAACCTCTCATTATCCTGTCTGGGCCTCTGCCACTCTGCCCGTCAGCAGCCTCGCAAACAGGATCAGATCAATGGATGGTGGAGCCACTACCCACACAGGAGCCTGTCTGGCAGCTTAGGGACCATGACTGTCCATCCAGTCCCAACATCCCCCATGAGTCTCCCAGAAGGGCGAGCACAAGTGGCCCCTCCCCTTCTTACCTCCCTGTCCTCAGCTCCCCTGGCAGGGCCCAGCTTCCCCATGGGCTGAGAGCCATTTCCTGGTTTTTAGTTCCAAAAGCCATGGGGCTTTCTCTCCCTGAGACCCTCAGTGCAGCCGGAGAAGAGAGGTGAGGCCCTGCTCCAACACAGGGCCAGGCAGCCTACGCTGGGAGAAGCTGCTGTTTTGTGCACCTCTCCTGCCCATACACCAAAGCTTGCCTCCCCCCACCCTCCAGACACTGAGGCTGGGTATATATATGTACGGGAACATGCTCCGACACACAGGGGGCCGCACACTCACACACCCTCACACCCCCCCCACACACATCTCTGCAGCATTCATTCTAGAGCCCCCACTTGGATGCGTCCAAGAGCCCTAAACTGGGAAAAGGCTGAAATTAATACTAAGTTTCTGTGGCCTGGGGGCAAGGAGGAGTTCTGTTAACCTTATTCCATTCTGGGGCTGAGTTGCTGGGCCTCTTTTCCGATGGGGGCTCTCTCTGCTTTTCTGTCTTATGTCTGTCCACCTGGACCTTGAAGTTTTCTTGGAACTAGGCCAACAAGTAGCTAGACCAGGGCCATCCCTACTCATTCTTCTTTCTTTCAAGCAGCACTTAGAAGAGGTCTGTTCTTTCCAGACCTAGATCCATTTCCCTTCAAGACCCTGACACCCTAAAGACCTATCCCCTGCCTCTCACCCTGGCTGGACCGCCTCTGTCCAGTGGTTGCATTCAGCTTACCTGCCTGGAACCAGGGCAGGAATTCTCACAAATCCCAGAGCACAATTCTCATGCTTCTGCATGAGGGTGGAGTAGAGGGCCCTGGGGAAGGGGTGCACCTGAAAAAGACTGTCGAGTGGGGTGAGGAGCCTGATGGTTAGAATCTGCCAATTCATAAAGAGCGAGTTCCACTTCCTGCACAAACTCAACGCAGCCCTGGAGACCTACTTCCTCGCTCCAGCCTGTCTCTCCCACAGCACTGCCATCAGCAAACACAGTTAGGCAGTGTTAATGGGGCTGCATTCACTCAGCGCATGGCGGGGAGTGGGCTAATAGCTTTCCATCTCGTATCACTTAGCTCCGGCTCTGGCCCACCACCTTCCCCTGATGGCTGTCTTTGCCTGACACTGCTATTAGAAGCAAGAATGCTGCCCGCTGTAATGGCCACGCAGCCGGCTGTTTTCCCCACGCCCAGAAAGGACTGAGTGTGGGCTGGGAGCGGGGGAGGTGCGGTGTGTGTGTGCTCAGACCACCTGGCACTGCTGTGGCTCCACCTGCTGGGACCCAGGCTCCCACTGCTGGTCCCCGGCTATTTCCTGCCTGGGGGCTCATCTCACCTCAGAAGTGCAGCCAGCAGCACCTGGTCCCCCCTCTGAGCCTAAAGGGCAGAGAGGGTTTTGCAGGTGGGGAAGGACGCAGTGTCTAAGCAGACGCCGGCTCAGCCAGCCGTCCCTTGCTTCCTCAGGAGCAAGCAGACATCCTGACTGGGTGTCTGTTCCCAGTGGGCAGAGTCCACTTTACCCACCTGCCTCTTGCTGTCCCTGCACAGGAGGGGCTTAAGGCCAGGGCCTGAGGGACTCTGAAGAGCTGGGAAGGTTCCTCTGAGCCTTGCTGGCCTCATGCGCTTATCAATATGCCACTCCCTCCTGCTGCCCGCAGCGCAGCACGCTCTCTTACTCCTCTCTTACTACTGGGCCCAACGTGACAGTATCTGTTTGCAGATAAACCAGATAGCTAAGAGAAACAACACTAAGGCAGGGAAGAGGTTTGTTCCTTTGCTTTTTGTGAAGGGTGGGGCCTTTTCCTGCAGATCCACAGATCACAGAAGGTCAAAGCTGATCCAATCCCTCTTGATGGACAGACTAAGACCTGCATCACAAAATCACACAGTGACACACTCAGGACAAGAACTCCCCACCCTGTGTGGTCTCACAAGCAGTGCTCCACCTCTCCGTGGGGTGGCCGTCCTCTGTCTGCTCCCACCACAGACAGTGGCCTGCTCTCACGGGAAGGACCCTGCACCAGGACTTCAGATGTGTGGGCTCCAGTCCCTGCTCTGCACTGAGTTGCCATCTCACCTTGGAGAAGACGCTTGTCTTCTCTAGGCCTCAGTTTCCCTTCTGCAGAACTGGCTGGATGGCAGGGGGATAGGGGCCAGCCTGGGGGATCTCTGACCTCTCTGAGAGGTGCAGGCATGTGCTTGGCAAGGGGCTGGCTGCCCCATCTGCCCCGCCTGGGTTTGTTTGGGCTGCACTGGGCCATGCCAGGCCCTGATTCTCTTTCTCTCTCTGGCCAGTGATGAGGACAACAAGCCCCTGCAGGGCAGCCAGACATCTCTGGACGGCACCATCAAGCAGCAGGAGAGCGACGACAGCCTGGTGGACTATGGCGAGGGAGGCGAGGGGCAGTTCAATGAAGACGGCTCCTTCATCGGCCAGTACACAGTCAAAAAGGACAAGGAGGAAACAGAGGGCAACGAAAGCTCGGAGGCCACATCACCCGTCAATGCCATCTATTCTCTGGCCTAACGGAGCCCACCCGGGCACAGCCACTACTTTGCAAGTGGGAGGAGGGGAAAGGGGGAGACAAAGCCACTGCAGACCTACCACAAAGCCACCGCCACCTTCAGGGACAAGGGTACAATATGGCGGTCTGCCAGGCTGTGAGGACCAGTGACCACCCAGCCACCCACAAGCCCCCTCCCGATGACCCCCTACACCTCTGGGCACCACCAGTGTGAGACAGCTAGAGCCACAGCTAAGTTCACTGGAGGGGACCCAGTGACTTGCCCCGACTCCCAGCCACCCTGAGCTTTCCGCCACACCACACCCTTGACCTTGGCACACATGCTCCCCCATTTCTGTTGGTTATGGTACTTATTATTGTCTTTATTTTTATTTTGTACATTTCCCCCTCCAGACCCAATGTCTCCATTTTCTTTTCCTTTTGAAGAAATGTCCCTGGAAAAGAAAGAATAGGTGGATTCTCCCCCAGGAAATGCAAACATAGGCAAAAAGGATTGCCCTGTAACAGAACATGTAGAAAAGTTGCAGGATTTGAGCCGCCGCTGGGCCGGTATTTCTGAAGGATGCCTTTCTCGCCATATGTCTCCCCTTGCTCCCGACCCGTCCACCTGGGCCTTGTCAGTTGCTGAACTGGACTTGGCTTTCTGGAAAATGACAGTATTTTTGGCAGGAAGAGGGTGAGAAGACCTCCTTGCTTCTCTCTGGTTTAGTTGGGAGGCAAGTTTACCTCTTGCTCCTCGTTCTTACCCAGCCCCTTCCTCCGGAGTCTCCAAGACATGAGCTGCACTGACTCAGAAGTCTGAGGAACAGGAGTGGGCACTGGTGGAAAGGACTTCAACTCCAGTGACCGTGTACCTCAAGCAGAAGAAAATCAAGTGTCTGCTCCCTGGGGAACTGTGCTCACCTCTAGAGAGAAGAAAAAGGCTGGGTTTGGACTTCTTCCCATCAGTGAAACCCAGGATGTAGGAGAGAGGACCATACCCACTATGTCCAGGCTAGAGGGCACCTGCCCACCTGGTTGGAGTCTATGCTGCTACCCTCGAGGAGAAGGAGCCCTGTGCTGCAGAAGCTTTGCTGGTGTGTTTGGGGGTGTAAAGCACTGCTCCCCTTTTATCTCTAGCAGATACCATCTCCTCAAGTCATTTCTGTATGACGTTGAGACTCGTGTTTGACGTGGTGTGTGGATGGGGACCTTCTGCCCCAAGACTGAGCTGGTCTGTCCTTTCATTAGGATATATACATATCAGGGGACCCTGAGGTGGTATCGTACTGACAGTGCTGTGATGCCCCTGCTTGGTGGTTGGAGGGACTCAATGCTCTTCATATGCCTTATGCAGCTCTGATCTGTCCCTCAAGTTCCCCACCCCCTCCACCCCCACCCTGCAAGCCGTGAAGCCTCCAGCGACATCTGTCTCGAGAAAAACAGAGTGGCCTATGCAAGTGTCCTGTCGGGACCAGAAGCAGCCACTCAACATGTGCCCTCACCCTGTTGCCCCAAATGGAGACACTCACAGTCATGCAGTTCTCAGGCCGAAGGTGCTGCCTTCACCCTCCCCACCTAATCCATTTTTGAAACCAAAGGTACCTAGCCTCAGAGACAGAGAGAGAGAGAAATCTTGAGCCTGGGAGTAACCCCTTAGCTTTTTCTGCAGCATGCGTCAGTGTGAAGAGGGTGAAGCCGGCTGTCAGGAATGGATCACCTGCCCCAGGAACTCCCTCTGATCTGAGCCTCCAGCTGCTGGTCAGGGAGCCTGGGCAGGACCAGTGTCCTTCAGAGACTTTATTAAAGCATCATTTGCCACATGTTTAAGCCACACAGGTATTAGCAATGCTTGCATCACTTAATAATCATTCAGCTGAAGGTCAAACCCGTAGACATATACACATTGTCTGCAGGTAAGAAATCGTGGCCCAGAGCTGAGCCAATAATGTTGTTTGAACCTGATAGTGTGTAATGGTCCTTTGGCTCAAGCTGCTGCCAGGTGTGCTGCCTAGAAGCCTGGGGGGCAGTTCTCTCATGATGAAAGGGGACAGGGTAAATAGAAGGCTGGGCAGTGAGCTCAGGGGTCTCCTCCCCTGGCTTTCCTCCAACATCCGCTTGGAGACAGCTGGGCATTCCTGCAGCCTAGACCCGCTGCCCCTGAAGGGAGTGTCAGAGAGCGTGCCTCTGAGCTGAAGTGAAGGACCAGCCTTTCCAAAAAACACTTTGGATCTGAGCAGAGCTGTCAGTTCTCAGGCACTGTCTATGTTAGCAAACCCATTGCACTGAAGAGAAGCTCTTAGGGCAGGAAGGTTAGATGTACCATCTCCCTGCCTCTGGAAAGTCTGCCACACAAACTGAGAAGGGCTTCTTTCTTAAGCGTCTTGGGAAGAGGTGAGTCCTCAGCCTGTCTTTGCACCATAGTCCAGTGTTCTGCCAGGTTCTGTACCATCCTTCCTTGTATGTGAAGTGAACGCAGTTAGCCCCCTCTCTCGGACTGTCGTTCTGTGGGTGCCGAGGGCCGTCTGCCACCACCACGTGATCACAGCCCTCCAGGCAGGAGCAAATCTAGGGCTGAAGAACCAAGTTTTCCGCAAGCAAAGAAAGCAGGTGCTCAGAGAGATCAAACTCTGACGTGTGTGGATTGCAGGGTCAAGGAGGCAGTCCTTTCCAGGAAGAGGAGAGTCCGTTTTCCATGGGCTCCATGCCAGAGTTCACCCTAGCTCAGCAGGAAAGCATATTGCCCAGCACTCCCTGCAGCTGGGTCTCTCAAGCAGCCACCCCAGAACATACCAACAATGATGCCAGGAGTGGGGACTACCTTGGTGCTTCAGCCTGTCCGGCTGGGAGAGAAGAGATGCAGGTCCTCTAGCAGTGACTCACTCTGGATGTTTCATTCACTGGGCTCCATTCCCACCTGTGTGCTCAGCCGTGACAGCTGTGGCTTCCCATGTTCTTATTGGTCCATGCATTCGTTCATTCCTCAGATACTTTTTGAACATGTAGTCTGAGTTAAGGCCTGAGCCCTGGATACTGTGGTGAGTCAGTGTGGTCCCTTCCCCTCCTGGGGCCGACAGTTCTGGAACTGAGTCTTGGGACACAATGGCTATTGAGTTGGGAGCATTCTGTCCTCCATTGCTTAAGCCGCTGATGGCTCCAAGCTCGAAGGGAGAGGATTCCAAGGGAGAACTTGGTCCATCTGGTCAGTAAGGCTGGGCAAGACAGGGCATTCAAGACCTGCAGCGTGGGGTTGAGGGACTGTCCTGCTTCCTGAGCCTTTTTGCTCTGCCACTTGGGACAAGCTGTTTAACCTGTGTTCTTGTGCCTCTGTCTCCCCTGTTCAGTCCTTCTTTTGAATTCTTCTCTCCACAGAAGGGCATGGGCCCACTTGAAAGAGCAGAGAGGCCGGGGTTTGGGAAGCTGCAGGGTCAGGGACAGCTGCCTCCCACCTTGCCTGGGTTATGGTGAATGGGACCCATCTTTCTCTACCTTGCTTTTTAGGAGATGGTTGAGTTTTAGCTAAAGGGGAAGCCAGACTAGCTCCCTCCCTTGCCCAGATCCTTTGCCCTGCAAGGTTGGAGACATCTGGCTCTTCCCCTTCCTGGCAAGTCCCAAGGTCTGCAGAAGTGACTGCATGTCCCAGTCAGCCAGTGCCAACATTGCTAACCCTGCAAGGTACATCTGCAACCTGGGCCCAGATAGTGTGTTCATAGTTTCCCTGACCACGGTTAGCCTTGGGAGGGGGTGGAAACAGATCTGAGGATGTTTGTGGGTTTTCCAGCTAAGGGACACACTCCCCTGCCACTGCCAGCACCACAGCATGCACCCATACGTAGAGCAGGCCGCAGCCCTATTGCAGGTCAGTCCTTCTGGGAGGTAGTAATCCAGATTATGACGTTGTCTCAGAGAGAGGTTGTCCACACCCAGTCCCACATGAGATGACACACAGAGGGCTCAGTGTGGGTGCCATGGGCAACTTGGGGGAGGGGCAGAGGCCACCCAGGTTGGGCCCTATTTGGGTGATTCCTGTAGGCAGAACCCAGAGAGGGAGAGTATGATCCAAAGGAGAGGGAAGTTTTCCCAAGAACAGCACGGACAGCGGCTCTTTACGGCCCCTCCTGGAGGGCAGGGCCAAGTCAGAGCATCGCAAACAGCCTGCTTGATGGAAGGAGCAGGGATGTAACACATTCTTATCTCAGTCTTTGTGAGGCTGCTTTGCTAACACTGTGCAGAGGAGAAATTTCTCAGGCTTTCCATCAGCTGGGGCTGGTGCTAGGGAATCACTGCCCTGGGAGGGAGCAGGTTCCTGGGGTGCTGGCACAGAGTATTGCACCCCACTCATGATGCCTTGGTGTAGAGTAGCCCTCTTGCCCAGTCACCACTCTGGCCAGCCCCTGCCACACCCATGCCAGCCACGGCTGTGGTTAGGTCCACCAGAAATCACCCTGTGAAGCAAAGGAACCTGCTTGGAGCTCTGCATGGTGGCTCAGGAGTAGCATGTAGGAGGGCCCTGATTTAAAAAGAAAAGAAAAATAGAGAGGACTCAAACCGATGAAGCAAAGAACTTGAAATGTCAGGAGGAGACTCTGTGCCCTGGGAGACATAGGCAAGTTGAGCAGAGCCCAACTCCTGGGCAGCCCCTGCCCTTAAACTAAACAGAGGCCACCCATGTGAGTTCACCCAGACCTTGTGGCTGTCTCCATCGTACACAGGCCAAACCCAGAGAAGCTCCCTTTCTTTTCCTCCCCTCCTGAGAACAGGCTTTCCTGAGACACACGCAGAGAAGGGTCAGAGGGAGAGGACAGCCCGCCAGGAAAGCCACGAGACCCACCAAATAGTGTCTCAAGCCACACTCGAACCCTGTACTTCTCTTACCAGTATATTAGTATTAAATGGATGTTTCTTAATGATGATGGAAATGAAACAGGTACAAAGGTGTGTAGCTCAGGACAGAATCAGGTTTCAGCGTGCAAAGGAATCACAGAGCTGATCTAATGGAAAAGATTCATTGTACAGAAAGAAATGTTAAGTCCAGACAAGTTAAGGGACTTGCTCAAGATCACACAGCTGGTAAAGTAAGGCAAGGTTAGGGCTTGAACTTGGGCCTTCTGACTCCTTGTCCAGTATTCTTTCACCTCACCACAGCTGCCTCCCCAAGCACAGGTATTACTTAAGATCTGTCCTGCTGGTCCACCCTCTTGTACCTCTTTGCTGTTTCTCCCACATCCCCCATACGCCTCCCGAAATGGAAGACGAAGGATCTTTCCGAGTCCAAGGTCAGTCTGTCTCTGACAGCCTGTTGTTAACCCAGCCGTGCAGTTAAAGGCAGACCCAGGCCAGTAGAACAGAATGACAAGGTGATTGGTATTTGTTAACTGTGAAACCTAGATTGTACCCCTTAGAATGGTGTCTTGACTTGCAACACACCGGGCCCTCAGCACGCTGTATTCCTCGGGAGTGAGGCGTGGAGGGGTCTCAGTCCATTCTGTCCTTGGCAGCGTGCTGAGAGGCGGCAAAGCCCATGCAAGCCTGCCTCCCGGGGATCTGCTGGGCTGGAGTTCAGCAGATGTAAAGACTTCAGTGAAGCAATAAACACAAAAGTCTGGGAGACGATATCCAGAATTTTGTGTACTACTCTGTTTCTTTTTCAAAAATGATATAGATCCGATGACCCCGGCCTGCTCTTTTTTCTGCTTCTCAAATGCGATGTCCTCAGTCAGTGTTGTCTCTCCGCCCGGCTCCCAACTCTTTGCCAACTCCTTCACACTCCTCTTGAGCTGAGCATCAGTCGCCTGTGACATGGCCAACTTCTGTCCTGGTCCCACCCCAAGCTGGACCCTGGAGGACCTCTTGCTCTGCCTCCTCCCCACACACACTCCCCGCACCATTCCTACTTGTTCTCAGTGGGGAACTTTTTCCCCAATGTCTCCATCCCTTCCCACATACCCACACATCCACAAATTGGTCTGATATTTTTTCCATTAGTTAAACATTTAACTCTCCATGGCAGACGTCATTTTAACCTCTCTCACATTGTGCTCTTTCTTTTCTGTGAGTTATTTTGCATTAACCAACTTTGTCAGCGATGGATGCATATCTGAGGGTGTCACGCACGACCTTCAGCAGGGAAGACTTCTGGGCCATGGAGGACCGTCTAATATGTGGACTTATAAACTGACTGCATGAGCAATGAAAAGGCCAAATTATTCAGAATTTTTTTTTGAATCACTGTAAAAAAAAAACTGATTTCTTTTGTATAGAGAACACTAAACGTATAATAAAAGTTGTTCAAAATGGACTCTGGCCATGTGATTTGTTCATTTTCCTTGGTTAATAGATGGGAGAGAGATGTCAAGGGGTTAATGACAGAGGTGAATGAAAGGACTTTTCATGAGCACCAGATAGCACACTCATGGAATTCTGCCATACCAGCCCCCATCTAGAAGTTGGTCATATTCTGGAAAACTCATTTGCACAATTCGTGTTTTAGTTGTGGAGTGACTGGTATAGGAATGTGCACAGTCATGGAGACACCCCTGATGCAATGTGACTGTGTGTGCACATGCACCATTTAAAACTGCCATGTTGGGAAAGTTGGGAGAAGGAAGGAAATTTGCAATGTTGCCCTGTCTCCCAGCTCCTCCTCTTCCTGCACCTCTTGCCCTTAGATGGGAGAACACTAGCCTGTGCCCAGCATGTGCCTGGCACAGAACAGACTTTCAATATTGTTGAAAGAATGAATAAAACTGCTTACTACAAATCAAAAATCCCTCTCAACAGCCTCGAATCTTGATCAACAACCAACTAGCGAAGGAAAAGAGACAGGGCTCTGTTGACTGGGGAACAACATTCAACTTTTGCCATGCCTTCTTTCTTGATACTTTGGCCTGTAGTAGTGCTAATTCTCACTGAGGAGGGGCCAAAGAGCATCGCCCAGGCAGGATAAGTCATGAGGGACCCCCAGACATTGTAAACCCCCTTTTTTGCCTTAGGGGGCTGTGGGGTTGGAGAGAGGGCAGGTCTAGGAGGCAGTTCCACTTTTATAGAAAGATAACTGATAGTTTATAGGTAGTAATGGGAAATAAGGGCAAAAGGATTCCCCGGAAATGCAGACCCAACTCTCTTGGACAAAGAAACACCAAGTAACAATCCAACCCACTTGTGCTTACTCTCCCTTACTTGAGGGGTTATCACTCCATTAGATTAAAATGAGACCTTATTTTCAGGTCTGGCTCTTCCCGAATTGCTGCGTAACTCATTGGGTATGTCACACTACATCTCTGAACCTCCCTGTTCACTCCTTGGAATATGAGAAAAATCCTTTCTCATCACTCAGGTTCACAGGCTGTCTCTGAAATTCATCTCTCATGTCCATTCGCACAGTCCCACCCTTAGTCCAAACCCCTTTGGCCTGAAGTGACAATGTCCTTGCCTCCTGTGTTGCCTACTCCCCCATGAAACTGCAG